>NC_133771.1:14846868-15058031 GCF_003597395.2 Chelonoidis abingdonii | reverse complement strand
AAAACAAGGTGACTCACCTTTGTAACTGTTGTTCTTCGAGATGTGTTGCTCATATCCATTCCACACCCACCCTCCTTCCCCATTGTCGGAATAGCCGGCAAGAAGGAACTGAAGGGTGGCCGGGTCGGCTGGGGTATTTATGCGGCGCCATGGTGGCGCCACTCCAGGGGGCACCCAGCTGACCCGCTGAGTGTTGCTAGGGTAAAAGTTTCTCTGACGGCTGTGCACGCGGCGCGCACACACCTACCTGGAATGGATATGAGCACAACAATAGTTACGAAGGTGAGTAACCTTGTTTTCATGTTACTGTTTTTGCTTTCTTCCTGTAACCAGTTTATTGTGTACCAAAAATCACAGGTTATAATAGACATTTTCAATTTTAATTGAAATATTAAGGCTTGGTAAACCTGCCTTCTCAGTATTTTAACCATGAAACTCAATGTTTCTTTGTAAATCTTTAACAATTCATTACAAATAATTTTACAATAAAAACTGAGTTTGTGGCCTTTACATAGTACACTAATAGAAATTAATTGTGGTTGAATTGAATTCTGGAGAGGTAACTAGCAAAGTTTTTCCTTCATTTTTTTTAAATGACCATTAAGTAAAAGGAAGATGAGTGTCATCAGACTGTTCTTTAAAAACATATTGGTTGATCTATAGGGTACATGTCTCAAGTACAGTGTTTCTGTTGTAATTCATTGTTTGATTACTCTATATTTTTAAGGTGAAGTACTTTAAATGCTAAAATATTGTATTAAAGATAAAAAACAAATAGTCATGTTATGACAGATGTTTTATAATAAAGTATAAATATTTATTATAAATTTCTTAGCTAATGAAATTAGAAATTTCTTTCTCTCTCTCTCTCTCTCTCTCTCTAACATATGAATCAGTTTTGTTTTATAGGGACTATTAAAACTTTCCTTTAGAATGGAGTAGTACCTTCTAACTTTTAAAAAAATGTGTAAACAGATTTTTGCTTACCACAGGTTTATTTTTATTTGTTCCAAATATTATTTCTAATATATTTTAGTACAATTCTTTAAAATAAGAAAGCCGCTTTTAATCTTGCTCTATTGAAAGCAACATGACTACCCATGAGAATAAAGCAACCAGGATCCCATTTGTGGGACTACTCCCATGAATAAAATGAGCAGCATTTGGGCCAGGAGTATCTAATTTTTAAAAAAAAATTTCCAGACATTTCCTACTGTATAACTGTAATTCCTAAACATGTGCTGTAATAAAACCTGTTGGGACCAAATCCTAGCTCCATTGACTTTAGTGGGACCAAGAGCTGGCCATTAAAGTATGTGTTTAGGAATGAATGATGCAGCAGAAGGGACAGCCTTTAATATTTTGGTAGGGAATAACTATTAATTAAAATTTGTTAATAGGATGGGCAAACAATACAGTTTTAAACCTTCATGTGTATATACCACTATTAAAGTTGCAGCACATAGTTTTTGATTTCTTCCTACATTTTGGGCTTTAAACTTGCATCATCTTATATTTCAACCACACTTCAACACACGCCTGAGGACGAAGTTAATATATCTCTTTATAGATTAGAAACACAAAATGTTATCACATTTCCATCTGGACTGATTTATCCGTGTATCGTCACAGATTTATGATGATTATATTCAAACATTTAGTGTTTTCTTTTTCAAACATTTCAACACAGTAGAATAGTAAATCAGAACTTCCTTTAGAAAGATTGATTGCTGCAAATGTATCTAATCACATCCATAGTACTTTGAGAACCCTATTCAAAGCATTGATATCGTTTTTTGGATTACTGAAGGACCACACAAATTGTATGTGGTTCTTTCATGGCTGCGTAGAACTCAATACTATTTTTCTGAATACTGATTATTTCCAGAGGCATGAGATAAAAATGCCTAACTTCCCATTCCTCAGTAAGAGTTTTCTGGGGTGCCTCTCTTGTGGTCTAGTTGTAGATTTGCACATTGTCACATGATTGTCTGAGACCACTGCACCTTTATCCATGTGGTATGGCAGTTGAGAGTATGTGAAGATCTAGAGCTGCATCTCCCACCCACCTTTCCCTCTTTTAAAATGGAGAGTGGTAGCACTCGGCATTTACGGTTTGGCTTCTTCGACTATGGAACTCGTTTCCCTTCTGTGTTTTCCAGAGCTCAGATTTGGTGACTTTTAGAATATGCTGCCAGGGTCAGCTGTTCATATTTTTTTTTCTAGGAATGGACTTGGGGTGGATAGAAAGAAATTTAAGTTTTATGGCTGGAGAGAGATTTTGAGGGATAGTTTAGATGTGTTATATATCGTGAAGGCTGTGTAGGGTTACAGCATAAGAATGGCCATACAGTATAAAACCAAAGGTCCATCTAGCCCAGTATCTTGTCTAGTGACAGTGGCCAATGCCGGTTGCCCCAGAGGGAATGGATAGAACAGGTAATCCTCAAGTGATCGATCCAGTGTTGCCCATTCCCAGCTTCTGGCAAACAGAGGCTAGGATCACCATCCCTACCTGTCCTGGCTAATAGCCATTGATAGACGTATCCTCCTTGAATTTATCTAGTTCTTTTTTTAACCTTGTTATAGTACTGGCCTTCAGAACATCCTCTGGCAAGGAATTCCACAGGTTGATACTGTGTTGTCTGAAAAAATACTTCCTTTTGTTTATTTTAACCCTGCTGCCTATTAATTTCATTTGGTGACCCCTAGTTCTTGTATTATGAGAAGGAGTAAATAACACATCCTTATTTACTTTCTCCACACCAATCATGATTTTATAAACCTCTATCATATTCCCCCCCTTTAGTTGTCTTTTTTCCAAGCTAAATGGAAGGATGACTATTCAGTGTTAGGATGAGGGTAAAAGCTTTTTAAATTGTCTTTTTGACATATTTGTTTTAATATACATATTTTCAGGCATTTTTATAAGTGCCTAGAGCTTTCTGGTAGAAGCAATAAATCTAAATAAAACTATTTTCTATGTACCAAGTTCATTTATAAGTTTAATTGCTCCAGCTGGTTCAGATGTGCTGCAAGAATAGAAATAATTTGTCAGAAAAATGAATACATGGAAGCCCTTGTATCCGCACTAACCCTGCCACTGGCCTCAAATATAGATTGAAACAGGAAAGATGACAAATAAAATAGGGATATGTATACCATTATTGGCAATGTGCAACAAATTCCGGTTCTCGACAAATAAAACTAATCAACTTTACACAAATATGATTAGAAAATATTTTAGTGTTGCTAAAGTTCGAGTGGAGAGAGAGTAAATAATTAGTATGAATCTAAACATAGTTATGGGTTAATGTGAGAATGTAATTGTTATAGTGGGTCAGATCTGTTGTCCATGTATTCCAGTATTCTGTCTCTGATAGTGACCAGTACCAGATGCTTCGAAGGAAGTTGCAAAAAAATTCGATAGACAGTTGTGTAGTAGTCTACTCATTGGGGAAATCTCATCTCAATCACCATCCGTTATGGTAGTTTCATGCTGTGAAACATGAGTCTATTTCTTAACAATGTGTAATAAGCACATAGGAATTACGATACTGGATCTGACTTGTGATAGTGTGTCTCACTATGGTAAGCACCAGAAACTTTAGAGGAAGGTAAAAGATCTTGTTGTGGGCAAATGTGGGATAACTCACTCTCTATGAAGGTCTCTTCTTAATTCCTAATAGAGATTGTTTTAAACCTCAAACCATGATGGTTTATATTGCTTTCAAAATTTTTGTTAGAATTAACTATTATAACTCTGGATATTCTTATCTATATAAATCTCCAGTCCTCAGTCTTGCTAACTCCTTGGCCTCACTGACATCTGGTGGAATGAGTTCCACGGTCCAAGCATGTGTTGTGTGAAAAGGTATTTCCTTTTATTTGTTTTGGATTTTCAACCTTTAAATTTAGTTGAATGTCCAGTTGTTTTTGTCTTATGAGATAGGAAGAATGGAAGCTCTTGATCCTACCTTCTCTATATAATTCCTTACTCTAGATAGAACTGGCGGTACGATCTATAGTAAGGTTGCCAACACTTCATGATGACTTCCTGATTTCAGTTTGGCTTTGTCAACCATTTGAGTTAAAATTTTCCATGTTGTGTTTCTGCCTCAGGCTGATTTTTTGTTTGTTCTAGGAAACAGCAGATTCATTTTTGCTGACCCTTCAAACACCCAACAAAGTTAGGGGAAAATATGCTGTTTTGCCCATATTCTCAGCCATTTCATTGGAGAAATTTAGTGCCTCCATTGGTGCAGGGACTTGAAATCTGGCAGGGGGTCATTCTAGTGTGAGGGATATATGTCTTTTGCCATGAAAATCTATCCAAATTTGCCCAAGTTATAAGTCTGTGAAAATTGTCATTCATACATACTCAGTAGAGGATTGCTAGTTTTGCAGCTAAATTATCTAAAGATTTTTGTCTGTATTGGGCCTGCTCCAACTGAAGGCTGTGGGAGCTGAGCAGGACTTTCCCTGCAAAGTCCACTTGAAAATTGCTGAGGGTCTCAGCGGACCACTTACTGATCTTTCCAAATGTTGTTTGTACCATTAGCTAACTATTGTAAAGTGCTTTGGATAAAAGCACTATATATAAAAAAAAAAACCTTAACATTTTTTCATTCTAAAAATAAAAGTACACAACTTATATTTTAATATCAGTAGTCTTACCTTTCCAATCTGATGGATGTGCCCTCTCTCCCCTGCCATGGCAGTCACCGAGCTGGGTTGGGAAGGAAGGGAGTCTGTCCCTCTCTCCCTCGCTGTGGCAGCCCCTGAGTTGGGGTTGGGATGGAAGAGGGTCTCTCCCCCACCACAGCAACCATAGAGCTGAGGCTGGGAAGGAGGGCCATCTCTCCGCTGCATCCCTGGAGCTGGGAAAAGTCGCCTCTTTCTCTAGCTGCCATAGCCCAGCATGTCCCAAATTTCCCCCACCCTCTCTTCTCACCACACTATCCTCTCCCACCTATTCCCCCCAAGGCCACCACCTCACCTTACATGTGCATCTTCTCCAGGGTCCGGGCACCTAATTAGTGGAGTCACACCTGTGTGGCTCGACTAATCAGGTGGGTGGCTCTTCATTCTCTTGTGTGCAGCCGCCTAGGTGCACACCTTGGAAGCAACTATCTGCGGACCACATGAATGGAGCTCATGGACCACTGGTGGTTCATGGACCACAGTTTGAGAACCTCTGGTTTAGATGATGAATATGAAGATGATTGACTGCACTTCCTAATGAGGTTGCTATCATCCCAGACCTGGTGGATGATTCAGGACAACGTGTGCATGGGGGTCCCTGTCTCCCCTCTCGTGTCTACTATGACTGTGGTAATAGATGCATCAACCATGGGATGGGGAGTGCATCTGGGCAACATTTGAGCTTAGACCTTGTGGATGGTCAGTGAGGCCAGATTGCACATATATGTTCTCAAATTATGTGCAATTTTCTAGGCATGCCGGCACATTCAAAAGGAGATAGTCTCTAGATGTTTACTGACAACACTACTACTCCTCTACCACAAGGCTGTGGAACTACTTTATTCTGAACTTGGTCACATTCAAAGCTTCTCACCTGCTGGGGTTCCAAAACAGCCCAGCACATTATGTGAGCAGATCATTCACTCTGGACCACAAATTGCCCCTCAGTGTGAAGATTGTGGCCTGGGTGTCATACGGTGTTTCACGATAGGGGCTCTTTCTGTCCATGGATCTGTTTGCAACCCATCACAACAGGAAGTGTCCCTGTTTTTGTTCGTTCAGGTCACAGGCTGGAATCAATATCTGATGCCTTCCTGTTTCCATGGGAAAAGGAACTCCTGTATGACTGTCTTACAAAACTGCTTATTCCCAAGGTCATCCTCAAGCTCAAGCAAGATCATGGGAGGATGATCCTCATAGCTGCAGCCTAGCCAAAACAGACATGGTATTCAGACCTCCACTGACAGTCCACTCAAGAATTCCTACCACTGCCAGTAGTCAGAAGCTTGCTAACACAGAACCAAATCCAGATGTTGCACCTGACTCCACAAGTGCTCTATCTCATGGTTACGGTTACATTCATGGTTGAATATGCACTGCTCAGTGACAGCCTGTAATGTGCTCCTTAGCAGCAGGGAACCTTTCTTGAGAGCTACTTACATGAGTAAGTGAAAATGTTTCTCTATCTCACCAGTTTCCCATAATGTCTTCCAGATGCAGACTAAAATTCAAACGGTACTAGACTAGCTCTTGAACCTCAAAGAGTGAGGTTTAGTACTTAAGCTCCATCAGGGTGCTCCTGGTGGCCATCTCAGCTTTTCATCCTCACATAGATGGTTAGGACTATTCTCTCTCATAGTATCATGAAAAGATTCATAAAGGGTCTTCTAGGTAGACAGGTTTTGCCCATCAGAAACCAAACACATTCCTGGGGCCTGAATTTGGTGGTGTCTGCATTTACGGACCCTGCCTTTGAGTCGTTGACGACATGCTCATTTTCGCACCTGTTAGGGAAGGTGTGACAGTCGTGGTGGCCATTACCTCTGCCATGAAGGTAGGTGAAGTGAAAGCATTTGTTACTGACCATACACCGTTTTCTGCAAGCACAAATAGCTGACACAACACCGCAGGTTCCTTTAGAAAGTGGATTCTCATTTTTCACTTTTAAATCAATCGATCAATCTACCTACCAATGTTCTTCCTGCAGCTGCATTCACATAGAGTTGAGCAGAGACTCCACACCTTGTATGTTCAAGTTTTAGCCTTTTACTTGGATAGGAGGAAGCTCTTTCGAATTTAATCCCAGTGTTTTGTCTCATATGCAAAATGTACGAGAGGTCTTCCAGTCACTACCCAGGCTCTCAAAATGGATGATGAGTTGCATCACTATGTGGCAAAAGGTGTATCGCCTCTTGACAAGCTTACAGTACACTCGACCTGAGCTTACTTGGCCTTGGCAGTTTTCGTAGTGCAGTTATAGGTATCTGAATGGCAGCGGCCTCGTCCTTGATCCATACTTTTGCCAAACCTTTCACACTATCGCACAAACAAGAGAGGAAGGAAATCTTAGCAAAGCAGTCATGCAGTCCCTTTTTCAATAAAACTCTGAGCCCTACTGCCTGGGGTAACAGCTTGAGAGTCACCTACTGCATAATGGACATATGCAAGCACTCGGGGAACATGGTTACTTACCTATCATAATTGTTCTTTGGATGAATTCATTAGTCTGTGGTTCTCAACCAGGGATACGCGTACCCCTGGGGTTACGCAGAGGTCTTCAAGGGTGCATATCAACTCATCTAGATAGTTGCCTAGTTTTACAATAGGCTACATAAAAAGCACTAGCAAAGTCAGTACAAACTAAAATTTCCAAGAGACAGTGACTTGTTTAGGCTGCTCTGTATACTAATACACTGAAATGTAATGCACGCACCTGTAGTGTAAAGATAACTGTTATGAAAGGCAAGTAACCATTTTTTCTTCCTGAATCCCTTCCCTTCTCTTTCTGACTGTTGATGCAACCACCATATTCCCTGTTCCTCAGCCTTGCAACATAGGTATCCTCTTAAGTTACCCTCTCCTTCTTTTTTTTTTGTAAATTGCACTGGTAACAATATTGTATCCAGTCATTTGAAACTAATCTACTAGTGCTACCAAAATTTCAAACTGAACTTGTTACATATTTTACAATAGAATGTAAACTCATTGGGGCAGCACAACTGGGCTTCAGGCTTGATTGAAGCATCTAGTTATTAATGTGACATTAGGGTATTATTTATACATCTTATTTTTGTATACTAATCATTGTATCTGAGTGGCACTTAGACACCTTTTGAATAATCTGATACATAGTAGATAACTAGTTACTTTTAAAACTTGATAGACTGATAGTAAGTGAAAAGAAAACCACAAAGCTAGCTTTCATTGTGATGCTTGGAGTGAGTTAGTATTATTTAGCCCAGGCTGCTTATTGTTGATTTTTTTCTTAATGAAGTAGAGGTTCATATACATCAAGAGAATAAACGTTCGTAGTATGAATTAGAAACAAGAAATCATACATTTCTTGTAGCCTCTCCATCCAAAAGTTTCATTGGACTACAGAAAGTTTTATTTCATCAGCAGCAACAAAGGAAATACTAAATGTTAAACATTGGGTCATTTCAGGTTACACTAAAATAATAAAGAACATCAGCTCATTCTGGCTTGCATCTTGAAAGAAAATTGATGAATAGCTGGAAATTCATATATCAATTAAATTTACAATAAAATGCACGAACTGAGTTACATTCTATTTAGTGAAAAAGCTTGGTTCAATCATTTTTGTTCCAACTAAAGCTGGGAGCAGTCACTAGAGTCTCTGCAGCGTACAAGCATTGATTTTTTAAAAAGAGGAGGTTCATGTGGACTGAATTCCCTCTTACAAAACGGGCATATTTCCCAGAGAAAACATGATACTACTTCACTAATCAGGATGGAGCCTTATCCTGCAATGGGACCTAAATTTTGGTATTTTTACCACATCATTGCTGTTTTCTACATGGACAAAAATAGATATAAAGTAAACCAACCCAAAAAGTCAATTACAGGGTTTTATAGTGATGTACTGTGAAAAATTTGGTCGTGTTTTTCATTATACAGAATGTTCTTTCCAAAGACATAAACAGAAAAAAGCACATATGTTTGATTTTTAAAAATAACTTTGCTTAGCTCTTTAAAAATGCTGGAGACGGTTTGGATAGTTTTAAATGATCAGCATCACAATTATATGATAAAACTTCTGTGTGAAGACGGATCTGGTTTATAATTATTTAACTTTTGGAGTTCAAGTAGTATAGTTGGAAAATGTTCCCATACATATCTGAATAGTCTGTGGTATTGATCGTCCTTTCATCTCTAATAAAGAAGCAATTGATAAATCTGTGATATCAGTTAAAGGGGAACAATTTATTATAAAAACTATTAAAATGAGAGAGAAATTTTGGAAAAGAATACAAACAACTTGGTCCATTATTTAATCTAGTGATTATCCGAGAATAGCACAGCATCTAACAGATCCTTGAATAACTGACTATCAGAGCAGTAAAAACAAACAAAAAAATGTAATAATGGATAGAATATAACCTAAGACCACATTTTTTCAATGGTGAATGCTCAAGGTTGGATTCACAAATCTGTATTTATGCACCTAAGTAAAAATGGACTGAGTTTCAGCAACTGATCACTTGCAGGTTCCATTGAGTGGGAATTGAGTGCTCAGCTCCTTGAGAATTGGTACACTTTTATTAAGGTGCCTAAATATAGATTTGATTTCTAGTTTTAGGCACCTACATTTGAAAATTATGTAAACTTGTAAAATACTTTTTAAAATACATGCATGAACATGCTAGACTTTAAATAAGGGAAGTAAGTATTTGTATAATGAAACTTGTTGATTTTAATTTAAAGGGAGACTGTCAATCTTAAAAATCATATTTATCTTTTAACCTTATTTTATTTAGCCTTGGATCTCATCCAGTGGTCACTGAATATAGAGGGGAAACTTTACACTGAATTAACTGGGCATTGGATCATACTCTTATTGCTAATGCCATGTTTTCAAACTGAATTTGTCTTTCTCTCCTTACACAACTTGCTATTTATTTTGCTAGACACTGAAAATAGATTGTTTACCCAGTGGTTTGTATGTACTTGCACAATGAAACCACTTTGTGCTCTTACCTGTACTCATTAAAGGAACATTGATACACTTTAATTGATATTTCTTGAGATTATTGTAATAATTATATTTAGTGTTATGACTATGTTATGTGAATATTAATGAAGGGATTAAGTTTGAATGTTTCCTCCTGTTTTATTACTGATTTTTTTGTATCTGTTTTCATATCTCTTATCCATCCTTAACCTACTCCTTTCCTGTCAGTTACTTACTTTATTTACCAAGCCATTCCTAGCAACTCTCAATGCACTTCACATTTTCTCCTAGGGAACCGCCTACATAGTTCATCCTTCTTATTCCCTTTCTACAACCCAGTTTCCCCAAGAAGTACCATATCTATTCCATTTTAGTTTCAGTTTTCCATCCAAACATGTTCTAATAAATCCTCAGATCTGTGTCTTCCTTGCATTTATTAGTCTTGTCTGGATTTGAAGAATCCCACGAGATGGAGAATCCACAACTTCCCTTGGTGGTTTTTTTCCAGTAGTTAATCACCCTCACTGTTCCAATTTTGTTTAGAAATTGTCAGTGATGGAGACTCCACCACAAACCTTCATAAGCAAAATGGCAAATGAAATTTAATGTGGATAAATGTAAAGTAATGCACATTGGAAGAAAAAAGCCCAACTATACATACAATATGATGGGGGCTAATTTAGCTACAACGGTCAGGAAAGATCTTGGCGTCATCGTGGATAGTTCTCTGAAGTTGTCCATGCAGTGTGCAGAGGCGGTCAAAAAAGCAACAGGATGTTAGGAATCATTAAAAAAGGGATAGAAAATAAGACTGAGAAGTATATTATTCGCCTTTATATAAATCCATAGTATGCCCACATCTCGAATAGCTGGTGTACAGATGTGTCTCCTCACCTCAAAAAGATAGAAAAGGTTCAGAAACCGGCAACTAAATGATTAAGAGTTTGGAGAGGGTCCCATATGAGGAAAGATTAAAGAGGCTAGGCCTCTTCAGCTTGGAAAAGAGGAGAGTAGGCGGGGTATGATAGGGGTATATAAAAATCATGAGTGATGAAGAGAAAGTGGATAAGTAAAAGTTATTTACTTATTCCCATAATACAAGAACTAGGGGTCACCAAATGAAATTAATAGGTAGCAGGTTTAAAACAAATAAAAGGAAGTTCTTCTTCACGCAGCGCACAGTCAACTTGTGGAACTCCTTACTTGAGGAGGTTATGAAGGCTGGGACTATAACAATGTTTAAAAGGGAACTGGATAAATTCATGGTGGCTAAGTCCATAAATGGTTATTACCCAGGAAGGGTAAAAAATGGTGTCCCTAGCCTCAGTTCATCAGAGGATGGGGATGGATGGCAGGAGAGAGATCACCTGATCATTTCCTGTTAGCTTCACTCCCTCTGGGGCACCTGGCATTGGCCACTGTTGGTAGAAAGATACTGAGCTAGATGGACCTTTGGTCTGACCCAGTACGGCCATTCTTATGTTCTTATAAGTTGTTCCAGTGGTTAACCCTTGCTTTTAAAAGTTTGTGCCTTATCTCTAGTTTGAAATTGTCTAGCTTGCACTTCTGGCTATTGAATCTTTTGTTAGACCTGCTAGATTGAAGAACACACTATGAAAGTTTTGTTTCTTATGAAGATACTTTATAGATTGTCATTAAGTCACCGCTTAACCTTTTCTTGGTGAAGCTAAACAGTTTGAACTTCTGCAGTCTATCAGGAAGCAGGGATGCTGGAACAATTTGTATAGTGTGGGTACTGAGAGCCATTGAACCAAACTGTAAATCCTGTATATGATGGAAACCACTTCAGACACCCCAGCACCTCTAGTTCCAGCGCTTATGTTACAAAGTTGCAACCTCTGATACTTGTTTCGCCTTTCTCCACTAGTTTAAAAATCCCTTTAGTGATCTTTTCTCTCTTGTACACTTTAAAGAAGTCATCAATCTCTGTTTTCTTTTTGATATGATAGACAAATTGAGATCTCGAAGTCTCACACTGTAGTTACTTTTCCCAGCCCTTGAATAATTTCTGGGTCCCTTCTGTCCATCCTCTCCAATTTTTCAACACTTTTTAAGATGAGACTACCAGAACTGGTCACAGTATTGTTGTCACTCACCAAAGCCATTAACAGTGGTAAAATCACCTCCCTGCTCCCACTCACTGCTTCCCTGTTATGAATGTAAGGATCCCATTACCCTTTTAGCCACAGCATTGCTCTGGGAAGCTCATGTTGAGTTGTTTGTCTATTATTTCCCCTAAATCTTTTTCAGAATTACCGCTTTCTAGGATACTGTCCCCCCATCCTATAGGTATGGCCTGCATTCTTTGTCCCTAGATGTATGACCTCTTATTTGTCTGTGTTAAATTTATTTTGATTGAATGGGCTCAGGTTACCAATTGGTCCAGATTGCTCTGTATGACTGGCCAGTTCTTCTCATTATTTACTATTCCACCAGTCTGTGTTCACAAATTTTAATTTCATGTGATTGATAAAAATGTTGAAAGTAGTCAAGTCTAGAACCAATCCTGCTGAAGTGCATTAGAAAAGAAAATGATGATTTCGCATTGACAACTACTTTTTGAGACCTGTCAATTAAACTCTTTGGAGACTTCAGTGCCAGCAAACAATCATCCTTATGAGAGTGGTAGGCTCAGGGAAATAGTGAGCTGGCTTGCTACCAGCTGTGAAATATATGGCAGTGTATTCTTTCACCCTTTTCCTGTCTGTTTCTGGCAATAGCTTCATCCTCTGATCCTTCCACTCTGTCCTGAGGTCCCAGTGGAAGTACTGATTGTGTGAAGAGCTATTTGTTGAGTGATGCTTGTTCTTTGCTCAAGCAGACTGATGAGCTTGCTCCAATGAATCCATGCAATGGCTTGGATCCTCCTGCAAATACATAGTTTTGTGTTTTTCAATTTTGAATTGCAAACAGATTAGAGAAGTTTGGAACTAAACCAACATGAGTAGCTTAGTAAAAATTAGGGCTGTCAAGCGATTAATCACATCATTAATAATAGAATACCATTTATTTAAATATCTTTGGATGTTTTCTACATTTTCAAATATGTTGATTTCAATTACAACACATAATACAAAGTGTACAGTGCTTAGTTTATATTTATTTTGATTACAAATATTTTCACTGTAAAAAACAAAAGAAATAATATTTTTCAGTTCCACCATTGCAAGTACGGTAGTGCAATCTCTTTATCAGGAAAGTTGAATTTACAAATGTAGAATTATGTTTAAAAGAAAAACAACAAAAACCTGCATTCAAAAATAAAACCTTGTAAAACTTTAGACCTACAAGTCCACTCAGTCCTATTTCTTATTAAACCAATCGCTCAGACAAACAAGTTTGTTTACATTTTGCAGAAGATAATGCTGCCCATTTCTTGTTTACAAATGTCACCTGAAAGTAAGAACAGGCATTCACATGGCACTGTTGTAGCCAGCATCACAAGATATTTACGTGCCAAATGCCCTAAAGATTCATATATCCCTTCATGCTTCAACCACCATTCCAGAGGACGTGCCCATGCTGATGACTGGTTCTACTCAATAACGATCCAAAGCTGTGCAGACCGATGCATGTTCACTTCCATCATCTTAGTCAGATGCCACCAGCAGAAGGTTGATTTTCTTTTTTGGTGGTTTGAGTTCTGTAGTTTCCGCATCAGAGTGTTGCTCTTTTAAGACTTCTGGAAGCATACTTCACACCTCATCCCTCTCAGATTTTGGAACACACTTCAAATTTCTTAAATCTTGGGTCGAGTGCTGTAGCTATCTTTAGAAATCTCACATTGGCACCTTCTTTGTTTTTGTCAAATCTGCAGTGAAAGTCTTTTTAAAACGAACATGTGCTGGGTCATCATCTGAGACTTCTATAATATGAAATATATGGCATAATGCAGGTAAAACAGAGCAGGAGACATACAGTTCTCCCCCAAGGAGTTCAATCATAAATTTAATTAACATTTTTTTTTAAACTAGCATCATGAGCATGGAAGCATATCCTCTGGAATGTTAGCCGAACCATGAAGGGACATACAAATGTTTAGTATATCTGGCATGTGCAGTGCCAGTTACAAAAATGCCTTTCAAACACCTCACTTTCAGGTGACATTGTAACTAAGAAGCGGATAGCATTATGTCCTGTAAATGTGAACAAACTTATTTGTCTTCATGATAGGCTGAATAAAAAGTAAGACTGAGTGGACTTGCAGGCTCTAAAGCAGTGATGAGCAACCTGTGGCCTGTAGGCTGCATGCAGCCCATCAGGGTAATCTGACTGCAGGCTGCGAGATATTTTGCTGATATTGACTGTCTGCAGGCACGGCCTCCCTGCAGCTCCCAGTGGCCGCGGTTTGCGATTCCCAGCACAATGGGAGCAGTGGGAAGCAGCGGGCTGCAGGGACGTGCACACTTTGCATTCTGTGTTATAATTGAAATCAATATATTTGGAAATGTAGAAAAAACATCCAAAATATTTAACAAATTTCATTTGGTATTCTCTCGCTTAACAGTGCGATTAAAACTGAGATTAATCACGATTAATTTTTTTGAGTTATGCGTAGGTTAACTGCGATTAATCGACAGCTCTAGTAAAAATGAACATAGGAATGCCCTCAACAAACACCACCCCCCATAAATGTATTCCTGACCTGAGTTAAACATTCTGACATATAGTGTATTGTTTTCTTGATGTTTTTAATTACATAGCACCTTAAGTCACATTTATCCCAAAACTCTGGTTTAATCAAAACAATTTCTTTTGAAGCCTGTCGTCAGTGGAAGTGTTTCCATGAAGCACTTTTTAATTTTAATAGGATTTTTGAAAATGCATTTCTCTGCACTGTTTGCAAAGCAAATATTGATCACGGCATTTTGCTAGGCCATGAGAACACAAAAATGAAATTGAGTAAAAACAAAAGTGAAACTAACTAGGTTGTTTTTGCTGTCTGGGCTACATATAATGCAAAAAAAGTAGATAATGAAAAATAAAATAGATTCTAAAATGTTTTGGTAATTGCATGATAGGTTTGTAACTTATATAAAGTGTTTTTAAAAGCTGAAAGAAAAGAAATGGGCCAGATTCTTGTATGTGGCAAAGATCCACATAGGTAGCAGAGGGGGGAGGTCCATGAGAGACTCAGCTATTGCTCTCTGAATCTTTTGCCTGGCTGGGGCCCAACCCAGTGCCAGTGTAGGTTAGAGCACTCTCCAATATACTATAATTAATACCAGCATACGATGGTTCCAAAGGGAATATTCGTCAGTTGGAGCTAGCCAGAATTCAACATGCTCCAACCATGCCCCATCATTGCCTCTGACACATGCCTTGTGCTATGCTGAGAGGAGGGTGGCAGTGGAGGAAAGGCCAGAATTAGAAACAGGTATCACTAAAGAAGAGGAGGTGGCGAGAGGCAGTATGTGCACTTGTGTACATGGGCTAGGGGTAGAAGAGGCTATTGGACTGTAGAAGTGAAAGACAGAACTGGCAAGAGCAGTCGAGGATACGGAAAGGGTGAAGATATCAATAGAAAGAGGAGAGGAGCGGAAAATAAAGAAGATAGTGAAGAGAACTGTGGGGAGAGCCAGGAATGGCAATTGCACCCCCTCAGTCATTTCTCTCTCTCTGTCCTCACACTTGTTCTCATCCCCACATCTTTCCTTTTTTTCTGCTCCCTTTCCAGTCCATCTTAAGGGAAAAAAATCATTTATATCTATCACCATTTCATCTCATGGCTCCCATTGAGACCTAGATTACTTCCTCTGATATCGCCTTTTCAGCTGCCCTCTCTTATGGTGCATCTTTAAGTGCCCTTTAGCAGTTTTCCATTCCACAACAATGCCTTTCTTCTCCTCCATCCCATGATGTATTCATAGTTTGCAGGACGATGTGTCCGGTTCCAGGGACCATCAAGTTTAAAACCTGCTCTGATTTTGTACTATAGCTACACTGGGATTTACATTCACAATGTATCCAGCTAAGGAGGTTCCTCAGATTTCATTGCACACCAAGTGCCATTCTCCTCAAATGATTTGATTTTTCTCAAGGAGCGGTCTCGTGCACATTATGGCATCTGTGAGCAGAGAAGCCCCACCGTGGATACTTTAATGAAATGTCTGCTTTCTCAAGCTAGTCTAGAGCTAACCTAACCTTCTGGACTCTGAGCATATTGATTATCCTGAAAACTAGCTGCATGCATGCACATATTTGTGCTATTTTATAGAAACTGTGCCTAACTGAGCCTTTACATGTAAACTTGCCTGTACCATTTAGTGATAAGCTATGTCAGGAAAAAGAAGATGATAGTTTGGCAAGTCTCAATAATAGCTTTTTCTCTGGATACTAACAAGCAGTGATTTTTTGTGTTCCATTGTTTTAAACTGTCTCAGCAGCAAAAACTGTATTAGAGGCCTATAGTATAAGGGTGCTACCTGGATTCCAAAGCCAAAATAAATTATTCTGATGGGTGCGCAAAGATATAGGCCCTGAATCATTGGAATCAAATTTTGGTTCCAGTAAAAGGAGCTATGTTTACATTTTCTGGATCCATTTTATTTAATCTAAGTGATGATCATCACATGTTCTAAGCCAGGGCCCTACTGTGGAATGTAACAAAAAAAAAAAAAAAGTAAAGTATTTAGAAAACTTCACTATTAAGTCCATGCTAAAGTCTCCTACCTTTCCACAAAACTTGCAGTTTTGATCATAATTGCATTCACTAATATCTTGGGTTAGTCTGGCCACCTGCCTTGATAGGCAGAAATGGCATCAACATTTCTTCCAGAACAAAACGTACTGATTTCTGCTTGCTGGTTGGTGTCCAATAAATCTTTTGCTTTTTGTTCATATGAGTAAATATTTTTCTCAGTGTGGATGTACCTAACATTAAAGGTACATCTTTACTGCAGAATTAACTAGTTGTTATACATTAGTTTTTGTGTTTAAGCTAGGCTAGCACAAGTGAGAGAATCTACACTGCAAAGGGTAACTTGAGCCATTCTCAAGTTAATGTATCCATACTGGCACTGTATTGAACCAAGTGAGGCTCTGGGCCTTCTGGGGACATAACCCTTGGTTCTTAGAGATACAGTAGTGTGAGCTACTCTTTTTGAAATCTTTTATGGGGTATTGCGGGAAATGTTTTCCATCTTCTCTGGGTACATGGTCAGAAGTGGTGTTTGCTCAGCAATTCATTATAGTACATCACTTCTGGTTTTGTGTTCACAACCTGCTTTCAGTGTGAAGGCATTTCTCTGACTCAGAACAATGTCCTGCACCAAATGTTAGCATTAATAGAATTCTTATTTTGGGAGCAGAAGGAAGGTGAAGGGCATGAAATGTTATGGAGGGTCTTTTGGAAGTAGTTTTTCACCCTCAGACAGCAATGATGTGCTTTGTTAATGAGATTAGATATATATAGATATATATATTGCCCTTTGCTAATTGGCAGTTCTGGAGCAGGACCGCAACCATTGAGTGATGGGACTACATTGACATAATGACCTGGGATGACCAACAGTGGGCCCAGGATCTTACATGAGGAAGACTACCTTCTTGGAGCTGTGGGAGGAGCTTGCCCTGGTATTTTAGTGCCCTGATATGCAGATGAGACAGCCCATACCAGTCCAGAAGTGGGTTGTTGTTGCTCTCTGGAAGCTGTCAATCCCAGGCAATTAAAGGTCAGTGCCTAATCAGTTTGGGAAGTCAAATTTTGGTGGTGTGGTGATAGAGGTTTGCAAAGCAATTATAGCTTTGGTTCACTTGGGTGTGTATGTGCATGTGTTAAGATTGGAATTGTCACTGAAATAGTGGCTTTTGAGCAAATGGTTCCTCTACCATACTAGAACCATCATCCGCACACATGTGCATTGTCTGCCCCATCCTCAAAGCGTAAATGATTTTGTAAACTGGAAAGGATATTTGTGACAAAGTTCACTGTCACGTGGGGGCAGGGAGAGAAAAAAACCACAAACTCCGAAAACAAGCCGCTGAATCCTATTAAGTAGTTCTCTCAAGGGCTGCTGGGGGTGGGAGGGATCTGGGACTACATAAGCCAGACCCAGGTCATTTCAAGAGAGAGAGAAGGATGAGGCAGCACTCTGGAAGATTGGGGGGCTGAAGCAGTACCTAGAAGTGCATACGGAAAACAAAATAATAGTAGCAGCAAAACACAACTCCAGAAGGGGACAGGAGAAGAGACAAATACCTACTGGGAAATAAAACACTGAATATGGGGAGAGTTAGGCACAGGCTGGGGGTTGCCTTCTCAAGAAACTGTGGACTAGGCATAAAGATAAGAGTACTATGGGAAAATGGGACTAAGTGCCTTTGGATGTAGGTGGTGATAAACTAAAATAGCGGTGCACTTGTTTTATAAGTATTAGTACGTTAATGATTGTCTGCCAATGATTGTGGTTGAGAATCCATAGGTTCACAATGCTACCCTCTCGTTCTGTAGGCCTTTGCTGACCACAAAGAGAGTTTCACGGGTGCTTTTGTGAGTTGCATGGGCAAAGTGCATGACTCCGAGTTATTCTGGAGATCTGGTCTTTTTGAATTTGGATAAACTCAGATTTTATTCCCACCCAGCAATATGGATATCAATAGGATATCTGTTCCCACAGTTATTTTGGCAGACCCAGAATATCCTCTCCTCTCCTATCTCATGAAGCCCTACTCTGATGTGAGAGTTGCTGGCAGAAGGTTTAATTACGCACTGAAAAAATACAGGATGGTGGTGGAACGTGTGTGTGGCTGACTGAAGGCCAGATGCTGCTGCCGCCTACAAAATTGTTTGCTCTGCAGCATGTATAATGCCATTCATTTTGCTGAGGCATCGTGTGCACTGTAAACGTATGATGATAATGGGGAATAGTTTGGGCAGGATTGGGGTGGTGATTGTGCTGCGTTACAGACCCAGTGTAGACAGCCAGAATATACACTGTCTGGGACCAGGAGAACTAGGGAAATAAGGGTTGCCGGTGTTCCTACATCCTTGGCTTAAAGGGGAAAATGAGATCTGAGTATTACAGTTATCCTTTGTGTCAGTGAACCTATGTGAAATAATGGTGTGTGTATTGTCAGTATTATGGTATTAAAATATTTAAGTTTTGAAGTTCCTAAGGAACTCTCACACTAGGAGATTGAACAGCAAATTATTTTAATGACAATGAATGAAACTGGAGGTTTAGCTGCCTCAAGATAGTTAAATGCACAAGAGGTGCAGTGTTATGTCACATACAATGGAAGTGCACATGATCAGAGTACTTGTTGTCCCTCTTCTAGGCATGTATGTGGGGTGGAGTGCATAGGGTACTGCTGGCCAGGAGTTCTATCCATGGACTAGCTAACCCTTCACCTAGGTGTCCTCAACCTGCAGGACATGGTATTGTGGAGGGGCAGCCATAGTGGGAGGCTACACCTGTACTGCAACTGTGCTCTGGGCAGGGCCAGTCAAGCTGTTGTGGGACCTGGTGTCTCTCAGTCCCAGCATGCACACAAACAGGTCCCTCTGCTAGTACTTTTTCTGCTGCTTCCAGTGGTCCTGCCTCTTCATGAGATGGTCATGAGTGACATAATCCAGAACCATCCTTTCCTCACTCTCTAGTGTTCTCTCAGATGCAGTGTGGTTTTGCTGGCCCTGCAACTGCATTTGCTTCTACAGAGCAAAGAGGCAATCCGACCTCTTGTCAAAGTCTGCTCCATTAGCTCCATCAAAGTATCTCCATCAGCTGGTCATCCCTTGTTCTCTTCCTTCTATTCTGGAGGTTCTGGACACTGGTGCTGATTGCCACTGATGACCTAGGTGGATGCCTTGTCTGCACTGGAGCAGATGGCACTGTGAGGCAGTGTAACAGTAAAGTACATCATTTTTCTGTCCAAGGAAGAAAAATGAAAAGTTTCCCCCTTTTAACTTTCCATGTGTCAGCAACTGAAAAGTTGCAATATTTATCTACTTGGCGTTCATTCTACTCAATATCTACGTTTCTCTGGTTTGAAGCTACTTCGTTCCAGGGTTTCCCCCATTAGGACAATAGCAATTGTTTTATATTTTAAAAAAGGGAGTCTGTGAAGTTTGGATGTGTGGCATGACAGTCCTACGACAGCAGAACAGTACTAGTGACTGAGTTAATATTATTTCAAGCTGGTGGCACTGGAAACATGGACTTGCTTGAGGTCCATGAGTTGAGGAGAGAGCAGGTTGTTCTAGGTGGCTTGGGAGAAAACCATCCATCTATACCAGAGGTGGGCAGACCACATCCGGCCTGCGGGACCCTCCTGGCCCAGGAGGCAAGCCTCGGTCCCTCCCCCACAGCCTTAGCTCACTGTCCTGCCGGTGCAATGCTCTGGGAGGCGGGGCTGCGCGCTTTTGCCGGGCAGCGCAGCTGCAGAGCCCGGCCTGACCCAGTGCTCTGTGCTGCACGGTGGTGTGGCTGGCTCTGTCCGGGAAGCACAGCTGCCTGTACTGGTGCTCTGTGTGGTGCAGCTGTAGCGCTGCCAGCCACCAGTGCTCCAGGCAGCGTGGTAAAGGGGCATATAGGGATGGATGGGGCAGGTGTCCCGGGTGGCCATCAGGGGGCAAGAAGCAGAGGGTGGGTCGAATAGGGGGCGGGGGCTGGGCCACGCCTGGCTGTTTGGCAAGTGCACTGTACTTAAGGATAATAAGAAGGAGATTTTTAATATATTAGGAACAAAATTAATCCTGACAATATTATTGGTTCATTACTAGATGGAAATGGTGAAATTATGAATAATTGCTGAAAAGGGAGAAGTGTTCAATAAATATTTCTGTTCTGTATTTGGGGGAAAAGAGATGATATAGTCTCATCATATTGTGTTGATAACACTGTTTCTATTCCACTAGTATCTCAGGAGGATGTCAAGTAGAAGCTACTAAAGTTAGACATTTTAAAATAATTATGTCCAGATAGCTTGCATCCAAGAGTTTTAAAAGTACTGTCTGAAGAACTTGCTGGACTGTAAATGTTGATTTTCAATAAGTCTCTATGGAAATTCTGGAAGACTAGAAGAAAGCTAATGTGTCAATTTTTAAAAAGAGTAAATGGGATGACCTGGGTAATTATAGGCTTTTCAGCTTGACTTTGATCCTCGGCAAGATAATGGAGCAGCTGATATGGGACTTGATTAATAAAGAATTAAAGGAGGGTAATGTAATTAATGCAAATCAACATGGTTTATGGAAAATAGATCCTGTCAAAATAATTTGATAGCTTTTTTTTTTTAATGAGACTACATTTAATGAGAAACATTTCGTTGATAATGGTAATAGTGTTGACATAATACACCTCTACCCGGATATAACGTGGTCCTTGGGAGACGACAAAAATCTCACCGCCCGGCCACAGTCTGCTCCACTCTACCAGCTCCCAGTTGCGGTGCTCCGATTTCCACCGTCAGTGAGTGCAGGGAGGAAAGGATTCCCCCCCCGCACTCAGCAAGAAGCGGAGTGACGTGGCCCCAGCCTGCTCTGTTTTCCTTGCCCCGGCCCCAGCTATGTCGCAGGGGGGCGGCTGGGGAAAGGTCCTGCACTCACATGCGGCGGGAAGTGAAGTGCCACAGCTGGGAGCTGGCAGAGTGGAGCTGGCTGGGGCTGGGCTGCTCTGCTTCCCGCCGCAGGTGTATGCAGGGAGGTTGGGGAAATGACTCCTCCTCCTCTCCCCCCCCGTACTCACCTGCGGCAGGAAGTGGAGCGCTGTGGCTGGTAGCTGGTGGAGTGGAGTGGGCTGGGGCTGGGCTGCTTTGCCTCAGTCGCTGCTGACGAGTTTGGAGGGAATCCCTTCCCCCAAGCCCCCTCCACCGTGCGACTTGGCCGGGGCGAGGGAAGCAGAGCGGGTGCTCCCAGCCCCCTGCTAATCCCCTGGGCAACTCTGGGGCTGCGGGGCCCTCAAAAGTGCCCTCCTACAGCCCCTGCTGCCCAAACCCTGGAGTGGGGGGGCCCTAACTGCCGCTGAGACTCTCTGCCCCTTATCGAACCCCTCGGCCCCAGCCTGGCCCGACAACCTTAACATGCTGCTCTGACACGGGGTAGAGGTGTGTATACTTACACTTCTGTAAGGTATTTGACTTGTACTATAGGATATTTTGATTAAAAAAAACTTAGAAAGATATCAAGTAACAGTGTATATTAAATGGCTTATGGGTGAGCTAACTGATAGGTCTCAAAATGTAATTGTAAATGGGGAATCATCATCTAGAGGGTGTTTTCCCAGTGGAATCTCGCAGGGATTGGCTATTGGCCCTACTTTGTTTAACATTTTTTTTTATCAGTGACCTGGAAGAAAACATAAATCATCACTAATAAAGTTTGAAGACAACAGAAAAACTGGGAGAGTGGTAAATAATGGAGATGACAGGTCGCTAATTCAGAGCAATTTGGATCGCTTGGTAAACTGAGTGCAACCAGTGTGTATTTTAATATGGGTAAATATAAATATATACTTCTAGGGACAAAGAATGTAGGCCATACTTACAGGATGGGTAGTCTATCCTGGAAAGCAGTGACTCTGAAAAAGTTTGGGGGTGGGATGGGAGTGTGGGTAATCAGCTGAACATGGCCTCCTAATGTGACGCTGTGGCCAAAAGAGCTGGTGGGGTGCTTTTATGCATAAATGGGAATCTTGAGTAGGAGCCTTTATAGATGTATTTGTATATGCATTTATATTTAGCCATATTAAATGCATAGTTTGTTCGCTCCCAGTTTACCAAATAATAGATTGCTCTGACTCAGTGACTTATGCTCTTTGTTGTTTATACTCCCCGTTTTTCTTTCATCTGCAAACTATAGCAATGATTATCTTTGTTTTCTTCCAGGCCATTAATGAAATAGTGTAGAGCCAAGAACTGATCCCCAAGGACTGATCCCCAAGGACCCCACTAGTAACACCCATTTGATGATGATTCTCTGTTTACAATTTTATTTTGAGACCTATCAGTGCCAGCTTTTATTCCATTTAATGTGTGCCATATTAATCTTTCTGGTATTTAATCAAAATGTTATTCAATACCAAGTCAAATACCAAGGAGTTTTAAGTATCAACACTATGATCTTTATCAAGCAAACATGTACTCTCGTTTAAAAAAAAAAAAAAAGATACCTAGTTAGTTTTGTAGGATCTATTTTCTATTAATCCATGTTGATTGGCATTAATTGTAATTCCCTCCTTTAATACTTCATTAACAGAGTCCCGTATCAGCTGTTCCAGAAGAGTGATAGGCCTAAAGTTATCTGGGATATCCCATTTGCCCATCTTAAATATTGGCACTACGTTACCTTTTCTTTCAATGAAAACGTTGTATTTCACTTATTTCCTGTTATCTTTTTTTTTTCTTTTGAGTAAAATGACCACCACTGGTATTAATCTAAAAATACCAGTTATAACTTAAAATATCCTTTTAAAATCATCAAACCATTTTGTACTTGGTGAGAAATACTTTTTACCTCTGTCATTTTCAACCTGCTAGGCTGAGTGAAGTGTGTGGAGTTTTCCCTTTAAAGCGAGGATATCTTTACATGCTGCCTGCCCCCAATCAGATACTCTTAACTGACATATTTTATTATTGGTTCTCTCAATTTATGGTTCGAAGCTGGAACTTTTTTGGTTAACTATGGCTCCAAGACTTTCAGAGAGTTTATGGTGGTAGTGGTTGCTAATTTAAGGAAGGTGGTATATAATATTTATATTTATCCTCAAGATCTTTTGATCATAGCTCCATACCGCTCCATTGCAGAAGCCAGCATTTTTCCCTGTCTGTATCAACAATCTCAACTTTTTAGAAGCTGGAAATTGTAAATAAGAATTTACAAGGTGTCTTAAGGCCATTTAGTTTCACAGATTCTCTTCTCTTCTCCCCCCTCCCACCCCACACAGAGGCAGAGCCTGGTGGTCCCATAAAAACTCAATATTGACCTTAAGGCCTTCTGAAAATCTACTTTGAAATCTTGGCTTTCTTTTTCTTCTACTTTTTAATGGTTAAAGTTAACATTTTATTAGCTATTTAAAAGGTGTGGATCAGCACCTTATTTTAAGTTTTATTTAAAGTCGTTGGTGTTCTCAAATCTGCCCTGAGTTTTCTTCTTTAGATTATTTTTTTTTAAATCATAAGGTATTTCTATATCCTTTTGCCCAAATCTTAAAAATTCCCAGGAGAGGAATTTTCACTTTCTGGAGTTTAGGACAGAGTTTTGCAAGACGCCTTCTCTGTTTGGCTATTTCCATCTTAATAAGAAGGGCTTTATGTCTACTAAACCACTATTTCTAGGTTTTTATGGAATTGGGCAGTGCCCAGTTCCATAAAAAGCCATTGTACCATAGCTGTAGCAACAGGCAGTCTGAAAAGCTGCTATTTGGAGCACTCTGCAGCCACTCATAGAGTGTGTGTATAAGTGTAAGTGTAATAAAATTGGTGGTTCTTCGAATGATGGTCCATACATGGATTCCAGAAGTGGGTGCACATGCGTGCCATGCACCAGAGCCAGAACTATATTGTAGTAGTGTTTGTTGGCCCACATGTGCGTCATCTGTCTCTGAGGTGATACGAAGCCATGTGGATCAATGCTACTCCAGTTCCCTCTTACACTGCATGGCCAGTCAGAACCCCTATTCCTGGGTGCTTGTAGTTCTTCTGAGAGAACTCTGTTTCTGCTTAGTGTATATATAGTTGTTTGAGTATTTACAGTTGTTTATAGTAATCTTTATAAAGTTCTTAGGCTACCCCGTTGAACTTCTTCTCCCGGTGGGGGGGATCCCCACTACCTTTCCAGGGATCCTTTCCTTGGCAAACTGGCTTCAAAAGCTGTGCTTCATGCCTGCTCTCCTTTTCTGTAACGATGAGCACCAACGGTGTCTCTACTGTCTCGGTGAAGCCCACATCATCGCTTGCTGCTCCATCTGCCACTCATTTCTGCCTCAAACTTAAGAAGCTAGAGAACTTAGCTGCATCCAAGTTTCTTATGGAGGAGGCTATGTACCCACATGCGCACTCAGATCTGGGACCGGCGGATCCTCCCGAATGGTGCCCATTACTGCTGGTGAGTACCCCTCCATCTTCCTCCTGAGTACCAGGACCCTCAGTACTGCTGCATCCGCCAGAGCTTCACCCATGAGTATAAGAAGCACGGACAAGGGCATAAGAGCAGCCCCCCAATTGGGACTACCCGTAAATGCAGCATTGCCTCCCCAAGCCAGGTTGGGTGTGAAGTTGCACATCAGCCCTTCTGCTCCAGCTCCTTAGAAGCCTCGGGTGGATCTTATGGTAAAGCACCACATGAGCTGCAGATGCCATCTCCTGCTACAGTTCCCAGTCCATCACCATATTCAGCAACAGCACCATTGACACCTCTTGTTCCCTGCATGCCAGGTTGCGTGATACTGCTGACACCCATGGCTGAGCTGATGCTCCTGTATGCCGGTTCCCTGCTGTGCTCTGGCCCCCCCAGACACCTCGTTGCTTCCCTCTCTGGTTGATAAACCTCTTCTGTTCCTCCTGGAGCAGTGCACTTCTTCCATATACCTTGCACCAATGGCTCCACCGTTATCAGGCCTGTCCCTGGAGTCTGTCTAGTTTTCCGAATTGGACACCTCCTCATCTGCATGCTCTTGCGGTCTGGATCCCAGGCAACAACCATCCTATCCACCCGGTTATGACCCTTTCACCGAGCTGTGGTTCCGTTACCGCGGAGGCCCGCAGATGCCTGGTAACCCATATGCTTGCTCTCCTGGACTCCTTAAGATTGCTACTGGGACCGTGGGATGCCGCTCCTGCCCTCTTACTGGCCGTCCTCTGCCTGCACTGTGCCCCCCTCTGGGTATAATGAACCGCAAGATGTCATTGTGTGGCCAACACTGCCGGTACCACTGGTCCAACCAGAGCCTTGGCATCCCTATTTGAGGTATTAATTTTGCGTTTCCTCTTCTCTAAAGATGACCCAGACAGTACTATGACCTGTTTTGGTGCTTGGCGGAGGCGCTTGACCTCATGAAGTCATCCAGGACCCGGAAAACCAACTCCTGGATATTTTTCAACCACCCAGGCCTTCATGAACTGCCTTGCCTATCCACATGGCCTTCCTACAACTGACACAGTCGATCTGGTACATGCTGGCCTCCTGTGTCCCTACTTACTAGTGTGCAGAGTGATGATACTTCATCCCATCTCAAGGTGTGGACTTCCTGTATACTCCCCTCGACTCCCTTATGGTTCATATGGCAACTGAACGTGTTCGACAGCAACACCTTTAGGCCACCCCCAACTCCCAGTCAAGGCAGCAAAGAAGCTAGACCCTTTTAGGGTGAAAGGTTTATTCATCTGTTGGACTTCCATTCTGTATTGCTAATTACCAGGCCCTTTTGACAAAGTACGATTTCCTGACATATTTGAAGCTCACAGACTTTCAGACCTTTCTCCTGCAGACAAATCCAGCAGGATTTCCAGGTGTTGCTGGATAAGGGCACACTGGTAACCAAGGTGACCCTCCGGACAGTGGTCAATGCTGCTGATACTGCATCCCACCCTCTGGCATCCGATGTAGTACTCCACCAAGACTCCAGGCTCCAATCCTTCTGATTTCCTAAAGAGACCCAGACCACTCTCGAAGACCTTCCATTACATAAGAATGGCCATACTGGGTCAGACCAAAGGTCTGTCTAGCCCAGTATCCTGTCTTCTGACAGTGGCCAAAGCCAGGTGCTTCAAAGGGAATGAACAGGTGAGATCCCTTTGTAACTCTTCACAGTCTGCTTTGGACTTAGCTATCTTGAGTAGTTTTGTATCATCTGCAAATTTTATCACCTCACTGTTTACCCTTCTTTCCAGATCAATCAAATTTGACAATCAAAAAATCTTCAGCGACAAGACAGATGAATCCCTACATTGCCTCAAGGATTCCTGCACCACTCTGCAGTTGCTTGGTATCTGCACCCCAGCCCCAACCTGCAGGCAGCAAAGGTCATCTTTTCACTCCTGCCTCTGCGCCATGTACCTTTGTTCAGTGACTGCAGGACCTGTCTCACCAACGTCCATATATCCAAGAACCCCATTATTCTGCCGCCAGCCACCTCCGCTCCCTTGAATCTTCTGCATTATCAATTCAAACAGCTGCTTTGACTCTTTCATTGAGACTCACAAACCTCTTCCCACCCCCACCCAGGGTGCCCCAAGTTGTCTTTGGGGTCCGTCTTGCCCTGTTTGCCCACAAGTGGGGCAAGATCAGCACTGATGGCTGGGTGCTGGACATCATTCACTGGTGTACTTGATAAGAGTTCCTTGTTCCCCATGACGCCCACCCATGGTGGACTTGGAAATCCCTCCCATTGCGTTCTCCTCTGGGAGGTAGCAAATGCCTTCCTCTGGAAGGTGCCAGAGAGCACGTCCTCAGCTGTTACCAGGGCTGAGGGTTCTATTCCCCTTATTTTCTTATTCCAAAAAAGGTCCCCATTCTGAACCTCAAGAATTTCATATGGAAATTCTGATTCTGGACCTTCATGCTTCCTTTCACTAGTCCATCGCTCCCCCAGGGCTCCTGGTTCGCAGCTCTCGATATGAAAGATACCTATTTCTACATCAGCATCACCCCAGCTCATCGGAAATTTCTCCATTTTACTGCGGGACACTCCCATTGTCCGTTCTGGGTTTTCCCCTTTGATATCGCCACTGCTCCCCACCCATTCACAAAAGTTTTTTTCCATTGTCGCAACACACACATGATGTTTCGGCCCTCTGTGTTTCCCTGCCTGGATGATTGGCTCCTCCTTGTTGTGACATTGCACAACTGCCTCCTTTCCGCTATCCAGACCCTTTGCAATCTCCTCGTCAGTCTGGGTATCTGTATCAATCGGGAAAAGTCAGTCCTTATCCCTACCCAAGAGATGGCTTTTATTGGGGTGTGCCTGAACTCTATTGTGAGCCAAGCTTTCCTCCCAATGGATAACTTTACCGCCCTCACTTCTCTCATCACACAGCTATGTCACACTCCATGCACGCCTATCCACCAATGCCTTTTCCTCCTTGGACACATAGCGGCCTGCATCTCCATAACATCCCATGCCCAGCTTCATATGCACTGCCATGAGCTATGGCTCTGGTTGATCTACAAATCTCAGAGTGACTGGTTGGACAAGCTGGTCTTGCTCCCCAACTTTGTCCTGGTTTCCTTCTCACGGTGGACCACTCTGTCAAAAGCCATGATCGGTAGCCCATTGACCCTTCCCATTCTCCACACCACTGTCACCATGGACACCTCTCTCATTGGATGGAACACCCATCTGGATGGTCACATGGCCCAAGGCCTCTGGACACAGAGAGGCGAGGATGCACGTCAACATCCTCAAACTATAAGCTGCCCACCTTGCCTGTCGGGCGTTCCTCTCCCTCATAATATCATGGTACTTTCAACTGCTATCAGCCAACATGACGGCAATTGTGTTTATTAATAACGAAGGCGGCACTAGGTCGGCGGGGTCATGCTGCACACCGTGCGTCTTCCAGGCACCGGCAACTCCATAGTGAACATGCTCAGCAGATTATTCTATGCAAATTACAAGTGGGGGCTCCACGTTTCCATGCTTCACTGCATCTTCCATCAGCGGAGCTCCCTGCACTGGCACCTCTTTGCGACCACCTAGAACCACAAATTCCCTCTCTTCTACACTACAGACCTAAATTGGCATAACTGTGTTGCTCCAGGGGTGTGAAAAATCTGCAACCCAGAGTGATGACTTTATACTGACCTAAACCATCCAGGTAGAGAGCGTTATGTCAGTGGGAGAGCTTTGGCCACTGACATAGTTACTGCTTCTCGGGGAGAATAACTACACTGATGCGAGAAACTCTCCTGTTGGCCTAGGAGCATCTTCACTAAAGTGCTACAGCAGAGCAGCTGTAGCATTATGTGTGAAGACAAGCCCTTAATTTTATTACGTTTCCTTCCCACAACCTACTAATTTAGCCTTATTCCTGGTATTATTTGAGCATCCTGTATCTAGTCCTCATCTTTATCTCAATATCATTGGATATTTTCCTAAAATACATGCTCTAGGAATTATTTTGGGGAAGTTGGATAGGATATCTTATATAGGAGGTCAGACTAGATGATCTCAGTGGTTGTTTCTGGTCTTGAAATCTATGAATTATTTGGGAATATTTAATAGAGCTCTTAGAACTTCTTAAATTGGTGTTGAGAAGCCCTCTCCACAAGCCCTAAGCCCAAGTGAGATTATTTATTTATTTTTGCTCAGTTGTGAGAAGGGGTTATTTATGTGGCCTGTAGTTCCTTTGAATCAGAGGTACCTAATAGTACTGTTAAGTACTCTAAGTATACGAAGAAAAAATTGAAAGATGTGACCAGTGTTAGACACTGAAGTGACTAAGACAGAATTTTCCAAACTTTTGGGTGTGACACCTTTGGTGCCCATATTCTTACTGAACCTCCTAAATAAAAATTGACTTTACTGGAAGCTGTGGATGTTCAGCATCTCTGAAAATCAAATCTGTTTACTGTTTAGTTATATAAGTGTAGATTTAAGTGTATAGGCACCCAGTTTTGAAAAGTTTGCATTAAATTGTTGCATTAAGTACCATTAATTCAAAATGGAAACTTTTTTGAACCTTCTTTATAGATTGGCTTGGGCAGTTTGTCATATGTGTTCATAAAAACCTTTTGAGATTTTGATATAACAATTATAACACGCAACATTTAACACTTAAACATCTATTAGTGCATTTATGTATCCAGTTTACACTATGTAGTAGCATTTTGCTGTGTCTTATGAGATCAGTTGCTGGTACTCAAGTGGTGTGCAGACAAATTTAAACAGTGTACCTGGCTTCTGGGTGTTCTTGAGAAGTGGACTATATTTTCATGCTGCCTAGAGTAGGTGCTACGATATTATTGAAATTACAATAAAATTAGAATGCCATGTTAAGGATTTCTGTCAACTCCTGTATCTAGAACAGGAGCAAAGACACCAAAGCCTGAGATAATTCTAGCTTTCAAAAACTCACTGCACAATTAACTAGTGATCATATGACTGTTTTGTTTTTTATCTTCTATAATGTTAGTTGTATTTTTTTCTTCTAAAGTAGAAAAAAATTATACTGCAATGGTCCAAAGGAATATTGCATACCTGCCATTTTTAATACAAGTGATGATAAGGTGAGTTATTAATTTTCTTGTGTGACATGTCTCATGGTATAGTTAAAGAGAAGGGGAGTTGTGTGTGCTTAATTTCCAACAGTACTGAAAAATACCTCCAGTTCCATTACATGAGAACATATCTTGTTTAAACACTGGTGTCACCTGAATTGACCGGAATTTGCCAGAAAAAAGGGCAGGGGAGACTAGTTTTAAAAAGAGAAAATGTAGCTGAGACAAAAGCTCCTTCTCCCAAGCTTTCATACTCATGTTCCAGTGGGTAGAAACCCACACTGGACAGAAACCATCCATGGGTTTACATATTGATTTTTGAAAAGTAAATAAACTAGTTTTGTTAGCCCTAATTTACTTTCCCTTTTTAATGTACATTTTCTGCTCCTATTACTAATCTTAGCCTTAGGGTGTTATATATTGTGCAAAATCTGCTGTATAATACTGTATGTAGAACACTTCACTGTGTTTCAAGGGATTTGACCCTTGGTGCACCTTTTTGTATGTTATTGGCTAATTCTCTGCTCATATAGTTAAAATCAGCAGGGGAGTTTTTTTAATCTGGACTCCCTGCACCAAGGAGATCTCCTTGTAAATTCAAGGCTAACCAAGGAAGTTAGCAATCTTTTTGTGTAAATCTAAGTATCAAAGGTTTCAGGCTCTGTTAGGGGAAGCCCTGAATAGGGTTTGGGATCTGTAACACCAATGCCCAAACCATATGGTTTGTTCCAAGATCTGAAAGGTTGCTGTGCTATCAAATAGCTTCAAGCTGGAACAGAATTCTGGATATTGGCATGTAAACATTTCTGGGGTGTCATTTAGGCTTGAAAAACTAATGTGCTTTTGGTCAAGGATTGTATTGTTTTTCCTTTCATCTAGACATACTAAAACTGCTGTTGCTATTAGTATATCAGGCTGGAAAAGGGTTAGGAACATGGGATTTTTTTTTTTAAACATCTCATGGTATAAGTCTAAAATCAGTGTTCATACTACATATGGTAGTGTAACCTTAACTTTGTTATGGTAGTCCGTTGAACTTAGAAATTGGTATATATATTATAAGCTTCAGTCATAATCGTGCATTTATTAGCTTTTGTGAATTTGTGACATACTTAGATGTTGCAGGTTTTGGTGAGAATTATTTGAAGGAGAATGAAATGGAGCTTAAAGGCCAGCTTTCATGTATGGAAATATTCTTAAGCAACACTTAACGCATTTATGCCATGCGTCTGACGTATTGAGTATTCACCCACGAAAGCTCATGCTCCAGTTCGTCTGTTAGTCTATAAGGTGCCACAGGACTCTTTTCTGCTTTAATGCATTTAGTTTGTTCTTAATAATTTTTTGTTATTATATTTAATTATTGAAGATTTTGTTTAAACAAGGATTTGCCTCTCAGCCCATCTTTCTATCCCCTTCATCTGGAAGTGAACTCTGTATTTTAAATATGTCACATCTCATTCTTTTTCATAACAGCAGGTTAACTCAAAACATTTGTTCATCTTCTTCTGTTTTATTTGTTAGTTTTGTTCACAATATCTAATTGCCAATTTATGGAATTATATTGCAGCTGATTGATCAAGATCAATCCAAGCATGTTAAGGTGTGGAAATGAGTACTTGTTTCGGTGTTGCTTTGGGGTGTGGCAACAGAGGGCGTGGCTGGTTGGTTTAGTCTTTGGGCTGTTAGGTGATGAGTACATTTTTAAGCCCAGTTTAGAAACTAAAGTTTTTAGTTATGCTATAATCAAAAAGAGGAAACTCAGATTTAAATGGATATGCTTAGGGGAGTCATCCTCTCATTTCATTGTCTGTTTATACCCACTTTATTTAAGCTTTGGTTGCTCTGTGTGTCTCTCTCTCCCTTAAGGCCAGACATCAGCTTGTTGGCCATAAATGCCACCAATAAACCTAACTAATTAAAATATTCTAGAAACTTAATATTTGTTATATTGGGTTAGATCATTGATCATTCAAGTGTTGGAATAAGTTATGTAAAAATGAACTTTTTCTAAAGAAAATATTATCATAAGGAAAACACTTTGAAAGGATATTCATCAGCCTAAGTCTCTGCTCACATTTTTTCCTATTTACAGTGACAGCTGATGCCCACCCTAAAAGGGGAGGGAGGTTAACCCTCTCTGGTGGAAAAAAGGCTCTGTCATTGGGCTGCTGTCCACTTGCTGGGTATAAGGTCTCTCTATTGGTCAGCAGAACTACCCAGAATACCCTTATCTGTTGGCAGAGCTCTCCCTCCCTATCAGCCAAGAGGCTCCTCCACCAGACAGCAGAGTTCTTTGCTGCTGGACAACAGAGCCCCTCAGGCCTGCCCTCCACAACCAACTAGTACAGTAAATCACTGCATAGCACCCTGTCTGGCTGCAGAGCTTCCCCTCCCATGCCAGACAGTAGAGCCCTTTCTTCCCAACAGGCTTACTTGCTGCATCTGTTCTTCAAATTTGAAGGCTGGTATAGCAAGTTCTTCTACCTCATTGTCTCCAATTCAGACTTCTTGCACAGTTCTAGAGGTAGAGCTGTGTACTGAAGCTGCTCAGGCTCATGGAGGCAAATCTTACTTCTCACCAAGAAGAGTTAGAACGTTATCTGGGATCAAACTCTGATCTCAGCCCTGCTCATTTTTTGAGCAGAGAGGAGCTCTTTTTAGGGATTGGAAATTACCAGTTCTTCACTTTCTGGCCTGCAGTCCATTGTGCTGCATCTACATTCACTTGACTAGATGTTGCCATTTCATTCCAGCCTGCACTGTCTGCCACACCAGTCCATGGTTCCCTTACTTTTCACATCTCTCTCCCTGCCTCCCCCCAAAAAACAAAAACACAAAACTGTACTGGCAGTGATAGTATTTAGCACAAGTATTTTTTTTTTTTTAACTTTAAAAGAAACAAGAGATTTAGTTGGTGTTTCTTAGACTTATTAGCCCCTAAGTAGCCACTGCTGCTGCCTGCTTCTTGTCTTGTTCCCTGTCAACCCTTCTGCACTGTTCTTGGGTTCTCGTTTTTGTGCCATTTTCTGATTCTCCCTTTGTACTTGAGACTTCCTCCATCTCCTTTTGAGTCAAATGATCTCGATTTCTTCTTTTAGCTCTCTTTTTAAAGCATGCTTCTTCCATAAAACATTTCAAACTGTACTTTTTCTAGCAATATATCTATGCTGATATGAGAGTGAGTATTCATTTGGTGTATTGTATAGTTTAAACTGTGTTTTTAGGGTCAAACAAAATTTGAAGGATGCAATAGCATTTTCCTTTGTTTCTTTCTGCAGGACGATGCTTGCTAATTGTGCTCAATGTGTAAGAACATAAGAATGGCTATACTTGATCAGATCAATGATCCATCTAACCCAATATCCTGTATCTGACGGTGGCCAATGCCAGAGGCTTCAGAGGGAATGAACAGAACAGGACAATTTAGTTGTCCATCCCTTGTTGTCCAGTTCCAGCTTCTGGCATTTGGAGGTTTAGGGACACCCAGAGCATGGTATTGTGTCCTTGACCATGTTGGCTAATGACCATTGTTGGACCTATCCTTCATAAACTTAGCTAATTCTTTTTTTAATCCAGTTATACTTTTGGCCTTCACAATATCCCATGGCAATGAATTTCACAGGTTGACTACATTGCGTGAAGTACTTCCTTATGTTTGTTTTAAACCTGCTGCCTATTAACTTCATCAGAAGTCCCCTGGTTTGTGTGTTATGTGAAGGGATAAATAACACTTCCCTATTCACTTTCTTCATACTATTCATGACTTTATAAACATTTATCATATCCCCTCTTAGTTGTCTCTTTTCTAAGCTGAATAGTCCCAGTTTTTTAACCTCTCCTTGTATGGAAGCTCCTAAGGGGGTTCCATTCCCCAATAATGTTTGCTCTTCTCTGCAACTTTTTAAGTTCTAATATATCTTTTGACATGAGGTGATCAGAACTGCATGCCGTATTCAAGGTGTGAGCATACTATTGATTTATATAGAGGCATTATGATATTTTCTGTCTTATTATCTATCCTTTTTTTAATGGTTCCTAAGATAGTTAGCTATTTTTTTTTACTGCTGCTGCACACTGAGCAGATGTTCTCAGGGAACTATCTATGACGATTCCATATTTCATGAGTGGAGTAGCAGTTAATTTAGACCCTATCATTTTGTACATATAATTTGTTAGGATTGTTTTTTCCAATGTGCATTACTTTCCACTTACCAATATTGAATTTCATCTACCATTTTGTTGGTCAGTCACCCAGTTTTGTGAGATCCCTTTATAATTCTTCACAAGCTGCTTTGAACTTAACTAGGTTGTGTTCTATTTTGTTGATCATGTCAACTGATTTTAATTAGGATATTAAAAATTATATTGCTTTTTACATGCTATAATTTGTGACAACTTTGAAAATCAACAATTGTAGTAGTTTTAAATTATATTGCGTATGTCAAATATATTGAAGTAAAATTAAAAATTCAAATACTTTTTTCAGTCTGTCCACTTGAATTGCTGGAATTTTAACTCACACATAGACTGTTTTCACTGTGTTGTTGAATAAGATTGAGACGCCTTGGGCTTTTCACCCCTGAAAAAAGTTATTTTTGTGCACTGCTTGCAATTTATATAATTTCCGACAGAATTTTAGTTTTCCAGTTATAATTGGCACAGTTTACACTTTCTTTGAAAAGATTTTTCAATCATATATAAGTTTCAGCTTGTTAAATTCATATTGTAAAACTAATGCTGTTGCCCAAGCCTTGGGGGTAGCCTGCCTATGTAATTCCAGGTTTATGCAGCAACTGTGCAGACTGATTATTAACAGTAGTCTGAATATTGCACTACTTGGCTGGTTTGTGGTTGGGCAGTGTCTTGTGCCTAGATATGAAGCAGTTAAAATGAAAAACAAACAAAAATGAGAGAGAAGTTGCTGAAACACTAAGTTGTTGCTTCTGAGAGACAAGTTTTTCTATGGATGCGCATGTATGATGAGACTTAATTGATAGTAAATCCTCTTAACGTAAAAACTCTTGAAGTTTTTCCCAGTTACTGGAAAAAGATAATTTGCAGAAGGTAGTACACAATTTTATTGTTAATTTAAAAGTGATTCTTTCCCACCCTGTCTAGAAATGTTAATTCATTTATAGAGAGAGCAAATAATGTACACAGTATATGCCTTGGAAAATAGTTCTAATCAAAGAGCCATTGTTTAGTAGAACTGGCTATTGAATAAACTTGATATAAGTGTTAATCTTTTTGTTATATAGTGTAACATTGAATGTGTGGCAGTGTTGCCCAGGTGGATGGGTACCCTAAGAGAATTAAAATAAGAAGTGACCAAACCCTTTGCTCTTCCCTCAAACTGGACCAAATTTTCAAACTTTTGGATGTATATGCGTAAGTCTTTGCTGCCCCTTTTCTTCACACCCCGTTTAATATTTGGTTGCAGGATATTGATTTGCTGCTGCTACTACTGTGTGGTACTTCTCTGATACTGAGATACCAGGGTATGCAGGATGTCTGAGGTTTTTTAAACCTGATATATTCTGAGGCTTTCCAGGAGCAATGTGTTTTCTGGGATTTTAGTACTAGGAAGCCCCAGAGAAATATTTGAAATTTTAAAGTAATCAGCAGTGGTTTCTGTACCTCATTGGTGAGATGTCTATGCTTAATTACAGCGATTTTCACTATTAAATATCAAGTAGACCCATTTCAAGACCCATCAAGAGGCACTTGTGATATTTACAAGAAATTACACAACTAACTAGATAGGAGGTCACTTGGGGACAAATATATATTTCCAGAAAAACCACAGGTTAAATTGGAGTTAACATTCAGTGTATGTCAGTAATTTAAGGATAAAAACATACAGGAGTACTGTTGTTAATCCCAAAACAACAAACATTACAAATCTAGGAAATCCAGAGTTAAGATTAAATTGAAAAGAAAGCCAAGTGTTCAGGTATGGAAATGCACAGTTAAGGGCTTTAGTGACCCCTAACAGTATTATCTTCCCAGAGTGCAGCTCCTCACTCTGATTGGAGGTGGAGGCCATTTTGAAAGAGGTAGTTCTTCGAGTGCTTGCTCATATCAATTCCAATTAGGTGTGTGCGCGCTGCGTGCACGATTGTTGGAAGATTTTTACCCTCGCAACACTCGGTGGAATGGCTGAGGCGTGCCCTGGAGTGGCGCCCTTATGGTGCAGGATATATGCCCCGGCCAGCCCAGCGCCACCTCAGTTCCTTCTTACTGCCTCTGACTGTCATTGGAACTGTGGAGCGTGGCATAGCTGATTTCCACTTCCCTAGCTCTTTGCTTGTTTTACCTGTAAATAGTTGTTATAGTGTACTTAGTAGTAGTTTCTAATTGTAGTTAATAGTAGTTTTTGTAGTTAGTGTATATAGTGATTTGGAGGTAAGGGGCTTATGTCTAGTGTATATAGTGATTGGAGGTACCAGTATATGCCTAGGTCTCCGGGCTTCAAACCTTGCTCAGCCTTCCTCAAGCTGATGCCTACAGGAGACCTCCACTACTCCTGTCTGAAGTGCCTGGGGGAATCCCATCGGCCAAATAAGTGCCACATTTGTAAGGCATTTAAGCCTTGGACAAAAATGGAGTGGGACTTAAGTTTGAAGCAGCTCCTCATAGAGGCTGCACTTAGCCTAGCCTGGCGCCATCAGTCCGAAGCGCACCTCTGGCACCAGATCGACCTGGCACTGCCAGACACTCCCGGCACTGGATGTCTCCGGCACCGCTACCAGTGTGGCACCGTTCACTGTTTCTGGGAGCCAGGAAGCAGCACAAACAACCTGCTGCTCCTGTACAGTTGCCGGCACTGCCTTTGCTCCCGTTGATTCCAGTGCCGCGAGAGCCGTTGAGTCTGGTGAACATAAGCTCCCTGGTGCACACTGTGGTTGAGCTCAGCCTGCCTTCCACGCTGAGGACTTTCTCCACTGCTCGAGACCTGATTGCTCTCACCGAGCTGGGACCGTCACAAACTTGAGTACCACCGGTGCGGGCTGTTCCATCGATAGGGAAGCCCTCCATGATACGCCCTCCGTCATAGAGCGAGAAAGGTCGGCACTGATCTTGGTCCCAGTCCAGGTCATGTTGCCTGATCCAGGCTTTGGTCTCCTCCACGGCACCGCTTGCTGTCCCGGTACCGATCACAATCTCGGCGCCGGTCATACTCGCACCGCCGCTCTACCTCAAGATCATCTCTTTCCTGATATGATCGGTACTGGTCCAGCTCCCGGCACCGATCCCAGCACTGGTCTCCTCGGAGTCGTTCCCGGCTCTGCTCCACCCGTAGATCTTCATCCAGGTCCAGATCTGCCTCCTGGCACCGATATGCCCGTTGGTCCTGGTCCAGGTTGTGGTACCGCTCGAGACCGTGATGCCGATCTCCGTCTCCCTGGCGTGGGCCAACAACACATGACAGTGCAACCCAGCATGAGCTATTGGCTCCACCTTGGCCTTCCCACCCCAACTTGAGGTCGTCCCAAGCGGATAGTGGCTACCACGTCCATGACCAAGACGCGAACGGCGCTAGCCAATGGCACGAGGGGCAGACCACAATGGTCTTTTTGGACCCCCTTGGGCATACCATCAGGCCCAAGGTGTCCCATTGGGAGCTTCTCGTTCTGCCCACTCGGCACATCAGGTCCCAGATGCCACTGTCAGTTGTGCTCCCCCCCCCCCACAGGGGACTCGGAGGCGACATCCCTACCTTCAGCTCAGGTCCATGCCCCTAGCATGGAGGACCTAGGGCAGCCGGACCCCGCCCCCCCCAGCAGGACTTACCCCAGGACCCTTTAGTCCTGGGTGTATCCTCCTCGTCCTCCCTTGACGAGGCATGGCGGGCACGTCCTCCTCTGGCCCACCACCTATAGACTTCCATGTGCACCAAGACTTGCTTCGTAGGGTGGCACAAAATATGGACCTCGAGGTGGTGGAGGTTGAGGACCCAATGGTGGACATCTTATCTGCTGATACCCCCCACATGTATAGCCTTGCCCTTTATTAGGACCAGCCAGGCTAATGCCAATAGAGTCTCCAGCGTCCATTCCTCCCACTGCCAAAGGGGTTGAGAGGAAGTAGTTGGTCTCCTCCAAAGACTGAGTACTTGTACATTCACTCCCAACCGTGCTCCCTCATTGTACAGTCCGTTAATGAGAGGGAGATACAAGGTCAACAAGCTCCTGTTCCTAAATCCAAGGATGCTTGATGCCTGGATTTATTCAGGTGCAAGATCTATTTGACTGGCGGCCTACAACTTAAAGTGGTTAACCAGCAGGCTCTCTTAAGCCGTTATAACTATAATACCTGGAACTCGATGGGAAAGTTCAAAGAGCTGGTTCCTCAGGAGTCCAGGAAGGAGTTCGGGGCCTGGCTAGAGGAGGGCAAGAAAGTAGCCTGGACATCCTTGCAGGCTTCGATACATGCGACAGACTCTATGGCTAGGACTCTAGCCTTGGATGTAGCTATCCGCCGTATCTCATGGCTGCAGGTGTCCAGTCTTCCGCCAGAGCTGCAACAAACAATTCCGGACCTGCCCTTTGATGGACAGTGGTTATTTTCAGACAAAACTGACTCCAGAGTCTGAAGGATAACCAGGCCATCATGCGCTCATTGGGCATGGATATCCAGGTGACGCAATATAGGCCCTTCCGACCCTAACCGTAGCGCACCTACCCTAACCCCCGGCCGAGACAGGACTTTCCTAGGAGGTGTGGCCACAGTGGTAGGAGGAGGCAATTTGGTCCTCAGGCCAGAATAAGGGTCCCCCCAAACCATCGGTGGGGCCCAAACAAAACTTTTGAAGGTGTGCCTGAGGGAGGAGCATCAGTCTCCTTACAGGATCATTCCCCACCTTTCTCCAACTGCCTCTCCTACTTCCTCCCTGCATGGTCCTGCATAATGTCAGACTGCTGGATCCTACGCACGGATATGGCCTTCAATTTGTTTTGTCCCCCCCCTTCCCTCCGTCCCTCTTCAGGGACTCTTCTCACGAGCAACTGCTTCTATAGGAGGTGCAGACGCTCCTGGCTATCAGAGCTATAGAGGAAGTTCCAAGGGATCTGAGGGGCAGGGGGTTTTACTCCCACTACTTCCTAATCCCCAGGGCAAAGGGTGGGCTACGGCCCATTCTGGACCTGCGCAGACTCAACAAATTTATGGTGAAGTTGAAGTTCCGCATGGTTTCTCTGGGGACCATTATCCCTTTCCTGTATCCTGGAGACTGGTACGCTGCCCTCGAGATGAGGAACATATACTTCCACATAGCGATCGACCCTCTGCACAGGCGCTTCCTTCTCTTTGTGGTCAGTCAGCGACACTTGCAATTTACTGTCCTCCCTTTCAGCCTATCCAGGGCACCAAGGGTATTTACAAAGTGTATGGCTGTCTTGCTGCCTCACTCCGTCATCATTAGATCCAAGTATTTCCATACCTTGACGACTGGCTCATTTGGGGTCGATCTGAGCTCCAGGTGCAATCCCATGTCTGGTTCACCGTGAACTTGTTCAGACAGCTGGGGCTGCTGCTCAATTTCGAAAAGTCCACTTTGCAGCCGACCCAGAGAATAGACTTTATCGGAGCAGTCCTGGATTCAAATCTCGCTGGGGCGTTCCTACCACAGACCCACTTTCACTCCATGGTGAGCATCATCCATGGCCTCCGAAGCGTCCCAACCTCGACACCACGCACATGCCTCGGTCTACTGGGACACATGGCGTCTTTCACTTTTGTGACCAGACATGCCAGACTACGCCTCCGTCCACCTCAAGCCTGGCTCTCATCAGACTACCGTCCAGGTCAAGACAATCTAGACATGGTGCTCATGGTACCGCTGGCAGTCTTAGCCTCCCTGGCTTGGTGGCTGAACCCCAACTATGCATGCAGGGGATGCCATTCCATGCCCTACTGCCCTCCCTAGTCCTAACCATGGATGCATCATCTCTGGGTTGGGGTGCTTACCTTGCGGACCTTTGCACACAAGGCCTTTGGTCCACACAAGAGAGAACCCTACACATCAACATACAGGAACTGAGAGCAGTATGTCTGGCATGTCAGGTGTTCCGTGAACACCTTCAGGGCCATTTTGTCACAGTCATCACAGACGACACAATGGCCATGTTTTACATCAACAAGCAAGAGAGCGTGCAATCGTCTCCCCTCTGTCAGGAAGCCATTCACCTGTGAGAATTCTGCATAGCCCACTCGATCGACCTGGTGGCGTTGTTTCTCCTGAGAGTCCAAAATGCCTTGGCAGATGGCCTCAGCAGATCCTTTCTGGCTCACGAGTGGTCGATTTGCGTGGACCTTATCCATTCTGTTTTCTGGAAGTGGGGGTTTCCCCATATAGACCTTTTTGCCTCTCACAAGAATCGTAAATGCCACGTGTTCTGTTCTCTCCAGGGACGCTCCTGATACCGTGAAAAGACCATCTGCTCTACGCCTTCTCTCCATTCTCGTTGGTCCACAAGGTCCTTCTCAAATTGCGAAGGGATAAGGTCCACTTAATTTTGGTCGCCCCAGCATACCCTACTGCCCTCGATCTGTTAGTAACCACACCAATTCCACTCCCATTTTGAGTGGACCTGATGACTCAGAAGCATGTCCGACTGTGTCATCCGGACCTGCAATTCCTCCATCTCACGACACGGATGCTGCATGGCTAACTTAATCTGAGCTACATTGCTCCCACTCAGTGCAGCATGTTCTCTTGGTTAGCAGAAAGCCCTCTACTAGGTCCACATATCTGGCCAAGTGGAAGTGTTTCTCCTGCTGGTGTGCCTGGAGCAATACTGCCCCTCTGGAGGTGCCAGTACCTACCATCTTAGACTACCTCTTGTCCTTGAAACAGCAAGGTCTGGCGATTTCATCCATCAGAGTTCACCTAGCAGCGATTTCAGCCTTCCACCTGGGCGAAAATGAGTGCTTGGTTTTCTCCAATCCCATGGTCAGCAGGTTCCTCAAGGGATTGGAATGTCTATATCTGCAAATCTGGCCCCTACATGGGACCTCAATCTGGTCCTAGCCAAGCTCATGGGTGCCCCGTTTGAGCTGATGGCCACTTGCTCGCTTCTGTACTTTTCCTGGAAAACAGCTTTCCTCGTCGCTATCACCTCGGCGAGACGCGTGTCAGAACTTCAAGCCCTCACATCAGACCCACCGTATACAAGGTACAGCTGCGAACACACCCTGCCTTCCTTCCTAAAGTAGTGTCTGCCTTTCATGTCAACCAAGACATCTCCCTTCCAGTCTTCTACCCAAAGCGGCACGCTTCTCGACCACAGCAGCAGCTACATTCCCTAGATGTTCGCAAGGCCCTCACCTTTTACATCGAATGAACAAAACCCTTTATGCTGACGACCTAGCCGTTTGTAGCGGTGGCAGACCAGATGAAGGGCCTCCCGGTCTCCACACAGTGCATCTCGTCCTGGATTACATCATGCATCCATGCGTGCTATGACTTGGCTGGTGTCCCAGCTACGCATCTTACTGTCCACTCTACTAGGGCTCAAGCTTCGTCTTCCACCTTCCCGCCTCATGTGCCCATACAGGAGATCTGTAGGGCAGAAACTTGGTCATCAGTACATACCTTCGCTTCCCGCTATGCGATAGTGCAGCAGTCCAGGGGTGATGCTACATTTGGTTCAGCGGTCTTTCACTCCACGACATCTCACTCCGACCCCACTGCCTAGGTAAGGCTTGGGAGTCACCTAATTGAAATCGATAGGAGCAAGCACTCGAAGAAGAAAAGACAGTTACTCACCTTTGTAACTGTTGTTCTTCGAGATGTTGCTCATATCCATTCCAAACCCGCCCTCCTTCCCTACTGTCGGAGTAGCTGGCAAGAAGGAAGTGAGGGGGTCCTGGGTCGACCGGGGCATATATCTGGTGCCATAAGGGTGCCACTCCAGGGGGCGCCTCAGCTGACTCACCGAGTGTTGCTAGGGTAAAAATCTTTTGACGGTTGTGCATGTGGCAAGCGCACACCTAATTGGAATGGATATGAGTGACACATCTTGAAGAACAATAGTTACAAAGCTGAGTAACCGTCTTTCTTCTTCTAGGAGTACTTGTGGCCTCATTCCCATTGAAAACAATAGGAGGAGGAAGTTCTTTGTGAAATTCTGTAGAGGAGAACATTTTTAGTCAGCCTCTGCTGATGAATAAATTCTGAAGAATAGCAAAACCTTACAAATGTTGCCAATATATTAGAATTCAGTATATTGGGAAGCTTTCAGATTTTGCGTTATTCCACCATTGCAATGATTAAAAAAGAATAAATAGGCTGAGCCAGAGTGATGAATCATTTAAAGAATTTTAAAATTAATTGAACTCAGAAAAATAATTACCTGGATCACCTGTAAATTCTCAGAAAAGTCATTCTGTGTTCATTGTTTTAATGTTGGGGAGTATATGCAGTATTTTTCATACATAACAGATGCTGAATTCCTGAGTTAAGTGTAAAGCACAACTTAAAAAAAAATCAGGTTGTCTGTCATCATTCTACCATTTCATGTGTGTGTGGTTGCTGCTGCTGTTACAATCCTGTGTAAGACTCTGACTGAAATTGGTGCCCAACTATGCGAGAGCGTTCCTAACCCAAAGAGTTTACAATTATACAGACAAAAAGGCAAAGGCAGGAAGGAAAATGTACCAACTTTCATCACCCTTTTCACACTGTTGCTCTTTGGGGCAGATAACTGCCTTTTGATATGCTTGTTGAGTACATAGACCAAAGATTCCACTGTAATATAAGTTTCTGATCTTCACAACACACCTGCCAGGTAGGTAAGCATAATTAGCCTAATTTCTGGGGGAAACTGAGGAGGAGGAGGTATAACTTGCCAAAAAAGTTCATCAGGCAGCTACCAAAAATAAAAATTTCAGCCCAAATGTGATAATCATGTTCCTGTGAAAATAAAAATGCAATAATAACATGGATTTTTGTTTTTTGTTCAGTATCATTAATGATAGCAGGACTGTGAACATCTCTGGCATTATTGTATATATATTTGCTGCTTTAGAACTGACATCTGAGCTGATGCCTTATTTTTACATTTGTCTTACAGAAGACTGGGTTTATTTCTTTTATTTTTCTGCAACAGAGTGCCAAATCATTTATATATATATGTGTACTGTACTTCGATGTACTCCATCAGTTAATAATGATGTCACTTAAATTTTGAGCTTAAGTTTAGACTATTTCTCTTTGCATAGGTGGTGTTTTCTTGTCGCTGGCATAGGTATCATTACAGTGGTTTCTGTTAAGGGCTCCTTATTTTTAATGATCTGATATTTTTGATCTTCTGAAATACATTTTTTTTGTTCTCTTTAAAAATAACTTGAAGATGGTATGCAAGGGGATCAGATGCTGGGATCATGCTGGGAAAGACAGGGCTAGATGACCTCCTGAGGTCCCTTCCAACCCTAATATTCTTTGATTCTGCTGACTCATGTCAGTGCATGCAGTAGGCCAGGTGGATTTCATCAGCTCATTCCTGCTATTATAAAAGGGTTTTTATGTCCCTCTCCAGAAAAAGGGAGACCAGGGAAATAATTTAAACTATTTTAATGCTAAAGTAAGCTTCCTTTTTAATTTCCAAACTCCACCCCTTTTAAAACACATGCTGAAATAGTTTGATGTTTATCTCCCATTTATATAACCACTGTTTCCTAAAATCTTGAGGAAACTGTGTGTTCAATATGAAAAACAGTTACTGAGATTTTTTTTTAATTGCCAGGTAAGTAACATGTTTCAGTGATAAGGGGGGAACAACATAAATGCTTTGGAGTATGTAATCACGTCACTTTGTAACATAACACTTATTGAGAGAAGGCGGCCATACTGCTTACTAGGCCCTACGTATGGGAAAGAAGGTATGAGTTCAATTTTTGTTCTAAACCTTTTTTCCCACTTGTTCATAACTTCCTCAAATATTTTTTGTTTTGGGATGAAATTTTCAGTGCTTAACTTCACTGTGAGTGAATTTTTCTGGAATCTTTTGAGCTGAATTAAAGTAAAGCCATATCTGAATTGCATACATTGTCAAAAATTGCTTCAGAAATTAAAGGACGTTGAACTTTTAATGTTAAATGCCACTATTCGCTCCCCCTAGTCTATTAACATTTTATTTTTTTAAAAACAACAAAAATATATAGAGAGAGAAGTGCAACAAATGTTAATTAACCAGGAACGTGAGAAAATCAATCACACAGTTAAGAAATTGAGAAGGTTAAGGTTTCTGATAGTTTGGTCTGAATAAGTATTGTTGACAGGAACTCTCTCAAATTTTGATGAAATTCAGAGGGGAACAAATTGCATGAGAATTTATTGCTGTGGTTTATCTGTGTAATGGGCCAGTGCAAGACGTTAGATCCAAAGAGCCACAAAAATTGTTGGGAAGGAGGTCAGAATCCAAACTTAGACCTAGATTTCAACTTCACAACTTCTCCCTTTCTCTAAAATCATGAATTCAAGTTCCTCAAACTTTGGGGAATGGTCCAAAATCCAGATTTGAAGCTCAGCCCAAATTCATACTCTCCTTTGTTTTTTGTTTTTTTAACCTTGCACTAAATTAAACACAGAAATAATAAAAAAACAAATCCACATTTGAGTATAGATGTACTAAGTTTAATTAAAAATGAAGACCTAAGACCACTTTTCAGATAGACCACTAAAATGCCAAAAAATGGTAATGATCAGTCACTGCTAATCTGCGCTGAATTCAAACAGACAGCATATAATTGAATGATAATGTACTGTTCTTGGCTCTTACAGGAACTTCCTTGGTGAAAAAGTCACTCTACATTTCTCTGTTTACTCTATTTATAAAATTAGATTAACATCTCACAAATGTGGTGTGAGGCTTAATAAATGTGTAAAATGCCTTGATCCTTGGATGAAAAGTGCATGAGGAGTACCTGTTATTATTGTGATTATTGATTAACCTTTCAGGCAGCAGTTAAGGAGAAAAATTGCTCCATTTTATGCACTTTGAATATGAGAAGGTGGGATTCTAGACTGGGAATCATGTGATCTGGATTCTATAATTGGTTCTGTAATTGACTTACTTTGCAACCTTGGACAAGTCATGTCACCACTCTGTGCCTCAGTTTCCCCATCTGTAAAATGGAGACAATGATACTTTCTTTTGTAATATGATATTTTATTTGGTAATATGCTTTGACATCTATAGCTGAAAAGTCCTCTATGATAGTTAAATATTAAGTCCTTGCAGACCATGGCTGCTATGTTATGTCCATACAAAAAGTGGACCACAAGGACGATGTGTTGCTTATCACATGGGTGCTGTGTGTTGTACCAGTTGGTGCTTTCTCAGGGTGCGCTTTCATTCTTAGATATGGGTTTCAAAATCAAGCTTAGAGGAGATAGATACATGGATCTCCATAGCGAAGTCCCTTGTCTGATAGGATGGGGTGGAAGTTGATGTGCTTTTTCTTCATAGGTGTCTGAGTGTGCAATAGTATTTTCTTTTAGATGATGTTCCTTGTTTTGACTTTTGGTTTTTAATCATTTGTCTGCTTGTATTATTTATTTATTTATTTATTTATCTATTTATTTATTTGTATAACCATAGCATTTTGCGTTTGAAATAGCTGGAGTACTCAGAAAGGGGTAGTCATAATGCAGAGCTTCATTGACTTTATCTGGGATTCCATGTGGGAAATATCTCGGCATGATCGCACCATAAATAGAAGAATAAGCTTCCTCAGCAGTGTACCTCTACCACGATTTCCTATCCTCCATTCCTGTTAAATTACCTGTGTCTGGCACCAATATTGCTATTTAGTGGCAATTAGTGATGCTTGATTTTGAGATATAAACACCTGTTGGGCGAAAGACTATAAATTTACTTGTCATAGGACAACATTTAGCACTCAGATGGTAACATTTTAAAAATCATTACTAACTTGTTTAATTTGAACCAGTGTCTTAGAGGTTAAAGGTTGTATCTTATTACTAGGTTTGGAAGGTTACATTTTTATTGGCAAGTGTTGGTAAAAGTCAATTTCTATCATATACACACACAAACGGACAAAAATATTCCATTAGTAATAGTCTAAATTTACAGATAGGTGAAGTAAGAAAAATGCTGCTTGAGAACTTCTTAGAGTCAAAATCCACTGATTTAGACTTTTAAATTAGACTTGTTACAAATGGATTATCAAATGAATAGTAAAAACAAGTATACTTTGTTTTAAGGATATTTACTTCATATATTTTGACATGGGATGTTGGCACTTTGCTTTTTAACATTTTATAAAGCTTCAACTTTTTGAATCCGTGTCTACTGTCGTTAAATAATTCTGGCCCCACTCATAATTTCCCACAACTGTGAAAATATAAATGGATAAAAATAGAAAAAAATGCTTTAAAATAGATATGTCAAAATTATAAAACAATAACTGAGTTCTGCCAAGCCTATTCATTACCATTAGCATTACCTTTCCCATGAGCCATCCAGTCCCTTCGGACGTTGTTCCTAGATCTCCTTGGAGCATAGCATGCTATAGAATTTTCTTTCAACTCTACTCACAAATAAGGGAAATGGTATTTATAATGCACTTTTCTAGTTGATTATGATTAGAAAACAGCAGCTATTCATTGTAAAAGCTCTTAGGAATTTCACTATCTAGTAATTTTGTTTCTTATATACCTGTGTTTGCTTCATTGTTCAATGGACTTGGTTTTTTTTAAATGTAATCAATCAACCCTAGTGCATCAGAAGGTAAGAGGCTGAGAGCACTGGCTGGCTACCATTGGTATGACCAGCCTCTTGACATAGTCCTGACAATACACTCTAGTACTGTTTCCAGTCAACCTACTCTTCCAGCTGTGGTCTTCTGTGAGAAGAACACATGCTCATTTCATTCCTCATACCTAAGGTGGATTAAAATCTGGAAAAGGGAAATAGAATGGGACCACTGAACTCATTTTCACTTGTGAACTCTGTCAGAATTTGAACTCAGGTCTACTTATTTGAAAATCAATTGCACCAGCAAACTCCAAAAACCATAAAGATGTAGAATTAATACTCACATGCTGCTTCACCTATAATAATGCAATATAGATTGTCCTTATTGGCGGCACAGGTAGTAATGTCTGTAATTAAGTTTGCCTGACACTTTCCACGTTTTCAGTTGCCTAAATCTTTACCAGAAGTAAACTGTTATGCCTGAAATTACCATTGCTAGGTATGAGGTTTGTTCAGAAAGTGTCTAGCTTGATCTATTTAATAATATGCTGGGGCCCAACAGATTTCACAGATCAAAGTACTTTTGATGTGTCTTTTAGGGCTATTGATTTAATCGCAGTTAACTCGTGATTAATTCAAAAAAATTGTAGTTAATCACAGTTTTAATTGTACTGTTGAACAACAATACCAATTGAAATTTATTAAATATTTTTGGATATTTTTCTACATTTTCAAATATATCGGTCAGTTACAAGTCCGAATATAAAGTGTACAGTGTTCACTTTATATTTTTTCAAATGTTTGCACTGTAAAAAATAGTATTTTTCAGTTCTCGTCATATAAGTACTGTAGTGTGATCTCTTTATCATGAAAGTGCAACTTACATATGTAAGGGTTTTTTTACATATGTAAATTTTTGTTACATAACTGCACTCAAAAACAAAACAATGTAAAACTTTAGTCTACGAGTCCACTCAGTCCTACATCTTGTTCAGCCAATCGCTCAGTCAAACAAGTTTGTTTACGTTTGCAGAAGATAATGCTGCCTGCCTCTTGTTTACAGTGTCACTTGAAAGTGAGAACAGGAGTTTGCATGATACTGTTGGAGCTGTAAAAGCAGCAAAGAATCCTGTGGCACCTTATAGACTAACAGACGTTTTGGAGCATGAGCTTTCGTGGGTGAATACCCACTTCGTCAGATGCATGTCATGAATACCCACTTCGTCATGCATGTGACGAAGTGGGTATTCACCCACGAAAGCTCATGCTCCAAAACGTCTGTTAGTCTATAAGGTGCCACAGGACTCTTTGCTGCTTTTACAGATCCAGACTAACATGGCTACCCCTCTGAAACTGTTGGAGCTGACATCACAACATATTTATGTACCAGCTATGCTAAAGATTCATATGTCTCTTCAGGCTTCAACCACCATTCCAGAGGACATGTATCTATACTGATGACAGGTTCTGCTCAATAACCATCCAAAGCAGTGTGGACTGATGCATGTTGTAGCCTATAGGATTAGCCTGCTTGCTTGCATATATATAGTTTAAGTATTTAGTTTATTGTAATGGGTTTATAGATTTATATTCAAGTAAGTTTGGCTGTAATGCAAGGGACCTACAGGCCACATCCTATATGTTGAGCTAAGGCAAAGTTAGTATATCTGTGTCTGGGACCTTTCACCCAGATAGCAAGTCAGCACCCACACACGTCTAAGACTTTTCACCTATAGAGATAAATGGCATAGGGGATTTCCAAGTCTGTACCCACAGAGTTAACAGGTACACCACAAGGAAAAAACCGAAATAACCAGGAGAACAAAAATAACATGTGCATGATCTAAGTCATTAATATATATGTACATGTCATCAATACATACAAACATACTAGCCTGTGGAGTAAGTGTACCCTAACATTTTTGTGGGTGAGGAATGAAGTTTGGGCATAGGGGGAAGGATTTCAGGCACCTGTGCCGTATAAAAAAGGTAATCCACCTTGTTAGACTGGACTAGTAGACAAGATGACTAGTAGGCTCTACTTGTTTTTCTTAAACTTTCTAAGTTCCAAAGGGACTAGGCTAAGCTTGGTTTCCCTAAGATGTTATTCTTAGGTTTGTTTGTTAGGTTTTAAGTTTTTAAGTTAGTTAAGTAAACTCTAAGTTAGTTTTGATAGCTCTTAGCTCTAGCTTCTTCTAAGCTCTGCACCTCTCACTCAAAAATTGAGAAACCTAAACCACCTGAGGCGGTGCTGGTCCTGTGTGTCTCACCACCAGGTTATCAATCGACAGCCTTACATGTAAGGTATCGGGGAAAGTCACTGTTCTAACTACATATATCGTTAGTGCATATGAAATTATGAGATTGTGTTGTATGGTTGTCAGTAAAACATATGCTGTAAATTGGGGGATCAGCCAGATATTAGCTGCCCAGAGACAACAGGAAGGAAAGTAACTAATGCCCAGGCAGGGTGTCAAACAACCAGCAAGGGTGCTACAATTCGGTGACTCACCTGCATGAGGCCACACCAGGGGAATTACTCAGCCTTGCTTGGAGACTCAGCGATGCCCACCAGACATGCCTGGACTTGTGTTCTCCAAGCACGTGGGACTGAGGGTATAAAACAGAGCACAGGGAGCCCATGTTTGGACTTTCTCCTGCCCCCACCTATGCTGCAAGCAACAAGGACACTGAGAAGACTTAAGACTCCAACAGGGGAGACTGGGCCAGGTTTCAAGGGTGAAATTGTGTACTGTGAACTGCAGTATCCAGTGGGGTGAGAAAACCTGTTTAATCTAGATGTTGCCCAGTCTAATAGGATTGAGAGTTTAGACTGCATGCTTATATTTTCTTTTGGTAACTAACTGACTTTTTGCCTATCACTTAAAATCTATTTTTTATAGCCAATGCACTTGTTTAACTGTTTATCTTTACCGGTGAGTTTGCCTGAAGTGTTTGGTAAGGGTGCTTGCTCAAGTTTATAAAGGCTAGTGTCTATTCATTTTCCATTGATGAAGTGGTGAACCAATTAATAAATCTGCATGGCTTGTCTTGAGCCATGCAAGATTCTATATTCCCGAGGTACAAGGCTGGGAGCTGAGGGGTTATGGCTGGTGCCTTATTCTGTGTGATTCATGAGTGGCTCTGGGAGCATTCATGCAATCTAGCTGGGTGTGGGGCTCCACATGAGGTTGTGCTGAGTGATAACAGTACCTGGAGTGGCAAGGCATTGTGAAGGACAGCCCAGGCTGGAGAGAGTTAAGGGGGCACAGCAGTTGAAGCCCAGGAATCCCATCATAAGTAGATCAGCAGTCAGGCATATATCTGAGATAGTGGTCATCATTACAGGGTCAGGTCATACCATCTGCAATGAGGATTTGGGCATGAGAAAGGTGTCAGCAGGATGAGTGCCCAGAATGTTGACCGCTGATCAGAAGAGAGCATAACTTGGCATTCCAGGGAAATTTCGAAACTTTTGGTTTCTCCAGGACAGTGCATCATCCCAGGTTGTAGTGACACAGTGGCCAAATATAGCTTTCAACTGATTCCTCATCTGCCTAGTTCAACAGATTTGGGGTTCTATCTGTTCCCCAAGTTGAAGGAAGACCTTTGTGGGAAGAGTTTCGATATGATGAGGTGATCACAGCAGTTGAGCAGTTTCTGGACATGCAGGACAAAGAGTTCTACAAGATGGGACTAGCCAAGCCGTAGCTGCGCTGGACCAAGTGCATTGATGTCAAGGATTATATTGAAAAATAAATATACAGTTGAATGTGAATTATGTTTTTTTTCATTGTCAGGCCAGAAACGTTCTGAATGTCTCCCATATCTGCCTAGGAAAGTTTCAGCTAAAACAATTCAGTTGCTTTAGAGAACTAGGTTAGAGGAAAATACATTTTGCTCATGTTAAAAAAAAAAAAAAAAAAATTCTTACCAGTTTTGTTGAGACGCTTTAGTGGTTCAGTGCTTTGAAATATGGTGTGGGAGGTAATCTTTTTATTGGTAAGTGTTGGCAAAGGTCAATTTCCACAATTCCCCCAGAAACCGACAAATTTTTGTTTTATCAATATGTGACATTTGGTATCTCAGAGCAGCACCCTGGAATCCCCATATTCACCACTGCCATATAATTATGATTTTTTGTACAAAATATGCCTTGTGAGGTATCATTTTCAAAGTCTTAATCTGTTGAACATTAGTATCCTGTTGGATTGTGTATGTTATTATTGGACGTGGACTTATGAAGTTTCGCTATGTGTGCATTACTGAGTTTGTTGTGAAGTTAGGAACACCCACAACCAGACTTTCAGGTACAACAATGAAATAGCCAGACATGCTGAGGGTCCATTAAAGAGAATTCACTATCCCAGGAACTATATACAATGGAAACTTCACCTAGACAATTGAAATAGCAAAAGATCTTTTCAGCAAGCTGGAAGAAACCAGTAAAGAAGGGGAAGTGACATCATCACTTGGCCTCACTCCTCCAACTCAATACCTGGAAGCGTGTTTGGAGAACAAACACTTGGAACCGGGGGAGGATGGTACCTGGCTGGAGGAGAGTTGCCGTCTTTATATTGAGGAACTATACCATCTGCCAGGTGAGACTCTGATTCAAATCCTGTTTAATTTATAGAACTTAGACTATGAATTTATTTTATTTCTTAGGTAACTAACTTTGATCTTTACGCTTGCTCCTTATAATCACTTAAAGGCTATCTCTAGTTAATAAATCTGTTCTATATTTTACCTAAAACTGTGTTTTGGTTGAAGTATTTGGGAAATCTCAGCTCAGTTTACAAAGGCTAGTGTGTGTCCTCTCCACACAGAGGGAGGGGTGGACTGAATAATGAATTTACACTGGTCAGGCTTCTGACCAGAGGAAGATGGTACAATTGTGGGGTGCAAGGCTGGGGAGAATTGGCTGGAGCCTCGCTATTATTAGTTCATGAGTGGCTGGGAGAAGCGTTTATGTAATTCAGTTGAGTGTGTCCCTGCCTATGGATGTCTGTGTAAGTATACTACCTATCAGAGGTTGTAGCTTGCCAACAGCATCACAGTGTGAGGGATAACTTAGATTGGTGGAATGGAGCACTCAGGAGTCCCACAGTTCAGGTTGCACCCCAGGAACCCTGTCACACAATATCTGTAGAAATTTACAGATAAGGAAAGTAAGAAAAATGCTGGTTGGGAACTTTTTGGAGTCAGAATCCACTGATTTAGACTTTTAATTAGGCTTATTACAAGGTAATTAACAAAAGAATAGTCATGTTCCCTGGGCATTCTCTCTCTTACTGCCAGCAGCAACTGCTGTTTAGCAGTGTTGGCTTCTGGTCAGCATCAGAAATCTTGCCCACTCTCTTTAGGGTTAGTGAACAGGATTCTGCTGGAATGTCAGAGTGGTGCTGGAGCCACTCAACCTTTCCTGTGGTGAGAGCTTAGTGAACTACAAGGTGGGTAGAGTCTTGCACCCTAGAAACCTTCCTTTTGATGGTTCCAAGCTTTTTGTTGACACTACAGGCGAATCTCTGTGCACTTTAAAGGACTCCTGGGCTACTTCGCATTCTTTTTATACACCTTCCCTACAAGAGAAATTTTAGCAAATCCCACGTGGCTTAGAGATCCCATGCTGCCCAATTCCCAACTTCCCAGTGGTTGTATGAACTTCAACATAAAAGATAGAGGTTCCAGAGAAAGAAACCACCCACCTTGCAGCCTTCGACCTCACAACCTTCTACCTCCAAGCTCTAATTTTGACAGAGTGGTTGAGGCCCTGAGTTACCATCTCCATCCTTACCAGCTGCACCAATATAGCTGCCTTCCTCCCTTCAGCAACCACGTTTATCACTTCAGGCAGGCTTGGGAGTCTGTCATTACAGACAAGTGGGTTTTAGAGATCATCTCCACCAGGTATTCCATCCACTTTACTTTTCTTCCACCAACCAACCAGTTCCCTTCCCTGTTCCTCTTCAGGAGCCCTTCTCACGAGACCTTGCTTTGTCAAGAAATAGACTCTCCCCTGCTTTTGGGTGTTATAGATCTAATTCCTATATATCATAGATTATCAGGGTTGGAAGGGACTTCAGGAGGTCATCTAGTCTAACCCCCTGCTCAAAGCAGGACCAGTCCCCAACTAAATCATCCCACCAGGGCTTTGTGAAGCCTAACCTTAAAAAACCTCTAAGGAAGAAAATTCCTCTACCTCCCTAAGTAACCCACTCCAGTGCTTCACCACCCTCCTAGTGAAAAATATCCTAATATCCAATCGAAACCTCCCCCACTGCAACTTGAGACCATTACTCCTTGTTCTGTCATCTGTTACTATTGAGAACAGTTTTTAGATCCATCCTCTTTGGATTCTGAACTCAACCATCTCATGATCACTGTCTCCCAGGTTCCCATCCACTTTTGCTTCCCCTACTAATTCTTCCCTGTTTGTGAGCAGTAGGTCAAGGAGAAGTCTGCCCCTACTTGGTTCCCCTAGCACTGGTATCAGGAAGTATGTGGCACAGAGGGAAAGAATTTTATTCCAATTGTTGCCTGGTACCAAAAAAGGAATGGCAGTTGGAGACCCATCCTAGATTTAGAGCTATTCAACATTTCTGTGAAGGCACAAAAATTCAAAATGCCGACACTTGCAGCGATAATTATGTCACTGCATCAAGAGGATTGGTTCTCAGCCTTTGACCTTCAGAAAGAATATTTTTCACATTGCAATCCCAAATGATGCTTATGTTTTACTATTGGCCAGGACGATTTTTAGTACAGGATGCTCCCTTTGGCTTTTCCCCTGTCCCAAGGATCTTTTCAAAGGTCATGTTAGAAGTAGCGGCACAACTCCAAAGAAAAGGACAATTAGCTTCTGAAAGCTTGTACCTTGGAACTAACTTTGCAGGTACCTTCCAAAGCCACAAATCTGTTCCTCAAATTGGGCCTACAGTTTAACATGCAAAAATCTACTTTGACCCCTGTACAAAAGTTAGAATTCATAAGAGCTCATCTCCATTCAGTAGCAGCCTACCTCCCATTACACAGGTTTGTGACCCTTTTCAGCACAGTCAACGCAATCTAGTTCTTCCCTCAAACCACGGTCAAGAACTTTGTTCAGCTGTTGGGACACAAGGCAGCTGGCCCCAATGTTTGTGCAGGAGCCTCCTTTGCATATCCTTCCACAACAGTTGTCATAATAGCAGATGCATCCCTGCTGTGTGAGAAGTACATCAGGACACTCCCACTTGCCTTGGACCATGTATGTCTTGAGACCGCACTGCACATCAACCTTCTGGAACTCAGGTAGTCAGATACTCTTATCTTCAGTTTCCACCACTAATCAGGGCCAAACACATGCTGGTCAACATGCCATGCATGTTGTATACCAGCTGACCAGGGATCGCCCTCTGCACCGAGGCTGTCAAGCTTTATAATTGGGGCATACACAATCAGATTGTCATCCTAGCAGCTTACCTTCTAGGAGTTCAGAATGTGACCGCAGACATGCTTTGCTCAAGACCATGAGTGGGAGATAGACTTGTTTGCCATGATGATAAAAAAGAAATGCGCCCATTTCTGTTCTAGAGGTGGGCTGGGCCACCAATCTATATGCATTTTCCCTGACTTCTCTGATATCCAAAGTTCTACTCAAAATAAGGAAGGACAAAGTCAGTCATTCTAATAGTTCTTTCTTGGCCCAGACAAACATGGTTTCCTTACCTGATACAGCTAGCTGTTTGTTCATCAATCACTCTCCAAGCCACTCCTCAGCTCTTCTGCCAGATAGGTGGGAAGATCTTTCACCCTAATCTCCAAGTTCTTTGTTTCAAAGCATGGCTTGTCCATAGTTGACAGGATTAGAAACAATCTGGTCAGAGGAAGTAAAAAGAGTACTATTACACCACAGAAAACAGTCTACACATTACATATACTCTTAAAAATGGACAAGATTTGTCTGCTGGTATAACCTCAAACACTTGCCACTGGCAACCTCATTGCTGCCAAATATACTGGAGAATATTCTAACACTACAAAACTCAGGGCTGTTGCTGATCTCCATTAGATTCCACCTACCAGCCATTGGAGCTTTCTATTCTCTGATAGGTTATTCCATTTTTGCACATCTAGCAACCATGACGTTTCTTAGGGGGCTCAGAAATCTTTCCATCCATCAAGCAGTCTACTCCGGTTTGAGACCTCAGTCTGGATCTTAAGTGCCGTACAAGATCACTGTTGGAATTGATGGCTACCTGTGCATTTCTCCATTTATCGGTGAAAACGGTATTGCTGATAGCCATCACATCAATGCAGTGTGTTGGGAAAATAGAGGCCCTAATGCCGTACCCCTTTTTCACAGTATTTTCAAGGATATGGTCATGTTATGACCACACGGATGAAAATTTTGGTAAAAGTTTGGGAAGTTCCATATTAACCAACCCATTCACTTGTGTATCTTCTACCCTAAACCTCACCTAGGCAAACCATTGATGTCAGGAGATCCTTGACCTTCTATCTTGGTAGGACTAAGGTCTTCAGAAAGTTTCCTAAATTATTTGTATTGATTGCAGATAGAACAAAAGGATCTGCAATTTGTATGCAAAGACTTTCAAGCAGATATGCAACTGCATTAGTTCTAGTTGTGAATCTTGTAATATTCAAGCACCTTCAGACATACATACTCATGCTGAGGTCCATTTATACCTCTACAGCCTTTCTCATAAATGTTTCCATTTTTGAAGTATGTAAAACTGCAACTTGGGCTTCTATGCTTACATTTGCTGAGCAGTATGCAATAACTCATGACTTTGTTTCAGATACCATGTTTGGCTCTGCTGTACTTTCTTCCTTTTTGGACTAGAGTCCAAAGCCCCCTCCTCCTCCAAGGGAATTGTTCAGTAGTAACCTAGAGTGAAGCACCTATAGGGACACTAATTGAAGAAGGAATGGTTACTCACCCTGTGCAGTAAGTGTAGCTCCTTGAGCTCTGGTCCTTATGGTTCCTCCACTACCCACCTTCCTTCCCTTCTACTTTGAAGTTATCTGCTATGGGGCTCTTTATTAAGAAGGAACTGAAGACAGTTCATCCACGCAGCACTATACAACAATGGCACAGGACATGAGACTGAGTAACATGCATGCACATACTGCTCTGAGAAGTCTCCAATTGAAGGTGCAGGGAGCACAAGTGCACCTAGAATGAAGCACCCGTAGGGGGACACATCTCTAAGAACTACAGTTATGCACAGGGTGAGTAACCATTTCTTTTTGCATTTTTTTAGAAAGTGGAAAACTACATTAAAAAAACTGTCTCTAAAAAATTTTAACATCGCAAAGTCAAGCAAAATTTAAGAATGCCAGAATTAAGGTTACATGTGCAACCTTAATTCAACTATCTTGTGAATATGCATTATGATACAAACTTTAATTGCATTATTGGTTAATGTAGTGTTTTTAGATGTAGTATAAATGTATATGAATGAAATAGAATATATCTTTATATATAAACATTGTAAGACTCACTTATACTGCTATGCCTATTTTAAAAAAAGACCCCAGAAGACTATTTATTCTTCTAAAAATATTATTAGCTATTATTAGCTACTCTGTGCTGCGTGCAAGTATTTGAGTAACTCCATAATCATATTTCTGTAATTTGTCCTTTTACTGTCACTACACCTCCTTTCAGTTCTATTAACTCTTTGTGGCATCATATCCGCAGCTGGATTCTGCACTTTTCATGACAATAGACCATGACTTCCTACACTTTGGGTGCTGGAAAAAATAACCACCGAAAACAACTCTGTAAGGGATAAAGCAATAATCTTTATATTAACTCTACAGATGGAAATAGTTTCCGTTTAATACTTCTGTGGAAAAGCACCAAACTATCTGATAGCTAAACAAGGATGTCTTAGACCTGCTCATGCAGGGAAAGCTGAAGGTGTTTAGCACCTTGACTGCAGAGGGAACTGAGGGCTGTCATCAGTTTACAGGAGGTATTCAGCACCTTGCAGGATTCGGTCCACAGTGATATAAGGTATAATTAGGGCTGGCAGAATTCAAATTTTATATTTTTATAATTTGACTGATAATGTCTTTATTGATTTTTAAGCATTTTTTATCAATTTAAATTTTTACTGTTGTGGGAAATCGAGTGGGCTCAGACAATTATTCAATTATTCAGTGGATGCTGAGATTCAAAAAGTTAATGTTTTATAATTGTCAACATCACATGCCAAAATATCCAAAGTAAATATCCCTAAAAACAGACCATACCTGATTATACTATTCGTTTGCTAGTCCATTTGTAAGTAGCCTAATTCAGAAGTCTAATGCAGTGGATTTTGACTCTTAAATTCTCAAGCAGCATTTTTCTTACTTTGCCTATCTGTAAACTTTGATTATTATCAATGAACATATTTTTTTTTTTTTTTGGTTTCTGTGTGTGTGGTGCAATTGATGTTTACCAACTTTTATCTGTTAAAAATCTAATCCTTCTAGGTCTAGATGTAATGGATTTGATATACTGATTTATATATTGGTAGGGTCAACTCAGACCTTCAGTCGGTCCAATATTAAGTTTCAAGCTTTTTCCCAAAAGTCTTAAGGAATTTTGGAATCTTTTGTGAAAACCAAGGCCCTGTCTGATCTGTGTAGGTATTAAAGTTCCTGTGGCACTTTTTGTAATACTTGAGGTTTGTCTTGGTGTTCTTGGTGAAAATCTTCACTCCCTCTTCTCCATACTCTTGTGCTCCAGTTATCCATCTAATCATTATCTTTCATAGAAGGCTGCCAGCGTTTCAGAGAGAGGTTAAATAATCTCTCTAATACATTAGATAGAAAAAGATTCCCTTCTTTGGAGATGTGGTTCTTAGGTAAATGGTTTGTATGCTGAACATTAATATTTAAATACTTGTTTACATTTGTGGTAGAAGGAAAATAAAAATGTACTAAAAACACATAATTGGGAAACATAAATTTATTGTACATGGAACTTTTAAAAATACACCAAGTTAAAAAAAAAACTTAACCCTTTTTTTAATTGACAGTTTTTAAAAATCTGAGTTCATTATTTTGAATGTCTTTTCTTGTGAAAGGTATGTAAAATCCGTTTTGTTAATTCAGGATGGTGTATTTAGCATTGCTTGATTAAATTTTTCCATTCTTTTGGTATTGGCTGTTAGACACCATTATTTTTTATACATATTGGCATGCTGGTATTTATAGATTTATCTGGATTTTCCACTCTCGCATCATTATTCTGAATGCTTGCTAAGTTTTAATTATTTACATTTTTCCTTTTCTTGTAAGTTTGGCATTAAATAAAGTTTTAACTAACCTGAAAATAATCTCCATCAGGATATATGAAAACCACCCTGTAAGATCTTTTGAGTGTTGTGTTCTTTTCTCTAAATTGAGATTATAAAGATTGCTATGTTTGTTTTTATGATACTGTTTCATGTTTCAAAGCTGGAATTTATTTTAAGTGGATAATAGTAAATCATAGGGTTTTTGCCCCCTTAGATGTTAAGAGTTGACAACACTGGTCAATCATTAATGGAAATTAGTGTCTCTGATCAAATACTGTATGTGATGAATTTCAATAAATTTGAAATGTGAGATTTTGCTTAAACATGAAGATGTCTCCTTAAGGCATGGAACATTCTTTTAAATTATTTCTGTGTTAATGTTGGTTTCTTGAACATGCAATTTTATCTAATAGAAAAAGTATGTGACATCAAGATTTTATAGAGGAAAAATTTCATTGGCCAATTCAGAAAGAGAAATTTTCTTCCTAGATATGCAATTAAGCAAGTATCACATTTCAATGATCTAATGTAGGAATAGTAACGAGCTATGTACCATAATTCTATACCACTTAAAATATATTTTCATATTGTTACTTCAGAATTTTTTAAAAAAAAACATATGATTCTTGTTTATCTGCTCAGAAAAGGGGCTGTTTTATTTTTTTTAAAATTTTCATCTGGAAATGTGTGTGTATGGTAATGTGTATTGCAATAGGTTTGTGTGAAAACTAATGCTGACTTGTCTTGAGAGACAGCTACCTGTAGCCAATGAAGCAAATTTTAGTTCAGATGGATTAGAGATTATTATAAGCAGAAGGATGAATTCTGAAGCATTTGTTTTTGTGTCAGACATTGTTATGAGGGAAATTGGGGTTGGAGTACACACAGTATTCTGTACTTACACATTAAGTATTTTAACTACTTCAGCAAGATTTGGGAACTTTTTTCTTGATTATCAAATTCCCAAAGTTTCATTTATGTATTAATGGCATTTTCCCCTACCATAAATTAAGGGCCATTTCACTGCAACTTGACTAACTCTCTTTTAGTGCCTGTGAACATAGAGCACCCTTTGAAAGAAAGGGAGCATCTTTGCATGGCCTCTGTGAACTATAGCATAACCCAGGAAATGGAGTATAAGGGACTGAGGTAGAATTTTACTACTGGTGTTAATGGCATTCTTTTCTGTATGATGCATTTCAGGAGAATAGAGGAAATATTATAAATTAGAAATCTCAATTTTTAAAAATCATTTTACTTTGCACATGCTTTTTCAAAGTTTAAAAAAGTTTCCACAAACCATAATTTAGTATAGTTAATACAAGGTTATTACAGTAAGTGTATGTAGCCAGATGGTACTTATGGAAATAAATACTGTTCTGCATGTGTGTGCATGCCTGTGTATGTGTAATAGAAAAGTCCCATGAGCATTTATGACATTATGGAAGTGTTTAGTGTCTAAATAAGAAAGAGCCACCATAGTGGATTTAATGTCATCAAAGCGTGTGTGTGTGTGTGTGTGTGTGTGTGTGTATGTGTATACGCACTACCAACAATTGTGAATGTATGTACAGATAGTTTTATATTTTGTGTATCTGTGCCAAATATATGCAACATACTTCTTCATATTGACAGTTACTGTAGTTCTTTCTATATGGATATTATCAAAAAAACATACATAGCACTCTAACTGTAAAAAATGATTTAGAATCAAAGGATAATCCCAGTCCTTTCCATTAAGAGATGGTTGTCCAACACATAGAAGAGAAAACTAAAACAGAGGGTAGAAAGATTGTTTGAGGATGCCAATATAGGAAATCTAGTAGGAGGAGAGCAAGAGTATGTGGTGAAATAGAAAGGATGCAGTATAATAGAAAAAACAGGGTTGAGAGTGGAAGAAAGCAGCAGAAAAGCAATGAAAAGGATATTTATAAGCAGAATTCTTATATTCTTTGGTATCCCTTCTTAATACTCATCTTTGCTGTGATGTCTACAGAACACTGCTAGCTGGCAATGGCTAGGCAGGTTGCCAGCTGTAACTCCTGCTCATTATTCAAAAAATACATGCTTTGTTACCTTATCTCCCATCCTTTTGCTGCTTCTTTGTCTGTGTCTATTATGTCTTGTCTTAAACCTAGATTATGAACTGTCAAGGGTAAGGACTATATAGAATTTTTTTTCTTGATTCTATATTACATAGCAAAACGGGGCCTTTATTTTCATTAGGGCTCTAGGTGTTACTGTAATGTGAATAATAAATATTTTAGATGCTACTTTGAGGAAAGCCAACTTCCTTTTGGTTTCAATAAATACATTTTGTAAAATACTGTAAAAGTGCATTTTTCCAGGTATGACAGAATAATTTCAGGAAACTTTTGTTCTAATTTGTATGACATTTGGCTCAAATGCTTACATGTGGAGTATTTTATGTATGTATAGGTGAATTATTGGGATTGAGAATGTAAATGATTTTAATGATCAAAATTAATTTATTTTTGTGAATTGTTCTTAAAACAGAGAGAGGTGGATTTTCTCCATGTAACTGTCGTTCTACCAATCTTTGTGCCTGAAACTTTTAAAATAAAACCTTCCTGAATGCTATTGGTCAGGAAATGGTTCTTTTTCAAAACACTCACATTTATATACTGCTCTTTAAATTGTTACGCTATTTTCCTTAATATTTTCTCTTTGCCACACAGCCTGTGTGTGGTCAGACAGTTTTTTGAGATTGTTGTAGGAAGCACATTACTTGCTTTTAAATTTCTCTGTACTTGGGTGGTCACTGAATAGCTTGATACTGTAGCAGTGAGCCATGCTTGTTCATTTATACATAGCTTTATTGTTTAAAATCTCTTCCTGCCGTTAATTGCTCTCATTATATTGACATTTTTCAGGTTTATAAAGTTCTCTGACCGTGTGCAGTTGACAGTCCTTGCTAGATTTTATTACGTAGGCAGCAAGATTTAACAAATTGTTAATTTAAATAAATGTTAGATATTTTGGAGTAACTATTGTTTCTAACACCATATTTCAGAATCTTGCCCATTTCTCTCTCTCTTCTGCAGAATCTCTAGCTTAGCTATTTTTTTCCCTTCTGTTTTCAAAATGTAGGTCCCATGAAAAATTGGGCAGACACTCACTAGTGTTGTAAGTTCAGGGTAGTGTCTTTATCCTTTGTATTTTTAAAATCTTAAATTTACTAATGGTAAAAGATAACTAGGCTGAAAGCCTTGGAGAATGAAACAATAGTGGAGAAAGCTTTTCAACTGCTACCTTGCTAATGTGCCTCATCTCTGATCTGCTTCTGTGCATGAAGCGGAGCAGCACTTGCAGCAGGGTAATCCATTGGATAGAAGTCAGGAGATCTCTATTTCTGTTCCTGGCACTGCCCCTGACATTGTGCAAGTCACATTTTTGCACTGTGACTCTGTTTCCGCATCTGTAAAATGGTGAGAATACTTTACTTTATTTGAAAAGCACATAAGATCTGTGGATGAAAGTCCTATGTAGGAACAAAATATAATTATTTGGCTTCTGAGAGGACTATCCTTGTCAGTGCCAGTTTGGGGGATTGTTCTGATATATGCACCTCCTAAGTCATTATCAACCAAGGGTTGATTTGAAATAGGAACCAGAAGGTGAAAGGCCAAGTATCCTATCACCACTCCACTGAACCATCTTGTCTTATACCTAGGGCCCTACCAAATTCAGGGTCCATTATGGTCATTTTCAAAGTTGTGGGATTTTAAAATTAGTCAATTTCATGGTTTCAGGTGTTTACACCTGGGGATCCTGACCCAAAAGGGGGTTGCGGAGTTGGGTGTTGCGGAGCTGTCGTGTGTGGGGTGACATGGAGGGTTACAAAACTGTTGTAGGAGGTCATGAGATTATTACCCTTGCTTCTGCACTACCTTCAGAGCTTCTGAAGACAGCAGCTAAGGAGCTTGCAGCAGCTGGGGATGATACCTGGAGGTGGGTCTGATCTTTCTACCCTGAGAGCAGCTTTTCAGGGAAAGAGGAAGTCCTATCCCTTCCCAGCCCTGCTGGGACTAGCAGCTGGAGCCTGATGCATGGTAAGAGCCCCTGGCTGGGGCACCTCCAGCCCTGCCCCCCACCCCATGCAACAGCTAGATATCATGGGGAAGATCTGATTTCATGGTCTGTGACATATTTTTCACAGCCATGAATTTGGTAGGCCCTTACTCATAGCATTTCTATCTTTAATTTAATTTTTTTTTGTGATTTTTATAAATAGTCTATTTTAATTTACATTGAACTTAAAATTGGTGTATGAATTTCCATCATGAAAGAATGCCATATAAGATGAGTGAGGGTGGACCACTGGGTTTCTTGCAGGCAAAAATTTAATCCGCAAGTGTTGTGAAAAGTTAAGACATTGTTATTGTTCTGTTTATTAAAAGCAGAACCCTGTTTGCCAGTTCAGTGACTACAGTCAAAACTGGGTTCTCAGTTCTCACTTACATTCCCTATTGTGATGAGCCACAGAGAACCAATGATTTCAGTGTACTTTTTGTATTGTACCATTGGTGTGCATGGCATTTACAGAAGAGTGCAAGACATGGCCCCTGTTTTGAGGTGCTTACCATCTAAATTAAATCAGTTAGACAACAAAATAACCAACTAGTAGAGGAAGTAGCAGAGAGATGATGATACTGCTCATGGAGAGTACAATTTTTCCATGAAGAGCAGCTTGTGTATATTATGATAGATTTTAATATATTTAAATGGTAATATTGCTGGATCATCTGTGAAAGATCTCACAAAAGAATTATTATTAAAGGAGAAGTGGTTAACTGGAGCCAACAAAGATTTTTTTCTAAATGTAAGAGATTTCATAAAAGAAAGTGTCAAGATAAGAATGGGAGAAAGATACAAAAGGGAGCGCTTATGGGAGCGGCTTGTACAGAGGGAAAGCAGAAAGTGGAGAATAGGAGGAAATGAGAATAGACATTTAAGCAGAAGCAGAGTTATGCAGAACCTTGAAGATAAATACAAACTATTCAAATTTGACTTAGAAGGTGAGAGGAAGCCAGTGAAGAGGTCCATAGATGGGTTGAAACATGGAGTGATGGGATATGAAGATGGGTATAAGAGGAGAATGTTTCATAGAGTTGGAAGAGTTTGAGGTGAGAAACAGGCTTACAGGGGAAAAGGAGTTTATGGTTGTTAAAGTGGGAGATGAATGATCCAGGATTTTGGCAGGAGGGATAGAGAAAAACAGATGGATTTTGGAAAAGCAACTAATGTCCAGCTTCTTGCCATTTCCTGTTGGAAGGTAACGGGGAAAGAGGAATCAAAAATGGTCCAGAGGCTATAAAGCTTAGATTTCATTGTGATAAACACATTAGGAGTTCCTGAGAGAGATATACAGACAGATCTGAGTAATGGGAACGATAGTGGAGGTGGAGAACTGATGCCAAAATCAGGGCTCAGAGGGAAAAATTAGGAGTTTGGTTTTTAGAACACAAATTCAGCCAGGAATTCTTAGGCTCAGTGTGGGAAATGTTATGGCCTGTGTTGGGCAGGAAGTCAGACTAGATTGTCGTAATGGTTCCTTCTGTCCATAAAATCTATTAATCTAAATGTGTTTAAGGTTGAGCTGATGTTTTCACTTTCTAACTTAACACAAGAATACTGAGTAATTGTATGATAATGAGAGAGAAATATTTTCAGTCTGGCAGTTCCCATGGTGTGCTGGCATTGGAGGGACTTGAGACTGCCATGCCGTTAAACATGGGTCTATGTGATGGATCATGGCCATCTATATGCTTTGGAACATGTGAAAGCATGGTTATTCTGTGCTATAAAGTCCTAATTATATACAATGGTGAAGTGAAGAATGTAGAATTTAGTATTGTGTGCACCAGAGAGATTTTTTGTTAAATTCCCTTTAAACTGTACAATGAAGACTACACAGGATAAGCCTTGAAATGTAGAAATGAAACAGTTGGCTGAAATCCTGATTTGAGAGGCCTTTACATTTGTAATTAGCCTTCTTACCTGTGTGAGGTACAGTTTGATCAGGATTCTATCCTGGCCAGAGTTTCTAAAAACTAGAAAATGGGATATATTAAATAGCAAATTATGGTAAAAGCTGCGTCTGGCACAGTATATTTATTTTTATCTTTAATTTTCTTGTCTCTTGTATTCGGGTTTATGGAGAGCAGTTAGGATAAATTAATTATACCAGATTGTTTATTCTTTATAGCATTCTTCTCCACTATATTATCAAAATACAGTTAAGGTGAAGATGAGCATTTTCCGCTGTTGAAACTGATCACCAATTGTGTAGTATTTTTAAATATTGAGTTTCCAGAGATTTGAAGGGCAGACAATTGATACTCACATTTTAAAAAGAGAAACTTCTAATATAAAGAACCGCAGAAGCTTGAGATAGCAAAGACCTAAAACAAACATTTGTTATACCTACAAAACACTTTACAGTGGCTAGGCAATGGGTGTATGATGATCATCGCTTATTATATTAACTGTAAAAGTCTCACCGCTACCTAGTGTTCCCCATTTTTATCCACAGTTGCCTCTAATATATTTAAATTGTAAACTTTTTTTGGGGTGTGGGAGTGATTGTCTTTGTTCTGATATGTCCGTACAGTGCCTAGCGCGATGAGGCCCGAGTGTTATTACAATAAAATAATAATAATACAAAAAAGTCCTCCGGTCCATCTCCCAAATGAGGACTTTCAGACTAGGGAAGATAGGAGGCATTAGAGTTTACAGCTAGAAAATCTGTCCAAAAACATTTTAGCTTAATAGTGATTCTCAGTACTTATCTGCTATGAGAGCAAAACAAGAACGTCTAGTTTCCCAAGCCTGCAGTCTATTGACACAGGTATTGCTTGTGATTTCACAGAATCTGCACTAATGGCCTAAGAGATGTTGTGTACTATCAAATCCTGTACAGTCTGGCTTTAATACAGTATCAAATTATCAGTGCAGAACAGATAATATAGACAAGGACTGATAACATTTAGTGAGCAAATATGGCACAGGAGTCTATGAAGAATACATGCAGAATAAACAAATGTTTAAGTACAATATTTTAGGAACTGTAATGTAATGGCCTCTCTCAAAGGTTGTCATGTTATTCTTTAACTCAGCCCTACACTAAGAAGTTAAAATTTAAAATCATCCGGGTATCCTGTGTCATAGTTCTGGATGCCTTAATTAATTTGTCAGCATACATTTTTATACTGTGCATTTTTCGCATATGATTTTTTACTTTCTTGTGCAAATGTTTCTTTTTCTTTTAATTGTTTTTTTAGTGATCTTGGGATTTTTTTTTAAACATAGCATGTATGGGTTTTGATTTAGTGCTGTGTATGTGGAATCTTATTTGCTATGAATTGAACTGTGGTATCATAAATTAAAATACTGGGGGATCACCAGAATAATTTTCCTGCCTGGGCAACATAGTGCCAAGAAAGCAAAACATATTTAACAAATACAGAAATTTAATATGGATAGATTTCTTTGCTGTTAACATAAATTTTGAATGTGAGTATTTAAGGTGAGACCTTCTCTTTAGTATATTGATTTTGGAAAATGAGGAGTCTGTGTGGTGACTGAATTTCCATTGACACTTTTTTTTGCCATTTCTAGTAGTACATACTTGTTATTTCAACTGTTCCTTGAAAATGGCTGTTTCAAATCAATATTGAAGTTGCTTGTCGTGTGATGCTGTCATTTAGTCTGTCTTGTAAAACTGCTGATCAAAGATGAAAATAACTTAAATATATTTTAGCTATTTTAATATATCTGTAAATGCTTATAGCTTGTCTCTTGTTAAGGTGTGAGAGAAGACATTTCTATTTTTAAAAGAATGTTTTATGCTTTGCTTCTATTCATTTAGCAAAGTGTGAATACGTATATTTTGTTCAGAAATGCTATTTAGTTTTTGCATATTTTATTCAAAATGAGTTTAATATAGACTTTGTCCTAAAACAATATTTCATGATTGGAGCATAATAACTACAGATATCAAAGATATTTTAGGAATTAGATCCGTATACCAGTAGTAAATTTTGGCCATATATCAACTGCAAATCTGTCTTGGTATTAGTTCAGTAAGGGAAAAGTGAAAAATTATTTAATGTTACTGTTAGCAACAGTTTTTTACTCTAATAAAACTATAATTGAAGACCTACTCTTTTTTTAATATATTCAACTGTGAATATGACCTTTGGTTGTTTTAGCATTTTTTTAAATATATGTAATACTTTAGAAAATTCAGGAAAGATAGCTGAAACTTAAAACTTAGTGAAAATATTTTGTCTTCATTGAAAATGTTCTAAACGCACATTTTCCAGTAATGCTTCATTTTAGAGCGCCATTTGTGCTCCAGAAATGGAAGCATGCTTATTTTGCCCGGGTCTCTTAAATATCATGAAGAAATTACACCACAGTTGCCTACAGCTTCTGGGCTGTATTTTTTGTATTTTTTGTTGTGGTCGTTTTTTGTTTATAATTTATTCCATCTTCACTGCTTTGGAAATTCCCTACTAAGGTTTATGGTGAGTTGCCTACATTTCACTCATCTAAGTGTGTATCCTAAATAGTTGAACTAGTAAATTGAATTCTAATTTGCTTGGATCATAGCTGCAAAGATCAGAGCATAGTAATAGCTACTGCTGAATATATTTAATATTAGAGAAATATTCTAAAAGCATGAATTCTATACATTTTTTAACAAAGTAAAACAAAATATTTGGAAGAAAATAATACATAAGAAACAATCTAAGTTAAGTCTTCTGTGGGGCTTTTATCTTAAGGAGACACCTTGTAAACTCTGCACCAGTCATGAGTTATCAGGCCTCTGATTCATGAAGATACATATCACTTTCCCTGTTTATTACTAAATTAATTCTGCTAAACTTTTAAATTTAATACCTAACATTTATATGCTATATGTGACCAAAGTTATTTACTTCTGTACATTTTTGAATGAGTAAAATTAATAAGTTTTGTTTCTTCAAAAATATGTAGTGTCAATTATTCACAACTATTCTATGTCTGATTACTAAGCTATATTACTATAGAATGATACACGTTGGCCTGATCTTGCAAGGTGCTGATCATTTTCAACTCCCATTTTTTAAGTCAGTGACTGTGAAGGCACTCTGTAGCTGGTAGAATTGGATATTCAGTGCTGGACAACTTTCTTTTAGTACCTGACAAAATATTGCTTCAAACTTATTTTATGAAAAAAACTGTCATGTCAAAAGTGATATAGTACACTGTTTTATAAACAAAAAATGGAAACAGTATAAACCTTGATGCTTGCAGACATAATCCCAAATTCCCTTGAGATCATCAAGCTAGAGAAAATTGTTTTCAAAAATATGAATCTGCTTTAAGCATCTTCAAATCACAGTTTCGCATTCAAAGCTGACAAAAGGCCATTGAAAACAATTGTCCTGAACCTTTCTGCAGGGTTTTTAAGATCACAAATCAAGAGACTAAATTGATTTCAGTTAGAGTTACGGATGCTTATGTCCTCTCATGATGAGGTCATAATACAGACCCTGATTCTGAATCTGGTCCATAAACTTGTTATATTTTTTTAAATGAGTATGTATGATGATTCTTTATAAACCAAACATGCAGGACATGTAGCCTTTTAGAACTAAATCGTACCTTGTTTTACATCTGAAATCAGTAAAACTGTTTTTCAAACTACTAATTCACCATTTCACACATCTGAGATCCTGGAATTTATGAACAAGCATCATTGGAATCATAGGGCTGGGCCGTAATAAACTCAGATGGCTTATATAGTAAACTCTGCATATTAATGTATGTGATGTACAATTAGTTTTCCATTATCAAATGCTAGACAGTTGAACAAGCTAGTGAAGTTCTGAAAGTACAATGTAATTAGTTATACATAATTTTATGCAACTTTGAAAGGAGCAAGCACTTTATTTTTTGTAGATGTGAAAAGTAGCTTTGAGCAATATCCTTTTATGAACAAAATGCTGCTAAATTAAAACAAGAAACTTTAATCTGCTGGAAATTCAGCTTAAGGCAGTTTGCTAAAAGTTTAAGAACTTTAATGTTTTTATTGGAACTGATGTAAAAGAGGTATTATTTTAAACAAAAATGAAGTCTACAACTATCTGGTTGTGAATGTCTCTCAATTACAGTGGCGTCCATGGATCTTGGATCTGAATGAAGATTTGGCTAGAAATTCTCCACATCCTATTCTGTGTTTCCCTCTGAATAAGAAACAGCATGTGTGAATTACATTTACTATAATCCACTCCATACTGGGTAATAAAAATTCTGTGAAAAATTATTATTTGTGGTTTAAAATTACACTGATTATACTGCAAATATTTCCAGTTTTAGCTAGCTATATGTAAAATGATTTTCAAAATGTAATGCTGAGTTGCTAACATTATAATATTTTGCAAAACACATGCATATAAATAAGCACTAACTGTAGTTACAGACAATCACATTCCAATGGTCATGTAACTTCCTGCATTTAACCTAACATGAAACATTATTCACTGAAAAGGAAAAATACTTTTTCCTGAGTTTGCCACCCAAGCAATTAGAATGAATTGCTGCTACTGTAAAGTGGGGAGTTACTGAATGAGATAATCTGTATTTAACCTTCCCATAATACAAGACTAAGGAATAAAAACATGTTCCCTTATGCATCAACTTAAAATATTTTTACAGTTGTAGTTAAGTTTATAAAGATGTTTCTTCTGTTTTATTAGAAAAACCAAATGTGTATGTTTTAGAAATCATTTTGAACTTAACTGCTGAAGTTGCTACAGCACATGCAATATATTTAAAAGAATTTTTAGCTGTGAAGTTACACCAATACTTTCACTATCCAGTTTTAATCAAAACAGAAAGGGGCATTACTACCATCAGTGCATACACAAGATTAAAATGAATGGTAGCTATGTGTGAATTTTGAAGGGAAACTATAACCTTGAACTAGAGATGCCTTATTTCTAAAAGTTTTTAATAATGAGCATTTGTTAAAATATCACATAATTAACTTTCTTCTAATATAGAAATTTAGTTCTAAACTAAATAATTAAATTAAAATGTATTCAGTTTAAAGCTGAATAAAGATTAGTTTCTCATTTGATAGTTCTTATTTCATAGAATATGTTAAAGCTTTCATGTGGAAGTGCAAAACTGTTTTAGATGGAAACCCAATACACTGCTTTATCCCTTCTTTCTCAGTCCCAGAATGTGTGAGAGAAGTTACTGCATATGATATGGGATAAAGAATAATTTTCTACCTACAGAAAACTTAGACTAGTCCAGTAATATTAAAAGGATGAGTCTCTCAGAATAAACTAGTGCTAAAATTATAGTGCCGTATAGTCACTGATAATTCTTTCACCAAGGAGATTCTTAATTAAATTGCATTCAAAACGAGCTGTTTAGATAAATGTTCAGTCTAGTTTCCATATGGTAGTGCCAGTTGTTTCAGTGGGGAGGGGGAAATGAGGGGAGCAAGGTGATCTAAAACATAAGGAGATTGAAAACAGGGCCATTTAACGTTATTCTAAATTGTATTTCAAGCACAGGTATTTTCTACTAAGATGTTACTTTTGTTTAAAATGACTAAATCACAGGTTTAACCATGATTATCTACACATCTTGGCTTCTAGAGCAGTGAAGTTTATTATATGAGAGGGGCCACTATATCAGAATCAGAAAAGTTCTTATGAATGCTACCACACAAACTTATGTCAGAGAAGTGCAGAGAGCAAGTCTTCAAATAAACTGAAAAATAAAATTTTCTAGGTGCTGTTTTCATGTCTCCCAGCAAATTAGAGGTCGTACTCCTGGCAGCTTGTAAACCAGAAGCAGTTAGCCCATGGCCTCACATAAAAATGTAGCAGTCTGTTCCTCATATGTCGCCTTCGTATTTAACCAAGAAATAGCTGCTAGTTATATTTTTAAAAATAGAAGTCTATTTACTTTTCTTAATCTGTCTTGCAAATTGCAAATATTTCTGACCCTCCACCCTGCTTCCATATTTTTCTTTTGTGTTTGATACAAGTAATGAATCTTATAGATTGGTTTTGGACTGTCAGAAGGCTATAATATAATGTAGTTTACTCACTGGTTGCTTTCCAGATGTCTTCATGGGTTGAAAACTGGATTACGGTATTTAAGATACAAACTCAGCCCTTGCTTGTTGCAGAAGAATACTCCTTAGTTAAGCCACAAACTCATACAAATAAGGCTCTCATCTTAAAGCAACGTATTTTTCAGCTGATCTTTGAAAATGAGTTCTAAAGTTTCACGTTGCAAATGTTTTTTCTTAATTATGTTTGTATATATCAGACAGAAAAATTATTTTGCTATGGGGTTAAAATAGGAGAAATAGGCAAAGGCAAGTGGAAGAAGGGCTACAAGTTTCACAGTTAGATTTAAAAAAATATATACAATCTAAACAGAGTAAATCACAGATGTGACTATATAGTGGTATTTAAAGATATGGATCTCTAATATTTGACTGCTCGTCTTATGTAACCACAACGTCAAAAAAAAGAAAAAAAGAATTATATTTTGTGAAACCATATTAAACACTATTCATGCTTTATCTACATCTTTCCTTCTTAGAAATAAATACAAATTCAGTTAAATGAACTTCATGTAGTTTATAAACAAAACAGTTTGATTAAGGGATGTTATGGCAAAATATGTCTTATGCAGGCTTTCACTTAATTGCAATTGATCTATATGTCTCAGTATATTACACAATATGCTTTATAACTTCTAGGCAGTCTCAGGAAAGCCAAAACAAACACAGCCTGCTAAAATTACAAAATTTTTGATCATTTTATTAATTTTGATATTACACAAATGTACAGTGCTCATGTTTTCATGGTTGCCCTGTATGGTAAGAAACTATGCGGTAGATTACATTTTGACAAAATGAGCAAAATACTGTTTTTTGCCTTACCCTGTTAGGCAGTTTTTCTAATTCATTGAAATATCAGAATAAGTAATCTTACATATTTATATTTATTTGGCATTCATGTCAAAGTAATATAACCCTCAGCAAAACAAAAATTTCTTAGTCTTTTTCTTAATGGAAATGGCATAGCAATATCATTATTATACAAGAGGCTGGTAGAACTGTCTGTTATTAAGGTTGCCAAACATTTCCTATTCTATGGCTATTTCAGTTATTTGTAACTTTGCCCAACTTTAACATTTGAACTGAAATTTTGCATGCTGAGTATCTGTCTCAGGCTGATTTTTTTGGAGAAGTTCTGCCAAACGGTTCATCCATTTCTAAGAACAAGGCTAGGAAAAAATACTTGACATTTGACAGCAAGAGTCACATTAGTATGTGGCTTTTGCCTTTTGCTTTCCACATGAAAATCAACCAGATTTACCCGAGTTATGTCTTTGAACATGGCAGTTAACATATGCCTCTTCTGTGCTCTCCATGTTCCTGGTGCCCAGGCAACAAGGAGGAGAAGGATGGATCTGCTTGGCTGAAATTCAGAGGGCCGAGAAGTAGAGAGAAGTGGCAGAGACCTGGTGTGGGGAAAGTGGGAGGAAAGGGGACAGACAGGCTGCTGAAATGGGGGACGGGGCAGAGAGGGGAAATAAGATCTGGCTGCAAAGGAGTACAGGCATGAGGTGGGACATAAAGGGTTGTTATCACTAAGACATGCTCCCCTCTGTAACCTGGAACCCAGGATTCCTGAGTATCATCATCCCTCTGCTGTCAGCAACTATCTGTGAAAACCCACTGGTAGTGGGGTAAAGACTTGGGACTAGGAGTCAAGAGGGGAGAAGTGAGGACTAGCTGAGCAAGGAGACTGGGATACGGATGAGAAGTGTAAAGAGTGGAGATGGGGACAGGCTAGGTGAGAAATAGAAGTGGGGAAGAGACAGGATATGGGGATAAGGACAAGTTAGAGGAAGTGGGGCAGAAGGAGTCATGGTTGGGGAAAGTGGGTAGAAGAGTCTGTGCCCACTAGAGCACACTTCCCTCTAGACCATGGAATGGAACCCAACATTCCTAAGTCTCACTATTCCTTTGCTGTCAGCAGTATCTGTGAAACTCACTGGCAGTGTCACATCCTCTCCCTCATGCTGGTCCACACAGAGAATAACAACTTGCTATTGCAGTCAGTTACTATGTTATTGGCAGAGATCTTTATGGTGGATCTGAAGGTTGCAACCCTGTTGGTGAATCATGTGGGTTTCAGTATATGTCACATAATTGAATTTGTTTTTTTCAGGGTTTTTTTTTTAAACTAGGAAACTACATGCAAATAAAACAAAACAAAAAACAACACCTCCATCCCCAACCTTAAAGGAGCATTATAAAGTCCACAGAGTCAAGCACGGAAAAGTTAGGAAATGCCAGAAATAAGGTTGCCTGTGTGAACTGAATTTGGCCCCTTTGTGCATATGTACTGGGGGTTTACATGTGCATTATGATACAGTCTTTATTTTCTTAAGCAAATACTAGTTTTTTCGGCATTCAAATTCTGCTCTGAAGACAGAATAATTAATTTCCTTCTGGGCCTTTCTGTGGTGCTCTCCACTATAGTTATTTCCAGGGGGAGGGATAGCTCAGTGGTTTGAGCATTGGGCTGCTAAACGTAGGGTTGTAAATTCAGTCCTGGAGGGGGCCATTTAGGGATTTGGGGCAAAAATCTATCTGGGGATTGGTCGTGCTTTGAGCAGGGGGTTGGACTAGATGACCTCCTGAGGTCCCTTCCAACCTTGATATTCAATGATAAGTGTTAATGATGTAATTTTCACAACAACCCAGTGAAATTAGGGGTGTGATGGTGGTATCCTCATTTTACAGATGGGGACCTGAAGCACAGTGTGTCTGGTCAAAAGCATCTACTAATTTTGCGTGCCCAATTTGAAACACCCAGGATCTGATTTTTGGGAGTATGTCACATTGTATTACATTTCATATATGTTAAAAAAAAAAAAATTCTGTTGATTTCGGGTGCAGCTGTTCTTGTTCTCAGCACTTCTTGAAATCAAACCCTGGGGTCTCAAGTTGTGTGCCCAGAAAAAAACCAAATACACAATCAGTTAGCAGTATTTAGGCACTGATCCTATAAAAATTTAGGGCTTGTCTTCATGTATACTGGTGCAGCTGTAGCATTTTAGTTAAGACACTGCTATGCTGATGGGAAAGCTTCTCTCATTGGTGTAGTTAATCCACCTTCCTGAGAGATGGTATCTATATTGACTGGAGAAGCTCTCCCTTTGATATAACACAGTGTATGTGGGAGGAGAGGGGGTTAAGTCGGTGTAACTTGGTTGATCCACACCACTGAGCGACATAGTTATACCAATATATGTCTGTAGTGTAGACCTGACCCCAGGTACGTGCTTAAATTTATACACTTCGATTAATCTCAGATAAGTCAGTAGGACCTCTCATTGTATGTAAAGTTAAGCAAATATCTTTGCAGGGCTGGAGCCAGAATGTGCATCCTTCTACTCCAGGCTTTTTCTGGAAAATAAGACCTTTATTTACCATTTATTTAAAGCCGCTTCAGTATAGTACCTTTCTTAAAAATATCAAATGCATATATAATAAATAATTCAAATGTCAGGAGTCGTCATAGTTTTCCTGATCTAAAATAAAGTTCTCCCAATAATTTAATTGTCCTCTCATTTTGAATTTCTATAAATTTAGAATGAAATTCCACTCAATTACACAGGTGTAAATTCAGAGCAACTCCAGTGGAGATAGTAGATATATATGGGTATAACTGGGAGCAGAATTTGCCCTTTAAAAATTATGCAAATAATTCAGTCCTTTAAAATTTCACATCAACACTATTTATAAATCTAATTCATGTTATTAGGTTTGCGGCAGCATCTCTAGATTCTGACATAACATGGACGGATAAATGGGATAATATGTAATTTATTTTAAAGTTGCTGAGAGATGATTATTCATTATATATCGCATAAGTATTACTTTCTAATATGCACATTTAATTGAGATAACTAATTATTAAATACATATCTGATTATTCGGTTATGAGTAAAGAATTGCCAGAGTGTTTCTTACGTTCAGGATGTATTGAGGAGAGTCATTGGGTTAAATTGTTTCCTCCTGTGGAAAACCCACAGCAAAAATAATGCCTCAAAAACTCAACAAGTTTACACTTGTGAAGTTGCTGCCCCCTTTTGCTGTCATTGGAGAGTGTATAGCTGCGCAGAAGGGCTACGAGCATGTCCATGAGACTCGGTGCAGGCCAAGGTCCTCTGGAGAATACTGCCTCCAACCCCACTGTTCCCAGGGCATTATGCTGTCTGTCCTCTGTGGGGTGACCAGACAGCAAATGTGAAAAATTGGGATGGGGGTGGGGGGTAATAGGAGTCTATATAAGAAAAATACCCAAAAATCAGGACTCTCCCTATAAAATCGGGATGTCTGGTCACCCTATCTCTCTGTGTTGCTCTATGTCTCTGCCACTTTCCCTAGCATTATGGTTCATTCAAGAGCTGTGCTGCTAAAGGCTCTACCTTTATCTGTACTTCCCCAGGAGAGATAAAGCAGCCTTGACATGACCACTTTTTTCTAACGATGTTACTAACGGTAATCCAATGGATATTTTTGCACTTAATAACATGTCATGTAGCTGCTCTATGGTTCTGTCTCTGCCTGAACTTTCAAGGCCTGTACCATCTTGTGTTATTGTTCAGCGGTTTGTGATTAAGGCAAGGAACAGGGACTTGGGAGATCTGATTTCTGTTTCCAGCTCTGCTCTGTGCTCTTGGGGAAATCACTTAATCACTCTGCACCTCCATGCCCCATTTATAGAATGGGGATAATACCTCACGGGAGTGACTGAGAATAAATGTGTCAATGTCAGGGCCGGCACCAGCATTCAAAGCAGGTGCTTGGGGTGGCAATCTGCAAGGGGCGGCAGTCCGTGTGTTTTTGCCACCCTAAGCAGTGCGCCGAGTTGCCGGCGTGAACGGCAGAGGCAGTCCGTGTGCTGTTAGGGTAGCCCACACATTTCCACAGTGGCGGCAATTCGGTGGCAGCTTGTCTTCAGCCGGAAGACAAAAGCTGCCGAATTGCCACTGTGGGCAGCTGAACACAGAAGCTGCCGCCGAATTGCTACCACCGCGGAAATGCACGTGCTGCCCTGACAGCACATGAACTGCCTCTGCTCTCTGCAGTGGCAATTTGGCACGCTGCTTGGGGCAGCAAAAACAAGAGAGCTGGCCCTGGTCAACGTATGTACAAATATACCAGGCGATGAGCACCAAAGAAAATCCTACTGTAACAGTTTCTTGTTTCTGACCCTGGGGTTTGGTCCCCTGTTTCTAGTACTTTGAGGAATAAGAGAGAGACTTTGTCTGAATCAGGTGTTCACTCATTCAGCTTTTCCTTTAAATACATACTTTTCAAGGGAAAAAAGGGTTGATATGAAATTCCTTTCATTTTCTGGATGTTTTTAGTCCTGAGGATGACTGACCTAAAAATTGTGTATTTAATATTAACTATTATACTAATACCAAAGTGTGTACTTAAAAATTTATAAATGTAAATAGGATTTCTTTTTTAAAAGAGGGAAGAAAAATGATGCCATTAAATAAATTTCTAGTATTTTTGCTTATGTCAAGTAATTTTTCTTTTTTTAAGGTCTGTCCATATTACTGCAAATCCTGTTGGGTGGCAGGTGCAGTTAACCACATCACAGAGCTTCAGTTCTATATTTTTTTCTACTTAAAATTATACTTAGCAAACAGTTAAAATTTTAAACTAATATTTTGCTTCTAATGAGCAGTTGGAAAAGGTTTTCCATCACAAAACATAATGTCAAATGAAAACTATCTACATATAGCGTTAAGGTTGTGAGGCAAACCAAGCGGCAGGGAAATTCAATGTTATAAGAATCCTGTATTAATGCATTTCATAATTATTTAAAGGAAAGCCATAGAACTATAGCCTTAGTTAATTAAGAATCCGAGAGTTTTCACTTCACTTTTTCTAACGTCTACTTGTACAATAACTATAACATTAATTTTATGCTTAAATTTTCATAGCAGTTTTACCTAACATGACATTCTCTAAATACGTCTCCAGTAGCTTATAAAGACACTTAAGGAAGGGATGTGTTGGGGGGAGGGGAACAGCAGATAAATGCCTATTTGTGATTTTTTTTATTGACTTTTTTATATACTGTAGATGAACAATTTGAAAGTGCCACAAGTAAACCTCAGCATGCATATACAGATATTAAGTAAGGTGACCAATGCCCAGATCGTGACTTGATCTCTGAGTCAAGAAACAGAAAAATACAGTGCATGAGTATTGTGTTGTACCTTCTCAGAATCACTCTGTCCAGTTTCCACATATGCAAAAAGAAACAATTTTTTTTTAAATCAGCATGTTAACCAAAAATATGTTTGGTATGCATAGTAAAACTTGTAAAAATTAGTAACTGTACAGTTGTTGCTTTTATGAAAAAAATACTATCTTGGCAGTTATCATTTTCCCCTCTAGAGTTGTTAGACTATATTATGGACTAATTGCTTGTCAAGTTTTATTTTTTTATATCACAGCCCTTTTTTGATTTTTATATGACAGCACCAAAACATCTAAAACTCTCAAGCTTGTATCCTTCCCCTCCACTGAAAACATTCAAATTTTAAAAGAAAAAATCTTGTGCTGCGTTGGGTGTGAATCAGATATGACACATTTTGGCCTACGGTAGTTTTTTGTAGAAATAATTGTTTAGAAAATTGGAATTCATAATAGTATTGCTCTGTCAGAAATTTAATTAAAGAAATGCAAAAATCTGTTTAAATGAAAGGGACTTTTAGCTATTACTACCTGAGTGGTGACCATGGAGGGTGTAACATATTCTCGCATTGCATAGAGATTTTTCCTATGTATTAATTCTGGCTCAAACACATAAGGGTGTTTGAAGATGGCCCCATTGAAAATGAACTTCCATTGACTTGTATTTTTGAAATGTAGAAAAGTGGTGTAATCATATTTGGGAATGTTCCATCCTTGTTATCCATATTTAAACCGCATCACTATATATACAGTGTATGTTCAACTCTCCTCTTTTTCAGTAAAGAGATTGCATTCAAAAATACACCTAATTATTGGACTAGTATAATTTTTAATGAAAATATTACTGTAAAACTTTAAATATTTTAAAATGCATATATTATCTATTTGGATAAGTGTCTGTGAAATTAGAGAACTCTAAAATAATTTGTACTTTCATTAACGAATATGTAGTAAGAATAATTTTGCAAAAAATAATGTGCCTCAGAATATTTCGAATTAAACACAGTAATGCAAGAGGATATCTAAGGTGAAAGATGTTTGTGTAATGCTAAACATAACCAAAGAAACTGTGGTTTTAGCAAAGGTACCATTGCTTTATTTTATCAAGTGCCAGAAGTTGCATAACGAAAGTCTTTCATTTTGGGGGGGGGGCGGGAGAAGTAGAGAAAAAAAAAACACACAAAAATGCCACCCAGCTGGTAGAGATCTTCCTAATTTTTACCTGATTGTATTTCTGAAGAAATATGGCAGAGCCGTCGTAAATTTTCAACATGAACTGCATTTTTGTTGCCAATTTCCATATCCTTTTAAAAGTGCTGAAGCGTGCATTTGCTATTTATGTTTGCAGTAGACTGAGTACACTTTTACTATTTGTGGTTTTAGAAATTGGAAACAACCAAACAGTGGTGCTATGGTCTAAAAAAATAAATTTTAAACAGCTGTGGGACAGTATTTTTAGAATGGTAGAAGTCCTTCTAAAGACAAAGTTGTAACTGTGTCTTTCTGTAGAAGGAATACTACAAATAAAAAAAAAAAATCAGAACTCTATTGTGATTACACCTTTATTCGTTTTATTCTGGAATAATTTAACTAACATTAGACAAATTCTTTTTATTTTTTTGTTGGCAAATAAAACCAGTCATATGAATACCATTGTGCCAAATCTTTTCAGGCTGTCCATTTAGATATTTGAACTAGTTAAAACAAGGCTGCTATTTATTTTTGTATAGAGCTTTACATATTCATAGCATTTTAGCTAGCTACTGCTTCCAGTGCTCTTCTGGTATAGGGAAGTACGTATGGACTACTTACAGATGGGATAACTGAGGCAAAGAGATGAAGAGATTTGCCCAAGGCCATGCAGTGAGTTAGTGGTAAATCCAGGATTAGAATTCTGAACCATCTGGTTTGACATTTAATGCTCATTCCTATTGATCTCACTATTTCTCAGGATACACTAATATTTAGGACTTATTAATAAAATATTGAGACACAATATCAATTGCTACTTCCTATGTCTCTTAACGGATACTTGGTAATACGGCCACAGATGACGACAACATAGAGTGATCTTGGATTTGTGCTTGTCTTGTGTTAGCATATTTCAACATGCTTATTTCCAGACATTTGCAATATACTGTAGAAAGTATAAGATCCTTGAAAATGGTTCTTTAGGTCATGAAAATATGAACGTAACCCCCGCCCCCCCAACCTATTTAAATCTATTTTTATTGGGCCCAGATTGTTAGATGAATATTACAACTATTCATATGATCATACATTTAAGGACAGAACGGGATCATTATGGACTTTTAATTTGTTCTCCTGCATAACACAGGCAATTGCATTTTACCTAGTAATTCTTATGTTGATCCCAATAACTTGTTGAACTAGATCATGTCTCTTAGGAAGGCAATCAGTCTTAAATTAAAAATCTCAGTTTACCAACCCTTGGTAAACTCGTCCAATAGTTAATTGTTATAAGAGAGAGAGAGAGACTGCGTGTGTGTTTGTGTGTATGCACGCGCACCCCTTCTTTCCAGATTTCTAGTTTGCAGACCTATAGTATCAGATATTGTCTCCCTGTGTAGATGCATATATTTTGCAATCCATTTATCTCTTAACCCTTTTTGTATTAATCTAAATAGATTGAACTGTTTAAGTCCCTATTGTAAGACATGTTTTCCAAAACTCAAAACATTAATGCAGCTATTCTCTGAATCCTTCCCAAATTTTCAACGTTTTTTTTTAACATGTGGACACCTGTCTCAACAATGCCAGTTAGGGTACATCTACACTGCAACTGGGAGTGTGCTTTCTAGCTCAGTTAGACACCTGCTGGCTGTGCTTGAGCTAGCACACTAAAAAATAGTGTAGCTGGGGTCAGCTTGGGCTTGCTGCCCGAGAACAAACCTGCTGCTACCCTTTGGCTTCATTGCTATTTTTGGCACACTGACTTGAGCAAAGTTAGTGTGTCTTTCCACCTGAGCTGAGAATCACCCATAGAAATGTCACGTCAGGGATTTCCTTTTTATATGTCTGCTATTATCCCAAGTTCTTTAGAGAGTTACATCTTACCAGAATACAGTCCTCCATTCCATCTATAGCCTACGTTCTTTGTTCCTAGATGTGTATCCTTCCATTTGGCAGCATTTGTTTGATTGCATTCAACTTACAGATGATCCAGCTCTCTCTGTACTGCTGACCTGTATTTATGTACTGTTTCACCAAGTTGTCATCTGTGAACTTTATCCAACAGTATTCTCATATTTTCTTTAAGATAATGTATAAAAATATCGAATACCTCTGCTCTGAGAATCTATTTCTGCAGGGCACCAGTAGAAAGATCTGTACTCTTTTGATGTTTCACTGTGAATAATTGTATTTTGAGATCAGTGAATTAGCCTGATCGTGCTAAATATTGTAAACTGTTTTACTTATTTTGTTACTTGTTATGTGCCCTTGTGAATTTCAGAGTTAAGGAAAAATATTTATTACTAAAAGTAAACCTTGTGAGTAAACGGTAGATGATCTTTAGGAAGAAATATATTGTATGTTTATCATGTTTGCAGTTAGTTCTGAACTAAGAGGTATTTCAAACACACAGTGGGAGGGAAGTGTAGCAGGGTCTAGTAAGCCTAGAGAAATTCTGATATAAATTGTGTTTAGAAAATTGTCAGGAAGTGCATTTGGGAAGAAATAATTGTAATCAAACAGTATTTGACTATAAAAGAGTACCAGTGTTGTAAAGAAGACCAATTTCAGTTGGGCCTGAGCAGTAATATCCCTTAGGTACAGCCATGAAAAGGGAGCACTTAGAATTCTCTGAATCTTGCAACTAAAAAAAAGACAGAGCAGAAAATTCAAAAAAGCATGACTAACAAGAATTGTGAAAGTTAATAATGCATTTTGTATGCTGCTCCCTATGTGGTGTAAGCCCCCAATCTCATTTCACTAAGCACTATCCTCCTCACATTCAAATACCTCAAAAAGTCAACTTATTCAAACATAAGATGTGAGTTTATTATAATTAGCAGAACATTAAAATAATTGAAAAAGGGACCAGGGAAAATATAGAAATAATGTGATGTATTTATGAAGACAAATTGTAAACTTAATGTGAACAGTTAAAATGTGGTAATACAACTTGATAAAGTATTTGAAATAACAAAACTCTCCCCTTTATGTTTTAACTGTTAAAGGGTAGTATAAATATTTAATTAAAATTACTTAAGTTCTGACTGTTTAATATTTCCCTTTTATCTAACAGAGATCAATTAAATAATTGAAAACTTGCCATGAGACGTAATTGGTACACTTACTCTCCATTTTCATCCAGATGCGCTCTGAGACCAAAATGATTTTTAGGGTGTGGTGGCGTGAGATTTATAAGACTCTCTTAGAAGAGAGTATGAGAGGGATAGCTTAGAAGAGAAGCAACTAACTAAAAGTCCCAGGTCTGCTGGGATCATTTTAATCCTTTCAGTTGTCTCGGTAGGTTTCTAATAGAGTCTATCTGAATTTCTAGTCAGGATAAAAAGAAATTCCAAACCCTGTGCTCAGTCACTATATTACTGCTTTAATTAGTGATTTAATTTCTTCTCTTAGTGCAGATGTAGGTTGTTGTTGCAGTGACAACTAACTCTACCCTTCCTAGTGGTGATTAGCTCTCTTTAAATGTTGGAATGGAAGATTTTTCAGGTTCCTTCTCTGTCCTAGGACTTCTAGTTAGTTGCTTCTCATTTGAGGGAGTCTTATAAATCTAACACCAGCAAACACTGTAAATCATTTTGGATTCAAAGTGGATCTTGTTTGTGCATATGTTCCCGTGATTTATAGATTTTCTTTCTTCATATATCAAACAGGTAAGGTTCTTAAATCTGTTTAACTTGGCCATTGTCAAATGAATGATAATTTGTAGGTCAGTTAACCGTAATTTCCAGTTTCTTAAAAGGGATTATAGTATCTTGATCCCTATTTACCACCTTTTAGGTGTTCTAGGATGCTAATGATTTTTTGCCTCTGAATTCGAAAAGGTAATGAAGCCATTTCTCTGAAGGAATTACTTACTAAGTTAATTAATTTAGACTGTTCTCTTTTAGAACAGTCTCAGTTCTAAGGGACCTTAGCTAAATTTGCCCCATAAATAGTTTTTTCTGGACAAGGTGCTGTTTTCTTTGGTCCAGAGGACTTCCTCTTTGAATTTCTGAGTTTTGACCATTTAAAATGTTGTGTGGTCTGTGGCCTGAGGGCTTGAAAAAGGGACCTTGCCCCTACTTTTTCCTGAGAAATAGCAACTGCAAACTTCCTTTTTCAAATACCATCTTTTTGGTTTTCTTCTAAGAGTTAGCCAGATGCTTGGATTGGGTCATGGTTCTGGGTTTGAAGATCACTTTTAAAAAGGGCTATTCATACTAAATCTTCTTAAATTAACACTTAGCTTGATGATATCCTCAAAATGACACATTGTTCAAAAGACAGAGGTCCTTTAATAATTTTATTTAAGTGTATTGTAAGATCTGCCTTACAACAGATTTTTCTGCAAACAGAAGAGTTATTGCCTTGAAGTCAAATTATGATTTTCAATAGCTCAGAATTGGATTTATGAAACCGGATGAACAAGTGTCTCAAACAGGTTATTAAGAAAAGGCAGAAAACCTGCAAGGAATGGAACAAGGGATAGATCAGTGAGCAAAGCTACCTCTTGGAACTCAGAAAGTGTAGGGAAAAGGTCAGAACTGCCAAAAGCCAAGTACAGTGGGACCTTGCACAGGAAAATAAAACCAATAGTAATAGGTTCTTTAGCCATATAAATAAAACAAGGAAAGAAGTGGGACTGCTAAGCACTGAGGATGGGGTGAAGATTAAAGATAATCTAGGTATGGCCCAACACCTAAGTTATTAATAAGGATAGTATATGGAGATATACCTATCTCATATACTGTGGGACCTTGAAAGGTAATTGAGTCCAGTCCTCTGCCTTCAAAGCAGGACCAAGTACCGTCCTTGACAGATTTTTGCCCCAGATCCCTAAATGGCACCCTCAAGGATTGAACTCACAACCCTGAGTTTTGCAGGCCAATGCTCAAACCAGAGTTTATCAAATTGGGGGTCCTGACCCAAAAGGGAATTGCACCCTTTCTTATACACTGCCTTCAGAGCTGGGAGGCCAGAGAGTGGCGGCTGCTGCCTGAGGGCCCAGTTCTGCAGGCAGCAGCAAAGTAGCAAGGTTCGCAACTCTTTACCATGCCATCCTTACTTCTGCACTGCTGCTGGCTGCAGCTCTGCCTGTAGAGCTAGGCTCCTGGCCAGCAGCCTCTGCTCTCCAGCTGCCTAGCTCTGAAGGCAGCGCTGCTACCAGCAGCAGCAGCAGCACAGAAGTAAGGGAAGTAGTACCATGATCCCTTTACAATAACCTTGCAATCCACCCCTACAACTGCCTTTTGGGTCAGGACCCCTACAATTACAACACCTTGGAATTTCAGATTTAAATGGCTGATCTCATGAAATTCACAATTTTAAAAATTCTGTGACCATGAAATTGACCAAAATGAACCATGAATTTGGTAGGGCCCTACCTATGATGGGAGAATTGCTAATATACTACCTATATTTAAGAAGAGGAGTGGTGGGGAATGACAAACTAGAGGCCTGTTTGTTTGCAATTGTTTATTGGTTCTTAGAACAGTTTTTGAAAGAGATTAGTTAAGGACATAGATGTAAATGATAATTGGGATAAAATACAACATGGTTTTACGAAAGCTAAATTGTGCCAGACCAACGTGATCTCCTTCTCTGAGAAGATAATCAATTTTCTAGGCCAGTGGTTCTCAAACTTTTTTCCACGGACCACTTGAAAATTGCTGAGGGTCTCGGCAGACCACTTAGTGATCTTTCCAAATGTTGTTTGTAACGTTAGTTAACTGTTATAAAGCGTTTTGGATAAAAGTAATATATAAACCTTAATTTTTTTTGTCCTACAAATAAAAGCACACAATTCATATTTTAATATCAGTAGTTTTACCTTTCTAATGCGATGGATGTGCCCTCTCTCCCCCGCCACAGCAGCCCTTGAGCTGGGGCTAGGAAGGGGGTGGGGGGCTCTCCCCTGCTGTAGCAGCCCATGAGCTGGGGCTGGGAAGGGGGGGAATCTCTCCTCTCCCCTGTTGTGGCAGCCTCAGAGCTGGGGCTGGGAAGGGGGGCAGGGAGTCTTTCCCCTGCCACAGCAGCCACAGAGCTGAGGCTGGGAAGGAGGGCTGTCTTTTCCCCTGGCAGCCACAGCCCTGGAGCTGGGGAAAGTCGCTTCTTTTTTGGTCGCAATAGCCCTGCACATCCCAAATTCCCCAACCCCGTCTTCTCATCCCACTACCCCCTTCCATCTATCCCCTATTCCCCCCAAGGCCACCACCTCATCTTAGATATGCGTCTTCTCCAGGGTCCAGGCACCTAATTCGTGGAGCCAAACCTGTGCGGCTCCACGAATTAGGTGGGTGGCTCTTCATTCTGTCGTGTGGCCGCCCAGGCACACACCTTGGAGGGAACTATCTGCAGACCACCTGAATGGAGCTCCTGGACCACTGGTGGTCTGTGGACCACAGTTTGCGAACCTCTGTTCTGGGCAAAAGAAATGTAGTATAGCTCATATACCTGGATCTCAGTAAAGCATTTGATACAATTCCACACTGGAAATTATTAGTTGAATTAGAGAAGATGGGGATTAATATGAAACTTGAAAGGTAGGTAAAGAATTAATCAAAGGGGAGACTACAGTGGGTTATGCTGAAAGGTGAACTGTCAGGCTGGAAGGAGGCTACTAGTGGAGTTGTTCAAGGATGCGTCCGGGGACCAGTCTTATTCAACATTTTCATAACTGAGCTTGGTGCAAAAAATGGGAGTGTGGTAATAAAATTTGCAGATGTCATAAATTGGGAGGTATTGCCAATATGGGGGAGGACTAGAATATCATAGAAGAAAATTTGGATGATCTTGAAAACTGGAGTAATAGAAATGGGATGAAGTTTAATAGTGCAAAATACAAGAACATGCACTTAGGCTCTAATAAGAATATTTTTTGCTATTTGCTGGGGATGTATTAGTTGGAAGCAATAGAGGAGAAGGACCTAGGTGTATTGGTGGATCATAGGATGACTGTGAGCTGCCAAGGTAATGCGGCCATAAAAAGGCTATTGCGATCTCAGGATGCATCAGGTGAAGTACTTCCAGTAGAGATAGGGAAGCATTATTTACCATTATACAAGACACTGGTGAAACCTCATCTGGAATACTGGGTGCAGTTCTGGTCTCCCAAGTTTAAGAAAGATGAATTCAAACTGAAACAGGTGCCGAGAAGGGCGGCTAGAATACTCCAAGTAATGGAGAACCTACCTTATGAGAAGACACTTCAGAAGCTTGGCTTGTTGAGCCGAACAAAATGAAGACTGAGGAGAGATATGATTGCTTTCTATAAATACACCAGAGGGATAAGCACCACAGAGGGGAGAAGTTATAAGGGGCTAATGTTGGCACAAGAACAAATGGATATAAACTGGCCATCAATAAGGTGAAGGTTTCTAACCATCAGAGCAGCAAAGTTCTGGAACAGCCTTCCAGTGGGAATAGTGGTGGCAAAAAGTCAAATTGTTTTAAGACTGAGCTTCATAAGTGATGCGAATGGCAGGACATATGGGGTCAAGGCTCCCCCCCCCCCCCCGAGATTTCTGCTCAGCCTGCGTGGGTGGAGGGAAAGGGTCTCTGTCCTTCCCCCGTTGTGCCTGTCCTGGCATGTTTGGACCCTGCCCTTAGCAGCCAGACCTGAGCAGAGATCAGAAAGAACGGGATGGAACCACTTCTCACACTGGATGAGGGTGACCAATCCGCGTCACCGCTCTGTGCAGCATGGCGGCTGCCTGTGAGAACCTGTCTGGGGAGGCCCATCTGCTGGGGATGGGGCTGAGCAAGCTGGAGCCTCCCAGCACACTTCCAGCTAACTCATTCCCTGTCCCCAGCAGCCAGGCCAGGGCAGGGAGTGGAAGGCGTGGGCCGCCTTTGCCTCCCTAGCTGGGCTGTCTCTCAGGCAGTTGCCGTGCTGCACAGAGGCAGCAATCTGGCGCAGCCACCCTAAGATGGTGTGAGAAGGGTCTTTGTCCTGCTCCCTGCCTGGGCCTAGCTTCCTGAGTGAGCCAGAAGTGTCTGGGTGAGGAGCAGTGGGAGAAGGACAGAGCGCAGATAACTATGGTGGGGTGTGGAGAGCACAACGGACCCCAGGCTGGTTGCAGGGTGGGGGATTGCTGGGGAAGGTGCCAGGAGCAGATTCCCTGGCCTCTGTTCAACTTGAGGTAGGGGCATTGCCTGCATCTCCCCTCTGAGGTGTCTGTGAGCCCCAGAGAGACACTAGTGCTGAGAGTTTCCCCAGGCCAGGGCTGGCCTCAGCTGAGCCCAGGGGCACATGTTCCCTACTCTTGTAGCCCCAACCCCCAGGAGCTAGCGGGATTGGCTGCCCTGGCCCAGGGAGGTGGGGCTGGAAGTTCCTCCAAGAGGCAGCATGTGGGGCAGTCATATGTCCCCCCAGTATCAAGAGGCATGAGTCATCTGTGCTGAGCTTGATACGTTTTTGGAGGGGATGGTACAATGAGATTGCCTACAATAGCATATGGCCCTATTATGCTCGTCTTGACCTGCTGCTCATACAAACTGGGAAGAACTGGTAGAAGTAGTAGAAATGAGTGGCAGCCTGGGCAGCAGTGATCACGAGATGGTCGAATTCAGGATCCTGACACAAGGAAGAAAGGTGTGCAGCAGAATACGGACCCTGGACTTCAGGAAAGCAGACTTTGACCGATTAGCTAAGCAGCAGTTCTGCAGAAAAGGACCTGAGGATTACATTGGATGAGATACTGGATATGAGTCAAGCTAGATATGTTGCCAAGAAGGCTAATGGCATATTAGGCTGCATTACTAGGAGCATTGCCAGCAAATTGAGGAAAGTGATTATTCCTTTCTGTTCAGCACGATGAGGCCACATCTGGAGTATTGTGTCCAGTTTTGGGCCTCCCACCACAAGAAGCATGTGGACTAATTGGAGAGAGTCCAGTGGAGGGCAATGAAAATGATTAGGGGGTTGGGGCATGTGACTTATAAGAAGAGGCTGAGGGAGCAGGTCTTATTTAGTCTGCAGAAAAGAATGAGGAGGGATTTGATAGCAGCCTTGAACTACCTGAAAGGATGTTCCAAAGAGGAGGGAGCTAGACTGTTTTCACTGGTGGCAGATGACGGGACAAGGACCAATGGTCTCAAGTTGCAGTGGGGGAGGTCTAGGTAAGATATTAGGAAAAGCTATTTCACTAAGAGGGTGTTGAAGCACTGGACTAGGCTACCTAGGGAGGTGGTGGAATCTCCATCCTTAGAGGTTTTTAAGGCCCGGCATGACAAAGCGCTGGCTGGGATAATTTAGTTGGTGTTGGTCCTGCTTTGAGCAGGGGGTTGAAAGAGATCTCAGGAGGTCATCCAGTCCAACTCTAATCTTCTATGATTCTGTAATCCTATGAAGAATGGATAGGGTACTTGGATCCAGGAGGCCTGATTTTTATTCCCAGTTCTGCCATTGATGTGCTTTGTGATCTTGGGTAAATCGCTTAACTCTCTTTTTGCCAAGTTTACCCTGTCTATAAAATAGCTTTGTGATCGACGCACAAAATATATACGATGCACAAAATATACATGATTAATGATAAAAGGTTTAGAAAACATGATCTATGAGAAAGAGTTAAAAAATTGGCATGTTTATTCTTGAGAAAAGAATACTGAGGTGGGGCCTGATAATAGGCTTCAGATATGGTAAGAGCTGTTGTAAAGAGGACTGTGATCAATTGTTCTCCATGTTCACTCAAGGTGGAACATGAAGTAATGGTCTTAATCTACAGAAGCGGAGATATTTAAGTATTAGGAAAATTCCTTCTAATTATAAGGATAGCTAAGTATTGAAGTATGTTTCCAAGAGATGTTGAGGAATCCCCATCACTGGAGATTTTGAAGAACAAATTAGACAAATACCTGTCAAGGGTGGTCTAGGTATACTTGGTTTTGCCTCAGTGCAGGGAGCTGGATTAGATGACCTCTCGGGGTCTCTTCCAACTGTATGTTTCTATGATACTACAGGAAGGGCTAGGGTTTATTATTATTATTATTATTTATTAAAGTGCAAAGTACAATTATAAAGTTTTATTATTTTAATCTTCATTACTGACTAGGTTCTGACTTGTATTTTTTAAATGTTCATAATTACTGCATAGTTTTGTATTTTATTTTTTAATGGTGTAATGAAGAGATGTTTTAAAATATCAGTGTTTTCAGTATAGAAACAACAATATAGTAGTACATCAGTAGTCTCATTGAATTGCATGGTCCCTATGTGACGTGCTCATTTTGTCTGCTTTGGAAAATGTTTTTATTTTTTGCCAACAGAGAAGTTTTAAAGATGGTGAAATTATAATCCCCAATTTTAATCTAGGCTGTAGTCTTGGAAGGTCAGTTTCATAAATGCATTTGAATAGTATGTAGGCATGGAAAAGAAGAAACTTAATTAAATTGTATATTTTGTGTGCAGTGTGGCACAACTGCAGACTGCACCAAAAGAATCTGTACAAAAACAAAAAGTAAAATTTGTAGGGTTTGGTCTCTGAAAAATAAAGACTAAAAAATTAAATGATCAAAATTAATTTTTGGGATATAAACACATAATCCAGTTTGAAATTAAAGGTAAAGGTAAATTTTCTAGATATTGCTATAGATAGAATTTTTGGATAAAATTAAATCTAAAACAACCATGTGTAATCATAAAGTAACAGATCATAAGAATGGCCATACTGGGTCAGATCAAAGGTCCATCTAGCCCAGTATCCTGTCTATCGACAGTGGCCAATGCCAGGTGCCCCAGAAGGAGTGAACCTAACAGGTAATGATCAAGTGATCTCTTTCCTGCGATGCATCTCCACCCTCTGACAGAGGCTAGGGACACCATTCCTTACCCATCTTGGCTAATAGCCATTAATAGACTTACTTTCCATTAATTTATCTAGTTCTCTTTTAAACCCTGTTACAGTCCTAGCCCTCACAACCGCCTCGGGCAAGGAGTTCCACAGGTTGACAGTGCACTGTGTGAAGAAGAACTTCCTTTTATTGGTTTTAAACCTGCTGCCCATTAGTTTCATTTGCTGGCCCCTAGTTCTTATATTATGAGAACAAGTATATAACTTTCCCTTATTCACTTTCTCCACACCACTCATGATTTTATATACCTCTATCATATCCTCCCTTAGTCTCCTCTTTTCCAAGCTGAAAAATCCTACCTCTTTAATCTCTCTTCATATGGAACCTGTTCCAAGCCACATCTGTACACAGTATTCAAGATGTAGGCAATCCATGAATTTATGTAAGGGCAATAAGATATTCTCTATCCCCTTTTTAATGATTCCTAACATCCTGTTTGCTTTTTTGTCTGCCGCTGCGCACTGATCTCTTTCCTGATTAGTTGTAGCTATATTAGCCCCCATCATATTGTTTATATAGTTGGGGTTATTTTTTCCAATGTGCATTACTTTACATTTATCCACATTAAATTTCATTTGCCATTTTTTTGCCCAATCACTTAGTTTTGTGAAATCTTTCTGAAGTTCTTCACAGTCTGCTTTGGTCTTGAGCATTTTAGTATCATCTGCAAACTTTTGCCACCTCACTTTTTACCCCTTTCTCCAGATCATTTATGAATAAGTTGAATAGGATTGGTCCTAGGACTGACCCTTGGGGAACACCATTAGTTATCCTTCTCCATTCTGAGAATGTACCATTTATTCCTACCCTTTGTTCCCTGTCTTTTAACCAGTTATCAATCTATGAAAGGACCTTCCTTTTTATCCCATGACAACTTAATTTACGTAAGAGCCTTTGGTGAGGGACCTTGTCAAAGGCTTTCTGGAAATCTAAGTATACTATGTCCACTGGATCCCCCTTGTCCACATGTTTGTTGACCTCTTCAAAGAACTCTAATAGGTTAGTAAGATACAATTTCCCTTTACAGAAAACATGTTGACTTTTGCCCAACAATTTATGTTCTTCTATGTGTCTGACAATTTTATTCTTTACTGGTGTTCCAACTAATTTGCCTGGTACTGATGTTAGACTTACCATTCTGTAATTGCCAGATTCACCTCTAGAGCCCTTTTAAAATATTGATGTTACATTAGCTATCTTCCAGTCATTGGGTACAGAAGCCGATTTAAAGGACAGATTACAACCATAGTTAATAGTTCTGCAATTTCACATTTAAGTTCTTTCAGGACCCTTGGGTGAATGCCATCTGGTCCTGGTGACTTGTTAATGTTAAGTTTATCAGTTAATTCCAAAACCACCTCTAGTAACACTTCAAACCTCGTTATCTCTAGCCTGCTTCTTGCTTGCATATATTTACGTGCCCCTGGAAATTTCCACTACATGCATTGACGAAGTGGTATTCACCCACGACAGCTCAGGCTCCAATATGTCTGTTTAGTCTCATAAAGGTTGCCACAGGACTCTCTTGCTGCTTTTTACTTCAATCTGTGACGTTTCTTAGATTTGTCACTTACAAAAGCTAGCTCAGGTTTGAATCTCCCAACATCTCAAGCGGTGAAGACTGAAGCAAAGCAATCTATTTGTTTTCCGCAATGTACTTTGTCCTTTAAGTGCTCCTTTTGTATCTCAATTGTCGAGCGGCCCTACTGGTTTGTTTAGCAGGCTTCCTGCTTCTGATGTCTTAAAAACATTTTTGTTATTAATTTGAGTTTTTGGCTAGCTGTTCTTCAAACTTTTTTTTTTTTGGCTTTTCTTATTACATTTTTACACTTATTTGGCAGTGTTTATGCTCCTTTCTATTTACCTCACTAGGTTTGACTTCCACTTTTTAAAAGATGCCTTTTTTAATCTTTTCACTGCTTCTTTTACATGGTTGTTAAGCCATGCTGGCTCTTTTTTAGTTCCGTTTACTGTGTTTCTTAATTTGGGGTATACATTTAAGTTGGGCCTCTATTATGGTGTCTTTAAAAAGCGTCCATGCAGCTTGCAGGGATTTCACTTTAGTCACTGTACCTTTTAATTTCTGTTTAACTACCCCTCTCATTTTTGCATAGTTCTCCTTTTTTAAGTTAAATGCCACAGTGTTGGGCTGTTGAGATGTTCTTCCCACCACAGGGATGTTAAATGTTACTATATTATGGTCACTATTTCCAAGCGGCCCTGTTATAGTTACCTCTTGGACCAGCTCCTGTGCTCCACTCAGGATTAAATTGAGAGTTGCCTCTCCCCTTGTGGTTCCTCTTACCAGCTTCTCTGAGAAGCAGTTATTTAAAGTATCGAGAAATGTTGTCCCTGTATTTCATCCTGAGTTGACATGTTCCCAGTTAATATGGGGATAACTGAAATCCTCCTCTATTATTGAGTTCTTAATTTTGATAGCCTTTCTAATTTCTCTTAGCAGTTCATCATCTCTGTCATTGTCCTGGTCGATAGTAGATCCCTAATGTTATATTCTTATTAGAGCATGAAATGACTATCCATAGAGATTCTATGGAACATATGGAGTCACTTAAGATTTTTTACTTCATTTGGCTCTACATTTTCTTTCACATATAGTGCCACTCCCTCCCCACGACCTGTTCTGTCCTTCTGATAAGTTTTGTACCCCGGAATGATTGTGTCTCATTGATTGTCCTTAGTCCACCAGGTTTCTGTGATGCTGCTTATATCAATATCCTTATTTATCAGGAGGCACTCTAGTTCATCCATCTTATTGTTTAGACTTCTAGCATTTGTGTACAAGCACTTTAAAAACTTGTCACTGTTTATTTGTCTGCCCTTTTCTGATGTGTCCGATTCTTTATGTGAATATTTCTTGTCTGATCTGGCCCTTACATTATCCTCTTCCATCCTCCGCTCCTGACTATAACCTAGAGAAGCTCTATCAATAGACTCTCCTCTAAGAGAAGTCTCTGTCCAATTCATGTGCTCCTCTGCATCAGTCGGTTTTCCCCCATCTCCTAGTTTAAAAACTGCTCTGCAACCTTTTTAATATTAAGTGCCAGCAGTCTGGTTCCACTTTGGTTTAGGTGGAGCATATCTCCCCTCATCCCAAAAGTTTCCCTAGTTCCTAATGAATCTAAACCCCTCCTCTCTACACCATCGTCTCATCCATGCATTGAGACTCTGAAGCTTTGCCTGCCTACCTGACCCTGCGCGTGGAATTGGGAGCATTTCTCAGAAATCCAGCATAGATGTCCTGGATTTCAGTCTCTTCCCTTGCAGCCTAAATTTGACCTCCAGGACGTCTCTCCTACCCTTCCCTATGTCATTGGTACCTACATGTAACATGACCATGAGCTCCTCTCCAGCACTACACATAAGTCTATCCAGATGCCTCGAGAGATCTGCAACCTTTGCACCAGGCAGGCAAGTCACCATACGGTTCTCCCGGTCATCACAAACTCAGCTATCTATGTTTCTAATGATCGAATCTCCCATTACTAACACCTGCCTTTTCCTAGTGACTGGAGTTCCCTCCCCTGGAGAGGTAACCTAACACCATCTGGAATACCCTAACACCATTTGGAAGGAGGGTCCCAACTATGGGAAGGTTTCACTCTCTCCCACTGACTCTTCTGCTTCCCTGGGCCTTTCATCCTCCTCAACAGTGCAGGGGCTGTCTGACCAGAGGTGGGATAACTCTACAGTGTCCCGGAAAGCCTCATCAACATACCTCTCTGCCTCCCTTAGCTCCTCCAGTTTCACCACCCTGGCCTCCAAAGCCCGTACATGGTCTCTGAGGGCCAGGAGCTCCTTGCACTGAGTGCACACGTACGCCACCCACCCATAGGGCAGGTAATCATACATGCTGCACTCAGCACAATAAACTGGATAGCCCCCACTCTGCTGCTGGGCTTCTGCCTGCATTGTCTCCTGCAGCTACCTCGTTAATGGAAGGGTTTTGTTTAAATCAAGAAGTTTTGAATGTAGTTTAGTTTACAAGTTTTGAAGAACAGTAAGTGAACCTTGCCCTATTCCCACTCCCTTCCCTAACTCCCTTGCGAAATTCCCTGTTAGCAGCCCTGGTCACTTGCGCACTGCTTTAGAAAGCCTTGGCCTTCTTGATAACCTCGCCCACTGATTTAGGCTCAGCCAATTAACAGGTCAAGTCAAGATATTTTATTGTATTAAAAGGAATATTTGGGATATAGGTTTTAATCTAAGAACATTTGTTGTTTAAATATCTTGCATTAGAGGAAGAGAAGAAGAGACACAAGGGTGGGTAAAACATCGAGGATGATTCAGTTGCACATGCCCTTAATGACAGCCATCTTTTGTTAGGAGGGCTGCTATTTACCGATTTCTAACATCTGAAAGAGGTGCTGGGATTAGGCACTGAGTGACATGGCACTGCTCATTAAAAAGAAGACTGCAAAAAAAGCATCTCTTTGCCCTGCCCTCACAAGTATCTCATCCTACCTCCTTTATAGGCTAATGGTTAGTGTAATGTTAATGTGTTCAGGAGATATCAGGTAACTGCAAGGTTTTTGAGCCTCGTCAGGTTATACCAGGGACAAACTGGATTTGGAAATGATTTCATGATTACCAACTACTCAACATACCCAGTTGAGTGTGGTAGTTAAATTAATGTATAACTTGTTCATTTTTTCCGCAAGCCCACTTAGTGTAGTAGCCTGGCAGCAGGGTTAGACTCCCCTTGAAGGGATAAAAGTTATTCAAGTGTGACTGTTGGTACTCCAAAATTGACAGAAATTGCTTTTGAGTAAGTATCAACACATCTTTTGCGCTTAAGGTAGTTGGATTTGCAGATACCCAGGCTCAGCTTGTGAAGTTTGGAATTTTTTTTACCCAACAGTCTACATGAGGCAGCAAACCTTGGCAAGGCCTTTGGATGGTGTAGACCTTGTGCTTCAAGACAGTAATTTATGTATTAAAACACATTAAAATAATTTTGTAATTATCCCAACTGCATGTATTACAAGCCTAGGAAATTCAGAGTTAAGGTTAAATTTAAAAGAAATCGAAATATTTTAAGATATGACAATGCACAGCTAAAGCACCCAAACAACATTAGCAGTGCCCTGTAGTGGTATCATGCAGAGGAGAAAAGAAGGCTAAAATTAAGTTTCAAAATCAGTGCATTTTTATGTTAAATCTGAGACCACAAACACTAAAATTCCTTAATCATAAATATGTTTATATACTGTAATTGCATGGTGTCCAGTTCTTGGGTTTGCAGTGCTTGCTTCTGGAATCATTGCAAGATTCTTGGGAGAAATTTTACCCCTAAATTCGTAAAATGTACACTGAATCTTAACTCAGCTTAATTTAGGATTTTTTCAGTCTAGGAATTTCCTTTTTTAGTTATTTAAAATATTATACATAAACATTGAAGAAACTGTGACCCTATGATGACTCCAATGAATTGAAGATATGCAGTTAATCATTACCAAAAAAACCCAACCCCAAACCAAAACCTTTAAGGCCAGATTTACCTGTACACACTGGCTAGTTTGCACTACTCTAGAGCAGCACAAACCAGCCAGGGAATACTAGTGAATCCTGTCCTTAATTTCAGAGCTTGCAGCTCTAGAACATGTACTAACAGTGATAGTTAGTGCCACTTCAGTGACATTTGAGGGCCAAGTAATCTGTCATTGTGAGCACGTTTACAGTCTCCTCATGCCAGTGATTTAATTTAACCAATACATTTTCATCATACTAATTAATTGGAGAGGAAGGGTGATGAATGGCTGAGCTAACACTGAGGTAAGTCTGGCCCACTTAATAGTGACCTGAGATGCTGACCTGGACTGTGTTCTGTTTTATTAGTCTACAATCATAACAGTTAGACACAATAACTAATAATCTAGTTTAGTTATAACCTAATTTCCAACATTGGGTTAAAATAGCTAGTTGGGCCTAAGACATCATTGAAAATGTGGGGGAATGAATTTATACTTTCTCTTTATCCTAACCTGTTATCAAGAGACCTCCTGCCCTGCCCTAGCTCCTGTAACTGAGGCATCCAAAAGGTGAAGAGATTATTCACTGATACATTTGTATGGGTGCTGCAGATGTCATGCTGAGAGTTTGGGCCCTCCTGCAATCAAACTGCCATTCTTTTCTAGTAGTCAGCTTCTTTTAGTCACTCAGGGGTGACTCTGCTTCCCAGTGGCATGCAGATTTTGATGCCATGATGTGCCTTATCCCTTCTAGTTGCCTAAATTTTGATGAAGCTTATTACATAATTTGCCCTCTAGTCTTTAATCAGGACATTGTGTTCACAAATGGCCATGAACAGATTCCTCAAAACTATGGGTCTGATCGTCCAACTTCTGCTGAAGTCAACAGGAGGTGATGTTACTCAGCAGTTTTGAAGGCTTAGTCCCATGGTAGCTGCAATTCTTTGACAAAAAAACTTCAGAAACAGACTTCAACAAGAAACTGCAGAACTGGAATTAATTTGCAAACTTGGCACCATCAAATTTGGCCTGAATAAAAACTGGAAGTGGATGGATCACTCCAAAAAGTAATTTTCCCTCTTCTGATACTCGCTCATTCTTGTCAGCTGTTTGAAATGGGCCACCTTGATTGCTTTGACCTTGTTAGCACCACAGAAGTAATTTTCCCTCCCTTGGTATTCACCCCTTCTTGTCAGCTGTTGAGAATAGGCCACTTCAACCTTAATTGAATTGGCCTTGTTAGCACTGACCTCCCATTTGTAAGGCAACTCATTTTTTCATGTGCTGTAATATATATACACACCTGCTTTCTGTAGTTTTAACTCATTTCAAACCGATGAAGTGGGTTTTAGCCCACGAAAGCTTATGCCCAAATAAATTTGTTAGTCTCTAAGGTGCCACAAAGACTCCTCATTGTTTTTGCTGATACAGACTAACACAGCTACTCTCTGAAACCTATACTGACTGTGTGATTCCAGGCCTGTTACAGCTCATTAGCACTTTCATTATGACTGCTGCTTTGGTTCCCAGTATGCCACTGTTTCAATCCCTGGTATGGTCATTGCTCCATATTAGTTCTACTTTTATGCAAGTTATTTCCTGCAGACCTAGGAACTCGCTGAATCAGCTGTGCTAAATTTAAAAAACAAAAGCCAGTACATCAGGCCTACACCAAAGTGGTCAGAGCCCTGGCTGGGTTGATTTAGTTGGGGATTGGTTCTGCTTTGAGCAGGGGGTTGGACTAGATGACCTCTTGAGGTCCCTTCCAACTCTGATATTCTATAAGTCATCCACCCTGTGGCTCAAAGCAGTCTAAATCAATAAGGGTGAAAATGGGGATGACCAAATTTTAGAAATTTGTTTTTATAAAAAGATGGGTTATCCAGCAGGCTAAACACATTTGAAACATATTTTCTACTCAAGGGAAAAAACTGTTCTGGTATATCTCTACTTTCAAAAAGCAATTGAAATTTTCTGTCCTGTATCCAGTGCTGCTGAATAGGTGGTGAGGTTTTGGCTCTCCAGGAGGATACCCTCAACACATTTAAAACATAAAAAAAAGGAAACATTGTGAGGGCCACTGAACTAAGGTTTCCAGTACTAGGGCAAGTAGAACAATGATTCTTCCCCAGGGGTACACAGAGGCCTTCCAGGGGGGTACATATAGATAGTTGCATAGTTTTGCAACAGGCTACATAAAAAGCACTAGTGAAGTCAGTGCAAGTTAAAATTTCATACAATGACTTATTTATACTGCTTTATATACTATACACTGAAATGTAAGTTCAATATTTATATTCCAATTGATTTATTTTATAATTATGTGGTAAAAATGAGAAAGTAAGCAATTTTTCTGTAACAGTGTACTGTGACACTTGTAAATTTTTTTGTCTGATTTTGTAAGCAAGTAAATTTTTGAGAGATGAAACTTGAGTGTACACAAGACAAATCAGACTCCTAAAAGAGGTATAGTAATGTGAAAAGTTCGAGAGCCACTGAACTAGAGATCTTAGAAGCTGTCACCTTAATGTGTGGCAGGAAAACTTAGCAATTAGCTCAAAACTATGTGGATAGTTAACAGTCTGGGATTTTATTGCCCAGATAAACTTTAGTCCTATAAACACGACCACTTGAAAATTTGGAACTGTCATCCTATTCTGGAAAAACAGATTCATTTTCAGATAACCATTCTACCATCAAGAGTATAAACAGCACTTCTTCTCTAAGCATAGGTTTACTTAGGGAACTGACTTAGTTACTCTTTAGGGCAGTTTGCTCAGACAACAAAACAAAAAGCTTGGACAAATTGTAACCTGTCCTGTTGTGTCTTCAGGTTATGAGATACAACATGTACAATCGTGATAGATCCATCTACGGATCAGGCAGTCATTAGGACTGTATGATTTTTTTATTAAAAATAACTAGACTGAGTCTAAATAAAAGGATGCATAGTATACTTGAGACAGAGGCTGTAGTAAATCAAAGCCCCAAATACGCATTCTGAACGCTGTTGCTAACAGTTAATGTTTGTTTTTCTTTCATCTGTTTACCAATATGTATCCTGGCTGTAGGCTGCTTTATAGAAATGTAATAGCTTTATGTGTGTAGTAAAGGAACATTTTCATCTGCAAGGGAAATTAAATTCTGAGATTCATTAAGCCTTTTTCCTGCTGCTCACATGTCTCAGCTTTTCTTTCCAGGGATGCGGAATTCCAAAAGAGGGGTCACAGTCAGCTAAACCTGTTATTTACTGTGCTCTCTCTCTCTCGCTCATACACATTTTCCTATAATTAAATGGAAGAGACAGCTGAAAAAAATGGTCTAAAAATTTACTCTGAGTAACAGTAACGTGACATTTTAGTGAGTGTTCACCTTTCCCTATTCTTTCAGGCCTTGCATAATGTTCCGCTTTTGAGATACTTGTGTTTTCATTGTGGGAGAATTTAGAGCTCATGAATGTGAGATTCAGTTAGCATTAGAAGCATGTATTGCAAAGGGTAGTGTTGTGCATGCTTCTGTGCAGGGTTTGCTAATACACCTCATGCGTAAGGCTATGATTATGTCATGGAAGTCATGGAATCTTTGACTTCTAGAGACCTCCATGACATTTTCTGCCCCAGGGCTGGAGCTTCCAGCCACCCCCTCCAGCTCCGGAGCTCCCAGCTCCCGCCCTGGAGGGGGGCGCTCCATGCAGCTGCTCAGCCATGGCAGTCAGCGAGGGACCTTGGAGCTCCCACTTGCCACAGGTGGCGGGAACCCCCCTGAGTTCCCTGTCACCACAAACAGCGAGCCCCCAGAGCTGCTCAGACACTATATGAGGGTGACCCTGGAGCTCCCTCTCACTGCAGTGGTGGGGTATCCTGGCACTCCAGCAGGGGTGGGTTCTGAATCCGCCTCCCTCCCTGTTTTGTCGGGGATATTTTTAATGAAAGTCCAGGACCGGTCATGGGTTTCCATTAATTTTCGTTTATTGCCCGTGACGGGTCCCTGACTTTCACGAAAAATATCCCTGACAAAATCTTAGCCTTACTCATTAGTGACTAGTCAAACCTGTGCTGTTCCAATACTGGGCATCTGTTGAGCAAAGACAGACATTTGGATAGTACTGTGTGGCAGTGTATGATACGGATAGGTGTCTACAAGTAACCTGTATTTGATCAGTGAGTTCTTTGTTACTGTAGACCTACCCAAGTCTCCAGAAGTGAAAGGGCAGTCCATTAAAACCATATTGTGCTTCCTATCCTCCCAGAATGCCTTTTTTTATGGTTCTATTTAAGACTTTCTGCTTAAGCAGAACTCCCATTATTTTCACTGAGAGTTTTGCTTGAGTAGGAAGTGCCAAAAGAGAGCCCTTAAAGAAACAGCTTACAATAAGTCATACTTATTTCAGCATAATTTACAGTCTTGCAAAGGAATACTTTATTTTAGAAAACTGGTAGTGTTTTTAACTCAGCTTTCTTTTCTGTTTTCCTTATTTAACTTGTTGAGTGACCTTAGGCAATTCATTGAACTACTTTACCCTTTTCTTAACCATTTTAAAATAGGGATAATGGTAAGCATCTTTGTGCAATTTTAAGTCTACATTTAAAAAGATATATAAATGTTAGATATTATCATTATTACTTCCTACGATAAGAAAGGATGAAGCAAAATATTTTATGCAATTTTAGAAGGGGATATTTTTCAGTGTCTGAGAGTGCTGTTCACTTACACACAGTCTGTGTGATGAAGATGGTGAGAGGTCAAGTCTGTACTTTATTTGGCTAAACATAGTTTGGGGCTTTTAAAATTAATTGATCATAGAATCTGCACTGCAACTTGTGGTTTAAAAAACTGTAGGATGAATATAAACAACCTGATTTTTTAAAAATTGGTTCCTGGCATGATTTGCATTCTAGTCAACTAAATGGTGTCTGCTATTAGTATAGCCGCACATGAGCACGCATTACTCAGTTAAAATGTTTGCTTTTTAATAAAGAAAATGAAAAAATACTTCTGCTATTGTCCTAAAATATGCAAATAGTAATTATTCACATCTCTTCAAATTCAAATATTTTTATCTCAGGGCTTTTATGTAATTTGGCTGAAATGAGTTGTTCTTATTCCTATTCCTGGTGGACCTAAATCACAAAAATGGCCATGACATTTGACCTGATGGTCATCTTACCTGAGCCACTGCAGCAGAGAGATGAAATTCAGAGGGCATGTCCTACAGACAACAGCCTGATTTACTGCATACCCCTCATTCATTCCCTGAGCAACTTTTGTCCTGTGAACTGAACAAGGCACTGGTCCTTTGGAAAAACTATCATGTGAGCTTGTATTCAGAGATATCATAATTCAGGCTAAGTTTTTGTCACGGATATTTTTAGTAAAAGTCATGGATAGGTCACAGGAAATAAACAAAAATTCTGATCTGTCCCTGACTTTCACTAAAAATGTCCCTGACAAAAAGGGGTAGGTGGGTTCAGCACCTACTGCTGCTGGGGCTCCCGGGTCCCCTACTGATGTGGTGTGTGGGAGCTCCAGGGTCCCCCTACCCCTGGGGCTTGGCTGCTGCAGGGTCCCCCAGCTGCTGGCTGTGGCTGCAGCTGTGCAGCTGGGGGGGAGTCCATACTGACCACTGCGGCTGGGCAGCTGCACGGGGTCCCACTGGCTGCCCGCCACCCCTGGGCAGCTGCACAGGGTCCTGCTGGTCCCCTGCCGTGGCTGGACAGCTGTGCAGGAACCTGCCGGCCCCTCACTGTGGCTGGGCAGGTGCAGTTCTGCTGCCCTCCCGCCTTCCGGTAACTGCTGGCCAGCTGCAGGGTTCCCCCACCAGGTTGGGGGTTGGGAGCTGCGAGGGAAGGGCTTGCTGTGAGCTCCAGCCCCAGGGCAGAAAATGTCATGGAGGTCAGTCGAAGTCACAGATCACGTGACCTCCGTGACACAATCATAGCCTTAATCATAATGCATGCATACAAGAGGGCCAGATTAAGTCTGTACAGGCAGTCTTAAGTGTGGCATTTCCTAACTTTTGAGCATTTGAATTTGCAACCTTAATAATGTTCTTTTAATATAACTTTTAAATGTAATTTCCCATGCTTTTTGAAAAACAAAAATAAAAGCAAAACATATGCTCTCAGATGGAACCATATAGACCCCCAAATGGGTCACCAAAAAGACTGGAATCCGTAGATCAATAGCACAGGCTTCCACTATTTGAGCTAACTGAGAAAGTGGTATCATTCGCAGTTGAGCAGCCACTAGAAGAGAAACATATTTTTACCAGTGGGATTCACAGCTGTTTGCTACACAACAATAAAATGGTGAGACTCACGGTTCAGTTTTACGTTCCTGAGGGAGGAGTATCCTTTTAGTGGTTACAGATCCTTTTATTCCTGTTCACCTTTGGGTCCTGTCCCCCTCAGACCTTACATTTTTATGGGTGGAGCATAGTGATCACTCGGGAATGTTTCACGTGTAGTTTTATCTTCATGTAGGAGTGCAGTCAGTACATACGGAATATTGAAAAGCTAATGCTACTCTAACAAGCCTCTACTGAACATATGTAAACTGTAATATTTCGGAGTCTTCTAACTTGGCCAAATTTGGGCAGATTTTCATGTGATGCCAAGTCACATCATTGACAACCATTTTTTTAACATGGGCAAAACGTATTATTTCCTAACCACTGTTTAGAAAACCACTGAACTGTTTTTGCTGAAACTTGGAAGGAAAAAAAAAATCAGTTGGTGGCAGATACCCAGTATGTAAAATTTGAGCTGGAATGGTTGAAGTTTGGTAAAGTTATAAGCAACTCAAAACAGGGTTTTGTAATGGAAAGTGTCAGGCAACCTTAATTATTGGTGGTGCCACCATTGCAGCCTGTAATAATTTAGAAATTTAAAACAATTAAAAACTGTGAATTAAAAAACAGATAGTTTCTCCCAATACTTATTTTTCTCAAAGACTGTGTTTTCGACACCCACCAGCATTTTCACAGCCGTTGTTTGATTTCCTGATTTTGTTCTTATTTCCTAGCTATACACATTTTATCTTCCATAATACTACTACTTCTGTTGCCTTTAAAAAGAAAAAACTTCACTCCCTTAAAAAAATATTATAGGCAACAGGAAAACCCACCATAATTCACTTACAAATGCAAAAAGATTTCTTTTCACTAGCTATAACAATATTTTTGGTTTTCAGTTCTGCTGTGCTAGCAAAACCTACTAATGTTCTCATTCCTTTTATGGAAATTTTTTGCATCTAGACTTTCGTTTTTTTAATAATTTGATTTTAGATAAAAATTAAAAATAGATATGAAAATAGATAAAAAGATCCCATGGATGCAGTATAGGGTAGGTATATCCAGAAGTCAGTTCGTGCTAAAAGGAGTGCTGTTTTGGTGAGAGAGAATGCTTCTAGCATTTACATCTGATTGACACAATGATTTTCTGTTTTTGATTTAATGTTCACATTAACTTAATACCAAGACTGAACTTGATAAGTTTATGGAGATATGGTATGATGAGACTGCCTACAATGGTATATATCCAATCTGCAACTGCTAGTAGCAAATATCTTCAGTGGCCAGTGATGGGACACTGGACGGAGAGGGCTCTGAGTTACTACAGAGAATTCTTTTCCAGGTGTCTGACTACTGGGTCTTGCCCACATGCTCAGGGTCTAACTGATCGCCATATTTGGGGTCGGAAAGGAATTCCCCCCTGAGTCAGAGGGGGCATTTTGCCTTCCTCTGTGGCATGGGTCCCTTCCATATTTAAACTAGTGTAAGTGGTCATACGGTGTAACTTTAAGTCTTTAAATCATGATTTGAGGACTTCTGTAACTCAGTCAGTTTATGGGTCTGCTACAGCAGTGGGTGGGTGAGCTTATGTGACCTCCAATGTGCAGCAGATCAGACTAGACGATCATGATGGTCCCTTCTGACCTTAAAATCTATGAGTAAATATGCAGGTAATGATGACTTGATTAATGTGAAGTGCGAAAAGTAGTTTGATAAGTCACCTCATAAATGATGATGTAATCTATTTGAAAACAATATTGGTTTATATTAACAGGGTAATAGAATAGGGTTTAGAGAATTAAAAAAATGGATGTGAGAAATGGGTTCAAGTTATGAACTTTGGAACTGGATTCAGATCTGTATTCAAACTTCCCAAAAAATTCAGAGATGACAGGTGATTGAACTTAGTGTTCCTGCTTAGGCCCATCGCTAGTGGTAATCTTGGTCTTTTGTTCCGAAAGTGTGACAACACAATTGGTTCAACATTTCTCTTGGTTGCAGAGATAATTGTGTAACAAAAATGTTCTTGATTTCAGAGAATGCGTTTCTATATTTTGAGTCACTCATCACAGTGGTTGAGATTCCAGATACAACAAATATTAGTTCTGTACAAATTGTAGGTATAGTGCAAGTTCTTTTGTCCACACTGATTGCCAGTATACAGACAGCACACTGGTTTTGATGCCAGCAGAAATTATGCTAACATCAACAATCCACTTTGGAAACAACTTTGACTTTATTATACATCTTTGAAAATAGGGGTGTAAGAAGATTTTGGATCAGGCTATGCCATGTTGGTGTAGTATAGTGTCACATAGGTGTTCATACTGAGAAACTCCATAGAAATGGCTACAAATATACTACATATTAATTTACAACATAATACAAAATGTAGTTCAGATGCTTGCCCAAATTCCTGATTAGCAGAGTATCTTTTTAGGAATACTTCAGTTAAGGTTGTTATGGCTTTTCCATTATATAATCTATTTTCAGTTTTGTATAACCTGGATCTGATCTACTCTTTGGACTTGTCTACACTGCGCTGCAGTGCTCTCTACAAGGCTGTGAATTGTAGAGTGCTCTAAGATGTTACACTCTAACTGCCCCACGTGGACCCTGAATGAAAAGGTTGCTAGTTTGCATCAATGTAGTCCCAGGTCAAAAAAACAAAACAAAACAAAAACGCTTTTGTATAGTGCTCTGAGATTCTTAGATGAAAATCTCCATATAAGTACAAATTATTACATTTAATAATAGAGCTATGTTGCATGCAAATTATGGTTGTGTTGGAGACCATAACCTTGAATTTCATGACTCTTCTTTATGAATAATTGTAACCCTAATGTTTTATGCATGTAGGGTTTTTTTTGGGTGTTATTTTTGTTTTTAAAATACGTAGAAAATACTAATCCCAGGTAAGAATCGTAGCCTCAGCACTACTAGTCAAAAGACTAGTGCAAACTGTAATGTTATGCTACACAATACAGCACTAAAATATGTAGTCTAGGGTACATTTCTAAAGCATGGATCGTCTTCTCAGTGGTAGGCTTCGATAATGGGGACAAGAATCTGGAGATGTTTCTTAGATGTTAGAAGGGTGATTTAAACACAGATGTTTCATACTCTTCAAAAGACAGAACTATTAGATTTGTTTAAAATCCCAAATTATTTAATGTTATGTGAAAGTATAACGGACCCATTTCAAGGAGGAACCAACACTTCTGGCTCCACTTACCCATATTAGCATAAAAACTCTTTGAAATATGAAGATTTCATATTTAATAACTGTGAAGTTAATTCTGTATGTGGTAGCAAAATAGTAGCACTAGAACATTAAGTACAGTTTATTGGTAAACAAATGTAAATAAAACGTTTATGATGGAAATAACTGAGCTAAAACTATTGAAAAATAGGTGTTATTAAAAGCAGAATAACCTGAGCAGATACTAACACATTGTAACCAGGGTAATAAATAGGAATCTAAGGTGCTACACCCTGATCTAAAAGAGTATTCAAAATAAAACCAACATAGAAAATGTATACCTTTAATCTCAAGTCAGTAGTTTGAACCTGAATACATCTATTTGCAGTACTATTCCTTATTTCTCTGAATAAAATTATATAACTGTAAATCATTGAGTTAGAAAAAAAATGCGCTCAGAATAAGCAGGCCTTCATGAGCCTGGCTGAATATTTATTTGAAGATTTACCTATTGTGGTCATATGCTTTCATGTTCCTTGTGAAAATGGGTGATGAACAACCAAAGATGTTGGATAAGTTACTCCATAGGAAATTTGGGCCAGGTATCCATTGGGGGAAAAAATCCAATCCCTTAAATGGAGAGAACATAATACCTGAATATTTTCCACATGTTTGCAAAAGGGAAGATGTCTGTAGTAGCTAGGGTGTTTCAAGTACAGAGACTTTTACTGTACTATTGTTCCTCAAAAGACATAGATATTACAGGCCTGGTCTACACTACGCGTTTAAACCAAATTTAGCAGTGTTAAACTGATCTAACCCTGCATCCATTCACAAACGAGGCCCTTTATATCGATATGAAAGGCTCTTTAAATTAGTTTCTGTACTCCTCCCCGACGAGAGGAGTAGCGCTGAAATCAGTATTGCCATGTCGGATTAGGGTTAGTGTGGCCGCAAATCGACGGTATTGGCTTCCAGGTGGTATCCCAAAGTGCACCATTGTGACTGCTCTGGAAAGCAGTCTGAACTCGGATGCATTGGCCAGGTAGACAGGAAAAGCCCCGTGAACTTTTGAATTGCATTTCCTGTTTGCCCAGCATGGAGCTCTGATCATCACGGGTGGCCATGCAGTCCCAAATCCAAAAAGAGCTCCAGCATGGACTGTACGGGAGATACTGGATCTGATCGCTGTACGGGGAGACAAATCTGTTCTATCAGAGCTCCGTTACAGAAGACGAAATGTCAAAGCATTTGAAAAAATCTCCAGGCTTCCAGGCGTATATTACACTGGAATAGGGCAACTCCGCGTGAGCTGTAGCTATATTGCACATGCTATCGTCGCTGGAGATTATGTACAAAAGTGCATCTACGTGAGGATCAAGCTCTAGAATTCAAATAGGGCGAGCTGCTGTCATAGAGCGTACCTGTGGCCAGGAGACAGCTAATGAGGAACGTCGCAGCCGATCCCACACAGTCACCGCGAGGTCTCCGAATCAGCAGGATCTTAGCATTTCGGGCTTGATGCTCCAGTGTCCGTGACAGGGTCAAATACATTGTTCCGGGGTGGTCAGGGATATATCTGCGTTCAATGGTTTACCCCCCCTCCCTCCCCATGAAAGAAAAATTCGAAGAGGAAATAAAAAGAATTGTTTCTTGCCATTTTTCAATTCACCATATAGTCTACTGCATGCTTCTGGTAGACGCGGTGCTGCGGGGGGTGTTGACGATTGAACCAGCAGCATCCCCTCCCCTTCTTGTCCTGATGGCAGACGGTACAAAATGGTGGCAAACCATTCATCAGCCCGTCGAGTAGCTTCTGGCTGGACTCGTGTGAGGTCGTGACGGAGGGTGCACTGGGATAATGAATGGGAATGACTCCCTGTCAATTTCCTGGCAGACAGTAACAAAATGCTGCGATAACGTCCTCATCATAGCAGCTGGAGCTTGAGTCCATCACATCAGCCACCCCATCCCCTTCGTGTCTAAGGAAAAGACATTCTACTCCCTAGGACTATTTCATAGCGGCAGGAAGGCTGCGCTCCTCTCCCCCTGCACCTTTTAAGGTTCCTGCCACTGGACCTTATCAATAGGAGGCTGGAGGCTAGCCTCCCCCTCATTTGATCTCGCTAAAAAAGTCAGTGTTTCTTACTTCCTGCATTCTTGATTACTTTCATCACACAAATGGGGTGAGCAGCTGCCACGAGTAGCCAGCGGGTTGTGGGGAGGAGGGAAAGCAACAGGTGGTGGTGTTGCAGAGACACCCCCTACAAATGCATGCAGACTCATCATTTACTTGCAGTTTTATCTCTCTGGTGCTCTGACCCAGACGGCTCCTGCTCTCATGCTTCTCTGCTAGTAGACTTGCCCCATATTTCTAGGCAGGAATGACTACTATTTTAATAGACAAAACATAAAGAAATAGGAATGACCCGGAGAGGTCCATTACCCAATTTTGTCCATTGCAGCCCCAGCCGACCTCAGTGAGGCCAGCAGGAGCACCCATGACAGCAGCAGATGAGCTACAAAATGATTGATAACAGTCAATCACCACTTTCCATATGCAATGGCAGTTAGGTGCAACAATGATTGACTAAACACGTCATCTCATCATCCAAACAATGGCAGAGGGTGCAATAGGGATGGTAACCATCTCTGCTACCTTGCAAAGGCAAATGAATGCTGCTGTGTAGCACTGCAGTACTGCCTCTGTCAGCAGCATCCAGTACACATACAGTGACAAAAGGCAAACAGGCTTCATGGTTGCCATGCTATGTCGTCTGCCAGGGCAATCCAGGGAAAAAGGGCGCAAAATGATTGTCTGCCATTGCTTTCACGGAAGAAGGATTGAGTGACGACATTTATCCAGAATCACCCGCAACACTGTTTTTGCACCATCATGCATTGGGATCTTAACCCAGAATTCCAGTGGGCAGGGGAGACTGCAGGAACTATGGAATAGCTACGGGATAACTACCCACAATGCAACGCTCCAGAAATCGACGCTAGTCTTGGTACATGGACGCATACCACTGAATTAATGTGCGTAGTGTGGCCGCGTGCACTCGACTTTATACAATCTGTTTTACAAAACCGGTTTATGTAAAATCGGAATAATCCCATAGTGTAGACATACCCAGAGTTGCACTGTGTAGCAATAGATTTTGTTGTGCTGGGAACTTGTAAGCATCTCGCCTTATCTAGATGTTTCACCTTTCTTTTGGTTTTATATATAGATACATAGATAGATTTAGATTATAGAGAAACCTCACTAACTGTATTAGTCAATGATCTCTTCCTACATTTAGATAATCAGATTTCCGCGGTGTGCTAACATGATTAGAGGAGGATCTACTTTTGATTCTATTGATGATGAAATGCTGATTTATCTGTACGTGTGAAGATATAGATATGATTTCCCTTGAGTTTGCCCCATTGTTTCCTAACTGAAATTGCTAATTGATCCTATGTGTGCTCTCACGTGGGGTATCAGCATTCCATCTTGTTCCCTTATTAGGAGGCTGGTTAGGCGATAATGTTTGTGGTGTCTTGGGTATGCTGGTGACGATGCTATGTCTCCAACTTGACTGAGCCAGCTGATGCAGCTACTCAGTCAAGATCAGATACTGTGCACTGATAGCATAATGACCGAATGGTGAAGGTACCAATCTTTAGCCAAACAGGTTGATCTATAATAACATCAAACCTTAATATATTGCCCTGCACAAAAATGGTTTCAGGGCATGTTACAATTCAAGAAATAATAAAAACAGCATCAAAAATTAACTTTTCTCATCTTCGATTTAAAAGTAGATTTGGTCTTTTGATTATCAACAAGAAACTGTTCTGGCAAAGCATGGTGTGTGCCACGTAATGCTCCCTCCTATCCTTGTCCCCTGTAATGGGGTATGTTCCCCATACTGGCCCTAAGAGAGTTGAATTAGGCTGAGCGGGCCTAATCAACCAGTTATGCAGCAAGTCATGAAGAGGAGGCTGTGGTTCTTGGAGTGAGAGGGCTGTGCGGGATGAGAAAGCATGACAGTTAGAGACACCACCAGAGGAGGTCAGCAAATCCCCTGAATGGCCAGGAGGAGGTGCTACTAGAGGTGAGTGGACCCCATGACATAGGTGAAGAATGTGGGCACAGGGTGGTCCCGATACAAAAGGAGTTTGAGAGACTATGGTGGAGATGAATCCCAGGGTGGGGGTTAAGGAAAGACTGTAATGTGATAGCCCCTGATACAAGGGGAGAGTGAAGGGCTGTGCTAACAGGAATACTTTACAATGAAGGAAGACACTATGGACTTGCCTTGTGCAGAAACCTTCTTTGCAAAGGGCAGCTATACCCTCGCAGACTAGACCCCTGAGTTGCCACTCCCATTGAAGGGGACTGGCAAACAGCAAGGGCAGATCCACAACCTTAAAAGTAGGTCCTTGAAAACCAGCAAAGACAGTGGGAGGCCCACTTATATCTGCAGGAGTACTTGCTGAAGATGGTGGAGCAGCAGCAGTACTTATTTAGATGCCTGAGAAAGGAGAATAAGAGAGGTTGTAGTGACTGGGAACAGGAAAGACATTCCAGGGCCTGGATGCCAGAGGCCTGGCCAAGACAATGTTATGTCTCTTGACAGAAGGGATACCTGAAAAGGGAATGCGCTTATGGGCATTGTGGAAAATAAATTTACCAGGAATTGAGAGCTGAAAGGAGACCCAAAAGAGTCCTACCTGCTAGGAGGGTAGCTAGAGGAAGGGCTTGTTTTTCATGTGGGGAGTTTGGGTAAGTGGTCATACTAGGACAGACCTAATGGTCCATTTAGCTCAATATTTTGACTGTGGCCAATACCAGGAACTTCAGAAGGAATTAATAGAATAGGCAATCATCAAGTCATCCCTCCCCTGTCATCTGCTCCCAGCTTCTAGCAAACAGAGGCTAGGGATACTCAGAGATGTATAAACAGGCACTGCACTCACAGGAGGAGGAAGAGCAGCCCAGAGAAGGATTCTGAAAAAGGAGGAACTGCATACACTGGTGAAATTCCAGAAATGGTGGTAGAGCTGGGAGGAATTATGTACAACCCATGCACCCGATGAGTGGTGGGAAAGAAAAGAAGGATAAAATGATTGGTACAGAGAAGGCCCAGATAGACAGAGGGGAAACCACAGAGGTGCAGGAGGCTACTGCTGAGTGGGGGCTCAGACCTTGAAGGAAACGGTATTGGAGTCATCTGTGGAGCAAGTGAGGGAGCTCCAGGGGAGCTAGAGCAGGCCCTGTGAATAGCTGAAGCGGACATGAAGTTCCAGAGTAAAAAGTTTAGAGATGCCATGGAGAACCAGGGTAATCTACATCTCCTGGTGGGTGGAGTGGAAGAAGAGACGGATAATCTGCGAGCCCAGCTTTGGCAGATGCAGGCTAAGCGGCAGCCCTACCCTCAAGGGTTACAGGCTTAAGAGAGAGAGTGTGTTATGGGGCATATTCCCCATACTGGGCCTGAGAGGGTTGAATTGGGCCAGGTGGGCCCAATGGATCAATTAAGCAGCGAAGAGGCTGTGTTTCCTGGAGTGTGGGGGCATCTGTAGGGTGAGAAAGCACAGCTGGTAGGGACACCGCCAGAAGAGGGCAGCACCTGGCAGAGCTAATCCCCAGGATGGCTAGGAGGAGGTGATGCCAGTGGTGAGTGGACCTCATAACACCTTTCCTCAAAAAAAATAATGGATTTACTTCTAATATAATGGCTGTAGGTCATTTTAAATTTTACTTTTCATTTTATGTGCCTCAAGTTTTAGACCCCCAACTTTAGATATTTAGGGCCTTGACTTCAATTGGAGCCTGATCTAAAGTTCATTGAAGTAAACAAGATCAGGCCACTGGAGTTTTGGGTAGGTGTTCAGTACCTCTGAAAATCAGAGCCCACACATCTAAATCTGTGCAACCAAAAACTGAGGAACACAAAATGAGACACCACTTTGGGTCTTTGAGGAAAAAAAAAATATTACCTAGTTCTTTTGTAGCGCCTTCCTTTGAAGCATCTACAAGCACTAGTAGTAGATTAAGCTTCACGATATCCCAGCTTGGTAGGTATGGTAAATATTAGTGCTATTTTAGAAACGTGGAAACTTAGACATGAAGAAGTTGACTAGTTTTGTTTTCCCCAAAGTATGGTGACTGCCCCACTGAGGGATGTAAAGTCTCTAGATGTTTTGGTTGTGAAGAAACTGCATGTTCTGGAGGTTAGGTGTAACCAATACAGAGAGACATTTGAATTTGTGAAGAGCTTGAAACAGTGGTTTAGAGGCAAGAACTGTCCTAGTGATTTCAGCGGGCACTCACTTAGATGTCAGTTATGATATTTTAAATGTCGGCAATATTAACTATTTCTTTGCTCATCCAAGCATGTAAAAAAGGAAAAGTAGTAATGTGTTCTGAAGATGTACACCAGCATTTCTCAAAATGTGGAGTGTACCCCTTCAGGGTACATGTGCAAAGGCCTCACCAAGGGGGATCAGAAGGTGCCATAAATTTAAAGGGGTGTGTCTTTAATAACACATGCAATGGACACGTGATTGGTTTCATTTTGCTGAAAGAGGAACGAACTTCTAAAAGTCTGGAAAACATAGAATTAACCCAAGAATGCATAGCAAATTAGTACCAACTCAGGTTTATACATCTTGCCTGTATTGTTACTGAAATGCCTAAAAGTATATATAAAATGTCACCTGTAACTTGAGTTTGTTTTTCAGACAAATTATTTGACAAAATGTGCAAGTATTCAAATAATGTAATTAATATTGAGTGTTGTGCCAGTAATCAGTGGATTAAAAACAATTATGCTCAAAAATCTTGTTTCTTTTGTATGAGCTGCAATCTCTTAATGGCTCAAGCTTGAAAAATCCAAAAGAGTGATATACAAAATCAGTCCTTGAAATGAAAAAGCATAAATCAATAATATATATTCTCAGTGAGCAGACACCTCATGCTTTAAATTTTGCAAAGTGTGCCTTAGCACAAATATGAAGATTACAGACCCAACGGGGGGAAGTAGAAGATTCACTCATAAATGTTGAAAAATCAACGGGCTTCAGATCACTCTGCAGGTTAACTCTACAACAAACTGCGGGCACTGAAATCAGAAGACTCCCATTGACTTCCATGGGATTTGGAAGAGATCCTTTGCCTGTAAGTGCATAACAAGACGTAAAAGGCCCCATCTTGCCTTTATTTTGGCAAGAAATGTAATGGAAGAACACCATGAATTTAATACACCTCTACCCCAATATAATGTGGTCCTCAGGAGCCAAAAAAATTCATTGCGTTATAGGTGAGACCGCATTATATTGGGATAGGGAGAGGAACTGCTCCCTGCCCCAGCTCACCTCCACTCTGCCTCCGCCTTCTCCCTTAGCGTGCCATGGCCGCTCTGCTTCTTTCTCAGTCCCTCCCTTCCAGGCTTGCCGTGCCAATCAGCAGTTTGGCCCGGCAAGCCTGGAAGTGGGAGGAGAAGCGGAGTGGCGGCGGCGTGCTCGGGGAGGAGGCAGAGATGAGCTGGAGCAGTTCCTCTGCACCCCCGCGTTAGTTGCTGCTGCCCTCTCTGGGGCCAATCCGCCGCCTCCCAAGAGCACATCGCAGCTCCGCTTCTCTCCCCTCCCTCCCAGGCTTGCTGCGCCAATCAGCTGTTTGGCACGGCAAGCCTGGGAGGGAGCAGAAGCAGAGCTGAGCAGAGTGCTCATGGGAGGAGGAGGTGGAGCGGAGGTGTTCTGGGGCGGAGAGTGATTCCTCTGTGCCCCCACCCTTATTTGCTGTGGCCCCCCTGCCCCAGCTCACCTCCCCTCCACCGCCGCCTCCCACGCGCCGCAGCTCGTCTTCTCCTCCCTCCCAGGCTTGCCGCATTAATCAGCTGTTTGGCGCGGCAAGCCTGGGAGGGAGGAGGAGAAGCGGAGCTGCGGTGTGCTCGTGGGAGGAGGTGGAGTGGAGGTGAGCTGGGGCGGGGAGCTCCCGGGGAGGGCCACATCAGGTAACGGGTTGGCGCAGAGGAACTGCTTGCGATAACACAAATTCGGATATAATGCGGTAAAGCAGCCCCATCCTCCGGAGCGATGCTTTACCGTGTTATATCTGAATTCACTTTATATTGGACCACATTATATCGGGGTAGAGGTGTAGTAGGATGTAAGAGGATTGACTAAATGTACCTTACTTAGAAGTCTACGTCTGTGTATGTTTTCATAGTAGAAGTTAACAAAAACTTCATTCTTTTTATTTAGTAAAGTTCTGCGATCAAATGAGTTAAAAATCAAATAGTCTTAAATTTTGTATGCATGCATTTTTGGTTCATAGACTCTAAGGTCAGAAATGACTATTGTGATGATTGTGACATTGCTGGCCACAGAACCTCACCCCCTCCTGAATAGAGCCCTAACCTCTTGCTGAGTTACTGAAATTTAAAGACTTCAAATTAGAGAATTCACCATTTACACTAGTTTAAACCTGCAAATGACCTTTGTCCCATGCTGCAGAGGAAGACAAAAATACCCTAGGTTCTCAGCCAATCTGATCTGGGAGACAAGACCCACCAGGCAGATATCTGGGAAAGAATTCTCTGTAGTAACTCACAGTCCTCCCTATCTAGTGTCTCGTCTCCAGCTGTTGGGGATTTTTTCTACTCGCAGTTGCTGATGGACCACATGCACTCATAGGCAGTCCTCTCATACCATCCCCTCCATAAACTTCTCAAGCTCAGTGTTCAATTAAGTTTGGTTTTTGGCCTCCACTGTTCCTCTTGAAAGGCTGTTCCAGGATTTCACTCCTCTGATAGTTAGAAACTTTCATCTGATTTTGAGCCTAAACTTGTTGGTGGCCAGTTTATAGCCATTTGTTCTTGTGCCCACATTTGGAGCTTAACTGAAATAACTCTCCCTCCCTCTCTGGTGTTTACCCCTCTGTTGCATTTATAAAGAGCAATCATATCTCCCATCAGCCTTCTTTTGGTTATGTTTAACAAGCCAGTCTCTTTGAGTCTTCTCTCATAAGGCAGGTTTTCCATTCCTTGGATCATTAGGGTTGCCAACCCTCCAAGATTGTCCTGGAGTCCCCAGGAATGAAAGCTTCATCTTTAATTAAAGATTTTGAAACCTCCAGGAATATGTCCAACCAAAATTGGCAACCCTACAGATCATCCTAATAGCCCTTCTCTGCACCTATTCCAGTTGAATTAATGTTTCTTAAACATTTGAGACCAGAATTAAAATAAAATCATAATTTTACATGCTGCTTCATCTCAATTGTTGTAAATCATGGGATTGCTAGGTATTTATATCATTTGCCAAGAAATAACACTGTCTGTCGAAGTTGAACAATACACTTCAAAAATTAATTAATATGATGAACAACAAAACACTTTTGATCACATTTCAAAACTGCTGTGTACAAAGGACAATTTCACAGTGTTTTTCAAACTGTAAACAAATGTAAGGAATATATAATCATTCTTGGGATCTGCAAATTGAAGTAAGATTCATTAGTGTTCCCTCTTCTTTTCCTCCCGACCTTCAACACCCACTATTTTAAATGTGAACTCATAGACAGATTGTTATTGGGTGATTATTAGGGAATAATGGATGGGTGTCATGGATTCTTTTAAAGAAGAAAAATCATTTTATGCATTTATTTTGAAAACTCAGATAAAAAAGTATAAAGAAAAAATGTAGGTACATTTTGGGGCCTGCCAACCTTGACAGTTCCCCTTTAATTGAAGTAGAAGTTATCAAAAGAACCATTCAATTTTTGCATTTAGCTCCTGACAATAGAGCACAGGAAGGATGTAACAATTTTGTTAGTTAAAAACACTATACAAATGTTGAGGATGTCTTCATGACATTAGTGAATTGAAAGCACTTTGTCATCCTGTGTGAAGAGCAAGCCCAGGTGCCTACAGTCTGTGGCTTAGGATGTGGGTTTCTTTGGTCCTGCTAGTTCCAGACACAGGGGAAGCAAGTAGAGTATGCAAAACAAGCGATATTTCTCATCTCTCCATAGTTACGCTTTGATCTTTCACAAGTTCTAGACATGTGACTTCAATGGCTTGCCTTTTCGTGACAGCACAACCCAAACTACTTTCCGGTGTCTAGGTTGATGACATTGATGACCAAGAGTGAACTCTTTAGCTGGTGAGAAAAGGGGTAATGCTTCATTTTTTATTTTTATCATATGAGTGAGAATGTCTGATTACTGGTTGAGTGCCTTATATACTGTCTGAGGCACAAGACAGTTAACCACTCATGTCTCTCTACTCGATATAGTTACATTAGACATAAATTCAGTGTTAGCTCTTGCACTTGATTAAAACGGCAGTGTATTTATTAAAATGTACTTTGCTTAAAAATTCAAATAAATAGATTATCTGTTAAAATAGAAGGTGCAACAAACAGCAGTGTGGCGTTTTGTGCTGGAGACAAAAGTGGCTTAAATTTACCTTTGCTACCTTCATTCCTCCCCCAGGAGCTGTGAATTCTGTGCTATAGTTCTTGGAGGTACACCACTGAATCTCATCCATGGCTCTCCAATGCCTTTTTCCTCTGGATTGTTAGTTAAGGATCATATTAAAGTATATTCAACTGACAATGGCAAGAATCCTCAAAAAGGTCTACATGCAAGCTGAAGTGAATTCATAGGGTGTTTATTGCATTGCCAGTGTTTCATTCTTTTCACAAAATAATCTTGCCTTTAGACTATTATAATGCTATGAGCAGAAAACAAAATATGAAAGGAATCTAATGTGTTTTTAATTTAATCTGGGTGTGTGTGGATGGCTATTACACACACCAGTAAGGGCTCTCTGTGTTTCTCTATGCCCCGCCCCCCTGCCACTTTCCCATTATCCTTTATTTCAGGGACTCTGCAATCCTCCTACTCCCTCCTTTGAGCCAGGAGTGCTGTGAGTTGCCGTTTTTTCCCCCCTACCCATGCCAGGGGCTCTTTGTGACCCTTGTTCTCTCCTTTCCACACCATGCCCCCCTTTCCCTCTGCCAGGGGTTGTGTCCCCCCTCCATGTCTGGGGTTCTCTGTGTGTCCCCCATACCAGGATTTCACAATCTCCCCCTACCAGGGTTCTGTACTCCCATTCCTCATTCTCTCTTGATGGGCTCTGTCTGCAACCCCCTTCCTTTCATGTCCTCCATTACAGGGAGTCTGTGTCCTCCTTTCCCTCATGTGCCCCATTCTTCCATCTCCCCTCATTATTTTTCTGTTGACTGAGAGATGAATCATTTCGGGTGTCAACATGTTAAGATCTATCAGGAGGATGGGCAGAAATATGATTGGTGGTGGGTGATGGTATGCTCTGTAGTGTTAATGACTGTCATCATCTAGTTCTTTGATCTGTAGACAGAGGCTGTTGAAGATATTGGATCTGCAAACCAGATGCTGGAGTCTCCATGTGTCCACTGTTTCACTCCTTCCCATTTCCCAGTTTTCCCAAAGATCAGTAGGGTTCTGCCCAGTGATGCCTAAAACATTCCCTGAAATTTTGCAAGTGATTGGTTTTGGTGTTCAAAAGTTATTACATTACATCCAAACAGACACATGGAAAATTTCCATCAAATGGAGTGGCTTCACTTGGCCAAAAATGTTTGTGAACCCTTGCTCATTGTTGTTTTATTTATATTAATCTATACCATTCATACTTCATACAGTAGTAATCAGCATTATTTTGTGAGTTTTGACATATGTTAAACCATCACCTGTAACAACTTCTGTGTCATCATTTACATTGCAAAACATTAACCAAAAATTACTTATGTTAAAAAAAAAATTCCTTTAACTGATAACAGCTCATAATTTTCAGCTCTTCTAGGTAATTACATATAAAATATAACATATACGGTATACTTAGATAGATGTGTGTTTCTACCTATCCACTTATTGATATAAAATGTATAATACACATACACACACACACTCTCTTTTATAAAAAAAACTTCAATGATCCTTACTAGTCGTGGTGGGGTGGGGGACTGCGTGCCCTGGAATTTAAGAGCATAAAACTCCTATTTCATATTTGAATACTGTATTTAATTATAGCACACTGAGACTTTTCTACTTTATAAAGTTTTTAAAAGCTAACTTACTGCTAGGGCTGGTCAAATATTTGTTAGTGACATACGACAAATAGTAGCAGTGAATCTGGTGTCTGCAGAGTTAAGAAAGTATTATTTCAGATACTCAGAACACAATTGGTTCATTATTTTTGCCATCTTAAGGGTTAGGCATTTTTACCTTTTTTGTTCTTTAAAGTTTAAACTTTGCACAAATGGATGGTGCTTGTGTGAAAAAGATTTCTACTTACCCATGGTCTTTGCATTTGATTTTTAAGACCTGATAATCGAACACTGGAATGAAATGTGTGTGTGTGTGTGTGTGTTCATAGGAAAATGAAGAGAGAGCAGCCACTAACATTTGCGACTGAGGTTTTGAGGTATGTGACTCATGACAGATGTCTGGTAGTTGTACATTGTGGGAAAGAATGAATAGAGGAAGGACATCAGTCTTTTGTTCTCTATGTGAAGTAATTGGGTTGTTGTTATCAGTACAGAATAGACTTCGTTTAAATTATAGTGTCTGACAGTACTAGCTCCTTTTTTGCATTTTCACTTCCCTATTTGTTTGAAAAGCATTTTTCCAGATAATACTGTCTTGCTTTCTTCTGCACAAACTTGTGTTTTAACAAAACATTACAGCAAATACAGAAACTCGGTCTATAAGCTGATGAGTATTTTGCTTCCACTGCACTTCAGGGGGTATGATCAATGAGTGAAATTGAAGACAATTGTATTGGGCAACAAACCAAGCGATTGATCTAAACTCATAGAGTTATAGATTTTAAGGCCAGAAGGGACCATTACATCATCTAGTCTGACCTCCTGCACATTGCTGGCCACAGGAGCTCACCCATCCACTACTGTAATAGACCCTAACCTCTGGCTGAGTTACTGAAATCCTCAAATCATGATTTGAAGACTTCAAGTTACAGAGACTCCACCTTTTACGCTAGTTTCAAGCTGCAAGTTACCCATGCTGCAGAGAAAGGCAAAAACCCCTAGACCAGAATTGCGCGCACTCTTCGAGATGAGATCTCACCAGTGTCTTGTATAATGGTACCAACACTTCCCTGTCTCTACTGGAAATACCTTGCATTCTAGATCTACATTAGGCTTTTTCATGGCTGCGTCACATTAAAAGTTCATAATCATCCTGTGATCAACCAATACAGCCAGCCCTTTCTCCTCTTCTGTTGCGTCCAACTAATACGTCCACAGTTTATAGCAAAAAATTTTGTTGTTAATCCCTCAGTTCATGACCTTGCACCTTGCACTATTAAATTTCATTCCATTTCTATTACTCCAGTTTACAAGGTCATCCAGATCTTCTTGTATGATATTCCAGTCCTCCTCCACATTGGCAATACCTCTCAATTTGTGTCATCCACAGATTTTATTAGGACACTCCCACTTTTTTTGCCAATGTTAGAAATAAAAAATATTAAATAAGATTGGTCCCAAGACTCATCCTTGAGGACTTCTGCTAGTAACCTTCCTCCAGGCTGACAGTTCACCTGTCAGTATGACTCATTGTAGTTTCCCCTTTAACCAGTTCCTTATTCTGTATTGGCCTTCAGACCTCTTTCCAGGTGTGTCATCCCACTATCCTAAATATATAGAAATAGATATGCCACTATTTGAAATGTCTGTCACATATATAATGTCCTCTGAGAAACTGGAGTCCCAAGTTTGCTGTCATCCCAGCTGTTATATCCTTGGGGGCAACAGCTTTAGGAGGAAATCACTGGAGACACAGAGAGCTGTAAACCTTGGAGCAGCCATTTATTGCTACACACAGAACTAACCAATAGCCAGCCAAACAGGCTGGGCTATCCCCTAATAATCTGACTCAGTTGCCATAGCAACACAATATTCTATTAACCACGACAACCAAATACACAACACCAGCATTTCCCTTAGGATAGTTTCCTTAGTGGTACTCATGACTGTTCACCCAAATACAGGAGTTTCAATGGCTGTATCTATTTTTCCTGCAGTGTAGCTCTGTTTACAACAGCCAGTGTTTTCTCTTCTTTTGAACTTGACTAATTTGTGTTGAAATGAAAATGACAAATGCGTGATGTTCTTTATATTTTACAGTTTCTAAAAGTCTTTCTTGTTGTTTCATTATATTTCAGTATTTTGAGCCAGTTGACACTGGTTCAAAACTCAGGATTTTAGGGACAGTGTTGTCTGTTATTTCAGAAACAGTTTCTTAGGTGTATATGCAGTTGGTGATATTTTACTCTTTTAATAAGTGAAAACGATAGCCTAAGCCAGTTTGTAATCTCAAATAACCAGAAATGACATAAAGGTAACGTCCGAATAGCACCGTAGAGAGTTACTTGGTATATTGTAATTTCATTAACATGCATGATATTAATATAAATAACATCTGGTTTATTTCTTATGTGTTTGTCACACATTATGTAAAGTTTATGTAATTTGTTCTGAATTAAAGTACATTGTGATGGCCAGATATTAATCCATAGCTTTGTCAAGTCACATTACTTGAGATACATTTCAAGAGTTTAATGTCGTCAGATACTATTCCTTTTTGGCATTTTTATATGGTTAGCATATGTGATGTTGGTCAGACAAAGTATTACTAATAGACAAAAAATTTACAAATTATTTGATGTTTTGGAAGAGCTGCTTACTATACTACTATTCAGAATACCTTTTATATCTTATATAAAAAGTTTTCAAAGGGGCTTATAGAAACTTGGTTTAATCAATCTTAACAAATCCTCCCTAAGGATATTTTAAAATATTTGTTTAAAATTAGTGTGTTTGTGCACGCATGCATATTTATATATAGAGACTAATTTGTGTTGAAATGAAAATGACAAATTTGTGATCTTCATATCTTACAGTTTCTAAGTATCTTTCTTGTTTGATTATATTTCAATATCTTGAGCCAGTTGACACTGGTTCAAAACTCCGGATTTTAGGGGCATAGATATATACAATATTTTTAAACAAGTATTTTGTGTGTGTGTATGTATTGTGTGGGTGCAAATGTTTATGTATGTATTGTGTGAGTGCAGTTAGAGTGAAATGCACCCATGTCAACAGGACCAACTTAAGGACTATGCACCACTTGTATCCTCAAAAGAAAGTTCTAGTGGAACTTAAGTTGAGCATAAGGTTTGTGCTGGGCCTCTGTTCACTGATGATTTTTCTACCCTTCTGGCAAGTAAAAAGTAATATTTCTCCTATGGTGCATGGTAGAGTGATTCATTTTAAATAAATGATTTAAATCAAGTGGAGGTTTTGTAAAACTAAGTTGAAAATTTTAGTTAGTGCAAGTTGAGGTTAAAATTTATAATGAATTAAATTATATATAATATACAGGGCCATCCCTAAGGGGATCTGGGGCCTGGGACAAATCAGCCCCCCTTAATGGTGCGCAGGCCGGCTTAGTTCCCATGCCTATGTCTTCCGGGACCAATTGTGCTGGCCAGTCACGCTGGTCTGCAGGGCTCCCCAAAGTGCGGGGCCCAGAGTGGTTGCCCTGATTCACCCTACCCAAGGGACGGCTCTGATAATATATATAATGCCACTTCTGGTAGAGTATCTTATCTGAATTTTACAAAACTGCTATAGATAAAAACCAAACAAATTATTAAAAATTGAGGCCCTGAATCTGCAAATCCTTAAGTAAGCATGTAACTTTACTTACATGAATGTTTGCATTGACTTCATTGGGACGCCTCATATTCTTAAGTTAAGCATGTGCCTAAATGTTTGCAACATTAGGGCTAAAACTATTTTTATTTTAAAACCCTTTTTAATGGCATAAAATATTTTCATTAAACAACAACGTTGCTTTAGCATTTACAATGTTATTTAGACTTTCAGCACATTACCACAATTGGTGTAAAGTGTCTTATATGCACAGAGCTAGAATTTTAAGAAATAAGCCCATTCTTTTAGTGTCTCAGTGACGGTAGAGTACAAATGCAAAAGAATATAGTCCCAACCAGTAATACATAAGGAGAAAGGCATTTACCATACTATCTCTAAAAGAGCAGCACAGAGAAAACTTTCAGTATCGGGTGCGATAAAACTTCCATTTAGGGTGCTCTGGACCTTCTCAATCATCGGTACTGACAACATACCTTGAACACTCCTCTGCAGTACTGAGTGAGCCCATGGTGCTGCATGAGCTCCGGTACCCTGTAGACTTGAGGGTTGGGGAAGAACTGCAATTCCCATTACTCAGTACTGGGGCCCCAGTACCAAGCACATTCCAGCATCCAGAATGGCTCTTAATACTGGGTCATATTCCAGCAATACCCCAGTCAGTGCCGCTCTTACCCAGTGACCTGACAGTAGCCAGGAGGAGGTCATTCCCTGGCCCCTCATCGTGGCCCGCTGTCACAATATAAGGATGCTCATCAATTCTATCGATCTGACCCACGATTGTGATATGGCTTCCTGAGGTAAACTCGCCGTCCATGCCCCCCCCCCCATTCCCTCCCACCTCAATGAGCGTATTGTGATCTTTGGACGGCATACACATCCCATATGTTGCAGCTGTTCAGTGTGTCTCAGAGAGAGTCCACCACATGGTTTCCTATTGTTTGGCTGTCCAGAGCTCCTGAGCCCAGGGAGGAGAAAGCTTTTTCAGAACAGAAGGAAGGGTTTGAAGGGGAAGCCTTGGCTGCTTCTTGGTTCAAAGGCTTAGAGGCAGAGTACTCTGGTGAGGAGAAAAACGTGTTGCTACACAGCTGAAAGTTGACCACTCGACATACTTACCTACAATATGGAAACAACTCCAAGTTTGTTTTCATTCTAAGCACATAGACCCAACCTCATCTTTCTTCTCTGATGTTAAACTACATTTTAGATCTTGAGATCAAAACTCTTACCGAGCTCCCTTAAGATATATCTTGTGATGAAAATGGCTTTCCACCGCCAGATAGATGGATTCTCAGTATTCACTCATCCACTGAAGTGTAGATTCCTTAAGGGCATTGGGAATCTCTTTTCCCACGTGAGACCGTCCGCTCCAGCCTGGGATCTTAACCTAGTTCTCAGAGCTTTGACTGGACCTCCCTTTGAGTCTGTGGCCACTTGTTCTCTCTTACACCTTTCCATGAAGATAGCATTTCTAATTGGCATCACCTCAGCTAGCCACATAGGAGATATAGCGACCCTGATTTCACACCCACCATGCATGGTTTTTTTAAAAGACAAAGTAGTTCTGAGGCTTCATCCCAAGTTTCTCCCTAAAGTTGCCTCTCACTTTCCATATGAATCAACAGATCCATCTTCCTGTTTTTGTCCCAAAACCACATTAATATATCGGGGGGGGATTCTGCATATGTTAGATGTTAGAAGAGCACTAGCATTCAACATTAACAGGACTAAAGACCTCCAGAAGTCCCCTAAACTCATCCTTTCACTTGCGGAAAGATCCAAATATCGGCTCAAAGACTATCCAAATGGGTCTCTGGTAGCATTAATCACTGTTATTAAGGGCACAACCTGCTGCCTCCATCCAGAATCCGTACGGACTCCACAAGATCAATTTCTACCTCAATCACATTCCTTAAAGATGTCCCTATCTTGGAAATCTGCAGAGCAGCAACTTGGGCCTCTGCCCACACTTTTGCAGAACATTATGTGATCTCTGGAAATTCAGCCTCTAATGCCATTTTTGACTCCACAGTACTCTTTGTAGTAGCAGATTCCACTGAAGTCCCATCCTCCAGTGGTGGGTACTGCTCAGTAGTCACCTACAGTGGAGCACCATAGTGACACTACTTGTGGAAGAAGAGAAAGCTACTCATCTTGTACAGTAATGATGGTTCTTCTAGATGTGTCCCCGATGAGTGCTCGCCATCCTCCCCTCTACTTTGGAGTTCTCCATAAGGGCTTTGTGGTAGAGAAGGAACTGGGGTGGGGGCTGATTCAGCTGCACAGTGCTAGACAGTCTAGAGGCAGACCATGAGGGAGGGAGAGCGCATGTGCGGGTTCAAGGACACTGCTACCAAAAATCTCCAATTAAAGGTGCAGGGGTGTAGATACATCTACAGTGGAGCACCCATAGTGACCCACATCTCAAAGAACCATTGCTACTGCACAAGGTGAGTAACTTCCTTGTCCAGAATCTGGTGACCCATGTTCATGCCAAATTGGATGGAGGAAAAGAATGAACAACTCCAGCTGTTGTAAAGAGAGAATTCAGCTCCCAAATTTCCTGAGAGTTCAACAGAAACCATCAACATTTACTCTTTTTATTGTTCCTTCTGAGCAACAGAGTAAATTCTATAGATGGCAGATGCAGAACAAGAAGATAACTCAGGGATTCCACACCAACCATAGCCAGTCATTGCAATTGATGACCAAGTTGCTATATGTTTGAGTCATGTAATTAAAAACTAGTAGGTTTCAGAGACATTCAACAGACTGTTACAGACTGAACATAAAAGTCAGTATGATAGTGTAAATACTGTAAATGGTAGGAACATAGAGTTTTTAAAGGAGTTCTGCCACTAGTTGGCACTGTGTGCAAATACCATATTTAAGCTAACCTGAGCCATATCTAGCAGAGCAGTAAAGGATTTTACAACGAAGTCATCTGCTGTGTGTAATCTCTTTGACAAGCCCATATCCGGTACAGAAGAACATGACAACAATGTTGCTTTTTAACTGGGGGAAAAAGGCTAATGTCATGTCAATATTTTTAAAGGGTAAACAGGGTGACCAATGTAGTCTTAGGGTGGTTAGCTTGACACTGAACCTTGGTAAAACCATAGCAAGTTTGAAATGAGATGTAACCAGTGAATAGTAGCATATTAATGCCAGTCAACGTAGTTGTATGGAAAATAGGTCTTGTTAAATAAACTGTTTTTTTATGAGAACACATTTTGTTGATAAAGGTTACTGTCTTGATATAACATATAGACTTCTGTAAGGCATTTGACTTAGTTCGGCATGACATTCTGATTAAAAAAAGAAAGTTACAAAATCAATGTAGTTCATATTTAATAGTTTAAAATATGGTTAACTGATGTATTGCAAAAAGTAATTGCCTATGGGAAATCATCATCCCATAATAGTGTTTCTAGGAGAGGATCGTGGCGGCAACCGTTCTTGTATCAGTGCTATTCGGTATCTTTATCAATGCTCTATAAGAGAAGGAAAAACTGTCACTGGTAAAATTTGCAGTTGACACAAATTGGCGGAGTGTTGAGTAGAGATGGTGACAGGTCAGCTGTCCATATAACAACATATATTTAAATACAGTCAAATGCAAGGTCAGATGTCCAGGAGCAAAGAGTGTGGGCCACACTTACAAGAAGATCATCTGTGTCTTGGACTGTAGCAACACTGAATACAACATCAGGTGCAATGGTAAATCAGTGTTTTTCAACCCTTAGGTCACAACCTCTGGGGGGGTCCCAAATTTTATTATAACCTAAAACCAAGAACATTTAACTCTCTCATTCCCTACACACCCTTTTACCCTTTCAAGGCTATGTCATTCTCTCAAAACAAATAATATAGGCTTATTGTTATTGATTTTTTTTAATGTTTATAGTAAATGTAAAGGGCTTGTGAAAATATTTGTCTTCAGACAATAGTCACTAATCTGAAAAGGCTGTGAAATGCTGCAGCAGCTAGCCAATTGAAATGACCTTCTAATGTGATGTTCCTCCTAAGATGGTGAACATGATCATTGGATGTATAGGCAGGGGACTATCAAGTAGGAGTGGGGAGGTGGATTTGCCTCTGTATATGGCATTAGTCAGACCATTGCTGGAATACTGTGCCCAGTTTTCGTTTCTACTCTGCAGAAAGGATGTTTAAATATTGGAAAGGGTTCAGAAAAAAGTTGCAGGAAAGAATCCATATGTGAAAAACATGCCTCATAGTGATATACTAAGGAGTTCAATCTATTAATGTAAGAGAAAGCTAAGAGATGGCTTGGTCACAGTCTATTACTACCTGGAAGAGAAGTTATTTAATCTAGTGTAAAAAAAAAAAAAAAAAGGCATAATGAGATCCAGTGGTTGGAAGATCAAGTGAGACAAATTCAGATTAGAATTAGGGCACACATTTTTAGAGGGTAATTAGCCTTGGGGATAATTTATGTAGGTAGGGATGTGGTAGATTTTCCATCACTTGATGTCTTTAAATCAAGACTGAATATTTTCAAGATACAGTTGAAGCAGAAGTTGTGGTCTTGATGTAGAAATTACTGGGTGAAATTGTCTGGCCTATATTATGTAAGAAGTCAGACTAGATAATTATACTGTATCTATTATGGCCTTAAAATCTCTGTCTAGGTCCCTTTGACTTAGAACTGCACACTCTGATGGAGGAGTATATCCTGGTTGACAAATGTCAGCTTTCTTTGCTTATGGAAGTTCGGTACTGAAAGGTGGTTTTGGTTGAAAATATAGCAAAGGCTTATTTACTTAGTGTTTGGGTTTGTTATTCTCACTGTATGGCTGTTACTAAGACTTGTCTTTTTCAGCATAGATTAACATTTTAAGTGTGAAACTTCCTATAAAAAAGATTGTAAAATTTTTAATTCTAATAGGAAACAAATTAAAGAATCAAGTAGAAAACATCCACTCTAGAAATCGGAGACATATACATCAGTGGTCCACCTTTTTCTTTCTTACGAGATCTCCATAAATGGCCTGTCAGCAAGTCTTCTACAGGACTATGACTAGGGAACCATTGATGCAGATGAAAATACAGTATAATCCTTTTCAGAGCCCCTGGCCAGCCTCAGTTGTTGTTTATCCTCAACTCTTTTTATGTGGCTGGCATGGGTTCTTCTTGATGTGCATGGATAATTCATATTTTTGGGCCTTTAAAGTGCACCAGACATACCAGAGGAGTTGAAAGCAGCAGTTGTGGTAACCAGAAGTCAGATTGACACAATTGCCAAAATAGCCCTGACATCTAACACTTTCATGACATTGCTGGCAGTGTTGGCACTACTCAAATAAATAATAATAGTTCTCTGGGAAAGAAATATCTTTCAGGATGCTACCATATATATCTGTTTAGTTTCTTCAACAAAACTGTCACCTAGATTCCTCTTTTTGTTAAATAGGTCCAACTCTGATATTCATTAGGATTGCCAACTTTCTATATGTAGAAAACTGAACACCTTTGTCCTGCCCTCTGCCCTGCCCTTTTTCTGAGGTCATGCTGCCCACTCCATCCACCTCCCTTTGTTGCTCGCTCTCCCCCATCCTCACTTGCCCATTTTCATTGGGCTGATGCAAGGAGGGGAGAAGTGGCAGTGAGGGTTCCAGCTGTGGGTACGGGCTCTGGGGTGCGGCAGGAGATGAGGGGTTTGGGATGCAGGAGAGGGCTCCAGGCTGGGGCCGGGGGTTGGGGTGTGAGAGGTGGCTCTGGGCTGAGGCAGGGGGTATGGGCTCTGGGCTGGGGGTGCGGGCTCTGGGGTGGGGCCAGAAATGAGGGGTTGAGGGAGCAGGAGAGAGATCTGAAATGCGGCAGGAGGTTGGAGGTATGAGGGGGTGAGGCTCCAGCTGGGGGTGCAGGCTTTGGAGTGGGGCCAGGGATAAGGGGTTTGGGGTGCAGGAGGGGGCTCTGTTGGGGCAGAGGGTTGGGGTGCCAGGAGGGCATGCAGGCTCTGGGTGGCGCTTACCTCAGGCGGCTCCTGGGAAGCTGCTGGCATCTTTGTCCATCTCCTAAGTGGAGGTACGACCACGTGGCTCTGCATGCTGCCTGCACCTGCAGGCATCACCCCCTCAGCTCCCATTAGCTGCAATTCTTGGCCCATGGGAACAGCTGAACTGCCTTTGGGAGCAGGGGCAGTGCATGGAGCCCCTGTGGCTGTCCCTCAACCTAGGAGCAAGAGAGACATGCTGGCAGCTTTCCAAGAGTCATGCAGAGCTGGGTAGGGAGCCTGCCTGTGCTGCCAGCTGGACCTTTAGTGGCCAGGTCAGCAGTGCTGACCAGAGCCACCAAGGTCCCTTTTAGACTGGATATTCTGGTCAAAAACAGGACACTTGGCAACTCTAATTATTACAAATAATATTAACCTTCTAATATTGTTTATTCAGATTGTCTCCAAGACTGGTAACCTGTGCCTAAACAGTGTTTACCTCTTGCTATGTTTTAATTGTCCACTAATGGAATCTGTTGCAAATAATACCTTCTCTATTTTTTTGTCCAACTCTCAATTGCATTTGAATGTTGCTTTAGGATTATAGGTTGCAGGGTTGACAAATCCTAAATATTAGGATCTGTGACTTTCTTCCTCATTAAATCTATAACAAATTCCACTCTCTTTACAAATATATTCCAAAAAAGTATAAACTGTGCTGGAAGGAGTAAATGCAGAGGACTTTCACATCTGGAGAGTTAGGTTCAAATCGGATTTCAGTTGTAATATAAATAAATTTGGTGGTTTCAGTCTAATCCTTAGTGGATAGGCATTCCTTCATCACAAAACCACCACATTTCACCCAACTAGTAACCTCTGTTTAGGAGAAGCACGTACAAAAGTATGTTGTTGGCAGAGCTGAGTGTGGAAGCTCCCCTGTTTTCTGATAATATTAAGTCAGCATCTTTGACAGAGACCTGTTTATTTTCATAAGTACCTAATTACCTTAAAAGTGAAAAGAATATATATTGTGTTGGAAAGCTTCAGTGCATACTTAGACTCCTGCTCCATCAGAATGCTTTAATAAAAAAAATAATGTATTAATGTGGTGAAATAGCTGTAAATGTCTATGGGTCAAATCCTGTGTGTTTTTCTCAGATTACACAGAGGTGAAGGGCTATAGAAGTACTTGGTTTGATAAAAGCAAAGAGGTATTCAGCCCCTACTCATGCAAACTCTTACTGAATTGAGTGAGAGTTTGGCTGAGTAAAAAATAAATAAGGATCCCAGGATTTGTGTCTGAATGTTTTTGTGAAACTTTGAGGTATGGTGAATTTGATGATTTTACCTTTTTTTCCTTTATTCTAAAACTTATGACAAAATAAAGTTAGTCTGAAAGTCTTTGTATTCAGTGAAAACCCAAGCAAAATTGTCCATAGATGGCTGATGAAAAGTAGCACCTACTGGTCTTCTGTGAAAATCTTTGTGCCCCATAAAAATTGACTTTACAAGCTGTGGTTTGCATACACAAGTCATTCACGCACATGCAGGAAATTTTCTTGAGTTTTGCTAGCTACAGTAAACTCAATGAAATTACAGAATAAATGATTCGTTGTAAATATTTAGTGAACTGTGACTAAGCACCTTTTAATAGAAAGTGTCAGTGTTTTAATTCCAGAGGCTTGACTGTTTATGAATGGTTATATTTTATAAGGTACTTTGTCATGGCTCAGAAGATATTTACAGCAAATCTTTTTTTAGCAACTTTTTCATTAAGAAAACTCATGAGAATTTCCTGAGCATACAAAGCAGGCGCATGATTGCACAGTATAATCACCCCATGGTTTATGTTTCTGTCTGTCTGAGGTACTAGGGATTCCACTAGAATTCTATTACTATGCCTCCCTTTTTGGACCAAATAATGAGTGTAGAGGGAAAGGGGGGAGGAAAAAGGAAAAAAAAGTCAGAAAACATATCAGTTTAATAGTAGTTCTGAGAATACACTTAGACCTGGTCTTCACTTAAAACATAGGTCAACAAAGCTACAGCACTCAGTGGTAAGAAAACTCCACACTCCTGAGTACTATAGCTAAGCTGACCTAACCCCCATTGTAGATGCTGCCAGGTTGATGGAAGAATGCTTGGACCTAGCTACAGTCTCTCGGGGAGGTGGAGTTCCTGTAGTGATGGGAAAACCCCTTCCATCACTGTACGCTGCATCTACACTATGGGGTTATGCAGGCATAGCTACAGCATCTTAGCTATGCAGCTATAGCACTTGTAGTATAGACATGGTCTTAATCTGTCTATCATCTTCCATACTCGTCATGACACCTGAGTTACAGTTTCTCTCAATCAGCAGATAGAGATGGGTCATTCTTTAATTACTATTATTATTTTACTTTAATGTCTCCCATTGTATACTACCGTCTAGCTGTCCCTTCAGTCACTTGCCAGCAGGTGGAGGAACAGTAACTCTTGCAGGTTGACTGAGCCTTGCAGAAAGAGCAGCAGGTCCCCGAGTCCTAGAAGAGAGTCTTTCACTTAGTTTTATGCAGCTGTCTCTACAGCTGCACGTGATGCACTGGGGCATATGTATCTTTGTTGTAGCATGGCTGATCCCAACAGTGGTTCCAAGGTCAAAAGAAAAGGGTGTTTGTCCTACCAAGCTCCAAGTGGCTGAACTCCTCAGGACTCTTCTGAATGAACTAGGAAGAAGTTCCTAAGGCTGCCAGAAGAGACCATGAAACGGGGCCTGTCCTCAGTGGATCAAGGTATAAGGCAAACAGGATTGTCTTGATGGGACCATCCCAGAAATGATCCAGAAGACATGCCCTCTCTCTTTGAGCTCCACTCCTCCAATGCACAGGCACGACAGTCCTCACATCTGTGGATCCCCTCAAGGACTCATTCTCTGGAGCTCCTGGTCTTGGAGAAGTGGGAAAGAGAGGAAAACAGGCGTAGATCTAGCCTTGCTCTATCTCTGAGAGGCTCCTAGAAAAGATCAGTTCACTGAGTCTTTTCCTCCCTTCTAGTTAGAGAGAGGATGTGGGAGAACACACCCCAATCCAGCCTTTAGTGCCTTAGGAAGGCATGCAACATACTGTCCTGGCACTTGATCCAGCTCTGCCACTAGAAACAGTTCTCCTACTAGATTTTCCATAAGGTACAAATCACCCCATTACCAAAAAGATTAATTCCTTACTTAACTCTGAACTATGGATGAATGGATAGGAAGAGGCACATATGAAGGGAAAAGAGATTCTCCAAATAAGTTAAAGGATAGGCTGGGAAATAAATGAGCCTTAGGATATGCCCTACATGTAGCCAACAATTAACTTTTCTTACTTGAAAGTTTCTTGCTTCCTGCAGTGTCTAAACTGACCCTAGGATCTGAGAACAAATACATTCCAGCTCTCTTTAACTACTGTATAGGGCCTGGACTCTAAAGGGATTTATAAGCAGGGCTGGTAGCACCACTGCGTATTAAGATTTCCTAACACTTCCCATTATCAAATTAAGTTTTCAGTTGCTTATAACTTTGGCAAACGTATGTGTTTGGCTGAAATTTGCCATGTTTGGGTGTCAGTCTCAGCCTGAATTTTTTAGGAAAATTTCGGCCAAAATGGTTCAGCTGTTTACCAAAATAAGGCTGAGGAAAAATATGTTGTGTGGGACTGGGGCTGGCTGGGCAAAGAGCCTGGGAGCAGGGATTAGGATGGGAGTCTGTAGAGGATGTTAGAACTTCGACAAGGAGACGGACTGCGATGAGAAGCCCGAGGAGTGGAGACTGAGACTTGATTAAGTGAGGAGAATGGGACTGGGGCAAGGAGATGGGGCAAGGGCAGTGTGGAGGAGATAGGGCAGAAAAGTACAAGTTCAAGGTGAATAGGCTAACTAGAGCACACGCCCCTCCAGAGTTTGGAATGAAACCCAAGATTCCCGAGCTTCACCATTCCTCTGATGTCAGCTGATATCTCTGAAACCCGCTGGCAAAGTGCCCCCATTCCTCTATGTTGGTCCACAGAGAGGATGACAACCTCATATTGCTATCAGTTACTTGTTGTATCAACAGCAGAGAATCCTGTGGCACCTTATAGACTAACAGACGTTTTGGAGCATGAGCTTTTGTGGGTGAATACCCACTTCATCAGATGCATGTAGTGGAAATTTCCAGGGGCAGGTATATATTTGCTAGCAAGCAAGCTAGAGATAATGGGGTTAGTTCAATCAGGGAGGATGAGGCCCTGTTCTAGCAGTTGAGGTGTGAAACTAGGTGAGAGAAATGTTCTGTTAGTTGGCACCATTACAGTCTTGTGAGTCCAAATCTGCTGATAGTGTGGCAAATTTGGCAGATGACGTGGCCCAGCAGGTCTTCTCTTTGAGCTGTCTCTGACGTTTTTTGCGCAGGATGCACCTAAGGCTGCTATAGTGTGCAGGGGAGGTTTAGTGCTTCATAAGTGTTTTGTTATTGTCTTCCCTCATTAGCTGTATTTTGTGTCCTTTATCTTTTTCTAGAGATGTCGTTTGGCCCGATGTACTTAGCCTTGCTATGTTCATCGGCAACTGGACGTCTCTATGGAAAGGATAAATGGACACATCAGAAATTAGATGCATACCAAACTGTCGGGCACTTAACCTCCTTGGCACTTAGCGCCTAAGGTGGTCCTTTGTCGAAATAACTCGGGATCAGACTTCCAAGGAAATGCTGGTCTTCGTTTTCATCTGCAGATTGTGACCCTGTAGGATTTGACAGTGTGAATGGCTTGCCAGCTACAGAACCAGTTTCTCCTCTCTTGGTTTTCACACCTCTACTGCTAGGACAGGGCCTCATCCTCCCTGACTGAACTAACCTCATTATCTCTAGCTTGCTTGCTAGCATATATATACCTGCCCCTAGAAATTTCCACTACATGCATCTGACAAGGTGGGTATTCACCCACAAAAGCTCATGCTCCAAAACGTCTGTTAGTCTATAAGGTGCCACAGGATTCGTTGCTGCTTTTACAGATCCAGACTAACATGGCTACCCCTCTGATACTTGTTGTATCAAGTGGACCCAAAGGTTCCAACCCTGCTGGGTGCCTGTTATGATGTCACATGCTGCAATTCGTTGTGGTTTTTTTTAGTTTGCTTTTTAAAAAAACCTACAGTCACACACACAAACTACTTTAAAAGAATATTAAGGTTGCAAAGTCAAGCAATCAGAAGTGCGCAACCTTATTTGTCCTCTTCATACATATGCATTATGATAGTCTTTAATTACAGGGTTACATACTATCTTTCCATGGAACCTCTGCCTCATTCATTGCCCAGGGTGGACCTGCTCTGGCAATGAATCAGGGTTGCGTAGTGAAAAAACCTGTGGACCCTTGCCTCATTTGTTGTAGAAGCTGGAAGGTGAGTAGTGAATGAGACAGGGAATTGTAGGAAGAGAAAGCATGATCTCATGGTTAAGGCAGTTGAATGCTGCTCTACAGAATTAGATTCTGTCCATGCCTCTGCACCACAGGTCTTGTGTGATGCTGGGCAAGTCATTTAAACTAAACTTTTCAGAGGTATCACTAGTTGTGTGTTCCTTTTTTTTTTTCTTTCCTGGAGTGCCTGACTTGAGACCATGGGGTCTGATTTGCAGAAATGCTAAGCAGTTGACGGCTGCAGCTGAAGTCGGTGGAAGCTGTGCTTTGAATATGTAAAATGCTATATAATGCCAACTACTCTGAAAAAATCAGGTCCCAGATGTGTCATATTGGGCATTAAAAATTGAATTCAAAATTTCCATTAATCTCTGGCCTTAGTTCCCAATCTGTAAAATGAGGGAAATGGGTAATGAGTGCCATAGAAACACCCATTGGAAAAAAAAAAATAATCTTTCTTCAGAGCAGGGTTAGAGTAGTGTCCACCAAATAAGACTTGGATCCACACATTGAACAGTTGAAGAAAAGATAATTTTGAGTTACTGCTCATTAAGTGAGAACAGTCCATTCTGTCTCCTGAATGAGGCAGGGATCCCCTGGAAAAAAATAGTATGTGATCATGGAAATAAAGAATGCATCAAAATGCAGGAAGCTGAACTAAGTTTGCATAGGCAGCCTTAATTCTGCCATTTTCTATCTTTTGAGTGCTTGATTGCAGCCTCAATATTCTTTTACTCTGTGTTTAATGTGTAATATATAGAGCGTACATGTGTGAGCCTCATGGGCAGAATTCTTCCCTTGATTACACCTTTGCAACCGTGCTTAATTCAGTGTAGTTTCAGTAAGTGCAGAATTTGGTAGTATGAGCTCAAATAGTTTGGCAAAGGAACAGTGAACCTGTGTTTGTATTACAAATGTTTCTATAGGCTCCCACTCCATTTCTGCTACTTGTCTTCAGTTAACTTGATGTACCTCCTCAGATTCCTTTTAGGCAACATGAAGGCAGGACAATATGCAGTAAGTGGATATAGAATCACTGAGGCAGGACCAAGTAAACCTGACAAATGTTTGTCCAATCTATTCTTAAAAACCTCCAGTGAAGGGGGTTCCACAACCTCCCTTGGAAACTTATTCCAGAGCTTAACTACCGTTATAACTGGAAAATTTTTCTATTATCTAACTTAAATTTCCTTTGCTGCAGAGTAAGCCCATGCCACCGCCTCCTATCTTCAGTGGACATAGAGAACAATTTATATCACTCCTCTTTATAGCAGGCCTTAACATAGTTGAAAACTGTTATTAGTTTCCCCCCGTTGGAGTCTTTTCTCAAGACTAAACATGCTCAGTTTTTTTAAATATTTCCTCATAGGTCAGGTTTTCTAAACTGTCATTTTTGTTGCTCTGCTTTGAACTCTCTTCAGTTTGTCCACATCTTTTCTCAAGAGTGGTGCCCAGTAGTGGTCATAGTACTCCAGGTGAGGCCTCACCACTGCTGAGTAGAGCGGGACAGTTACCTCCTGACTCTTATATGTGACAATCCTGTTAATACACTCCAGAACAATATTAGCTTTTTTTGCAAATGCATTACATTGTTGACTCATATTCAGTTTGTGATCCACTATAGTCCTCAGATCCTTTTCAGCAGTACTATTACTTAGCTGGTTATTCCCCATATTGTAGTTGGGAATTTGATTTTTTCCTTCATAAGTGTAGCACTTTGCACTTGGTTTGAGTGAATTTCACCTTCCTGATTTCACACCAAGGTCATTTTGAAGTCTAATCCTGTCCTCCAAAGTGCTTGCAACCCTCCCAGTGTGGTGTCATACACAGATTTGATCAGCATACTCTCCATTCCATTATCCAAGTTCTGGACAAACTCTATGTGCATGTTACGAGAATTTGGTTCTTAGAAACTATTGAATTGGAGCCTAAAAGAAATGCTCTAGTAGCAAGCATATTGTGAGTTGTGACAATTTTCTAGATGCTGCTGTTATAAAATTGCCATATAACATTCAATCCTTTAAGAAATACAGCTTAACTCTGTTGTTGAATGACTATGATTCTAGTTCCTTTTCTTAGATTGATTTTCCAGCTGTGCAGGCATCAGCTGTGTCCTTCTGTTTGTTTTATCATTAGTGATCTTGAGTTTCACTTGTAAAGCTGTGAACTGCTAATACAGGGGTTCTCAACCTGGGGGTTGCGACCCCTTAGGGGGTCGTGAGGTTATTTACATGGGGGGGGGGTGTCGTGATCTGTCAGCCTCCACCCTAAGCTTCGCTTTGCCTCCAGCATTTATAATAGTGTTAAATATACAAAAAGTGTTTTTAATTGATAAGGCAGGGGGAGGAGGGGTTGCAGTCAGAGGCTTGTTATGTGAAAGGGGTCACCAGTATAAAAGTTTGAGAGCCACCCTACTAATATTTTACAAACCTAGAAAAGTACTGAGCCAATATCACCCACACATATTTGATCTCAATTAATATGCATCTCTTTTGTCTCCAGCTACTAACATAGACCTAGCTAGGAAAGCATATGACTTGGAACTTTTCCACCCTTGTATGTTATGGCAGTAGGTCAAGAAATGTAATTAAGTCTCATTTATTTTATTACATTTTCCTTTGTGTTCTGTAATGATGGTCAACATGTCAGCAGATCTTTCAGTGAAGAAAACAAAGAACATAATTACATTGAAGGGGGAATAAATACAAGTGGTAAAACAAGGGTTCTCAAACTTTTTTAGGTATAAATTACATCATAATAAGCAGGTTGTCTTGTGGAGTCTCTTTTCCCATTCACAGTTATAAGGACCACTTCCCCTGCCCTTGGTAACTGAATAACCTCCTTGGAGCAAGCACAGTAATTGCCTAGGTGGAAAAGTAATAATAGGAAAATATTAAGTAAAGCTAAAATATGTTGCGTATGATTTATCAGCTGGAAACAAGGAGAGCTAGCACCATGTTACCATCCATCTCTCAATGGACTACCAGCAACATGCTCCAGAAACCACTGGTGTCCATGAACTACTGCACTAGGGGATTTTGTATTTGCAACCATCCAACCACATGTCTTATTACCTGCCTTGGAATATGTTGTAAATTGTCACCCACTTGCTTTTACCTTTACCACAGAAGGCTATCCAAGCAAATCATGAACAATAAATTTACATGTTATACACAAAAGAATTATGTCTAAATAAACTCTGGTATGATGCCACACATTTTCAAGGAAGCACAACTTAAGTAGACCACACAGATCACTCAGTCATGAAACCATTGCCTGTGTATTATTGATGCCAGGTTGGAGTTCTAAGAAATAATGGCAGTGACCGGACAGAAAAATGGAGACAGCCTTTTTATTGTTTTTTTTTTTAAACTAAACTCACTACTACGCTACTTCCCAAAGCTGTTATCTGACAAGCTCAGTGGCAACAGGAGAAATGAAGAATGCCTCTGTACTGCCTCCACAACAAAGCACCTATGGCTTCTGATGCAGAGGTGGAAAGAAAAAGTACATGACATTCCAATGGCTGTAGCAGGATTGGAAACAATAATTACTTTATACAACAAATCACTCTGATTCAGCAATCATTTTTATTTTCGCATATTTACCATAGGATTGCTTCACTGAATGGAAAAATCACTTTTCCTGGGGTATTTCAGCTCAGCCCATGAAGCCAGGCATTACTTGTCTGGGCCAATGGGAGGATGGGGAAAAAACTCCTTTATGGCCCCTCTCCCCTACCTCTCTGACTTGAGACGGTGGGTGGTTTGGTACTGCATTTGTTGGCCGTGCTGCCTTGATGAGTCCTCATCAGGAGGACTAACATGCAGACCAATGGCTTTCTTTTCAGGCTTTGATGGGGAATTCTGTCTGATGAGCTTGGCCATGGTGGCGATGACGCTGGTTAATGCCCCTTGATTGGAAGTCTTCTATAGTGAGGAGATAGGAAGGCTTCCTGATTTCCATAAAGTCAGGTTTGGGCCTATGGTCCTGCCTCTTGCCCATGCTGGTTGGTTGTCAGCTTTTCCATGTATGGCACTCTGGGTTCTGTAATTGTGTTCTGTGTATGCTCAGTCATGTTTGGGTTTTTTGTATTTTTATTCTGTTCATGAATTCTAGTCTTTCATTCTTTCTGAGATTACATCCTCACAACCTCTGCATGGTCTGGCAAGTTAGTCCTTGCCAAGGAGGCAGTTAAACACCATTCAGCGTCCTTTCAAACCATGTGCGCTTTGCAGAATGTGAGTTATTACTCCCCTGAATTATAAAAAAGCTGACCATTAGAGCCTGATAGTTGGATACAGGAGGACCAGAATACTACATATGAGATTGGCAGTGGGGAGTGTTGTGAGGATACTGTCCATAGCTATATTTAGGCCTTTAGAGTGAGTGGTCATTCTGGGCTGGCCTGTGTTTTGGGACAGGACCAAGGATTAGCAGAGTTTATGTGGGTCTTAGCTCAATAGTGCAATAACTTGCAAGACTACTTCCTACTGGGTATGTGTTGATGTTGGTCTGGCTGCAGCACAGGTAGGCAAATTCTTGACAAATTGTGCATATATCGTCTTTCTGCTGTAACCACAGAATATTGATTTTAATAATAACAGTAATAAAGATTAAATTAAAACTTCTGGGGATGGTTTATTTACTCCAATATATAAAAGAAACTCTACAGTGCGTGGAATTGTTGAGAGAAAATACTTAACTGCAGCAGATACTTGATCCTCAGCCATGTGCTTCGTAATGCACTTCACAGCTGGGAATAAAACTTGTTGTATATGTGTTTGCTTAGGTATATATTTTTACATACATTTAATTTTTGAGCCATCAGAACATTATTTTGTTTAAACTCGATGCTAGAATAGCTAGAGGAATTAAGACTTTCCAGAGATACTGTTTCACATTGCATATTGTAGACATACCATAGCTATGAAAACAGAGCTCATGTGTTCTCTGAAATGTAACATACACATGATTTTGTTGCAATGCTCAATAAGATTCAGACAGCAATGCAAAATGAACTCTCTGTGAAAAAACAAATACCCTAAAAGCAAACATTTGATGCATTGATTTCAGCCAACCTTGTACAACTGAAAATTTGTAAACTGAAATCACAAGTCTAAATTCAAATATTAATTAAATGCAATTTAAATGCTGATGTTATACTAAATCCACTTACCAAAATGCATGGCAGGTTTGTTCAAGAGAGTCTGTTTTTATTTCTCTGAGTTGAAATTGTTATGAATTTTTGGCCTGAATTCTCTGCAAAGCTCTCATGAGCATTTTGTTGTTGTTGAAAGTAGGGAGACAGCTGGTTACAAGGGGATCAGAATACTCTTCATGATATTGATGGTGGGAGGTATTGTGGGCCTCAGTTCTGCAACTGACAGCACATGAGCAAATTCTTGCATTTGCACAGCTCCCTATTGACTCCAGCTGGGCTTTGAGTGGGCAATGACACCTATCTTCTTTTCACTTTTTGGTTTTATCCTGTAGAACAAAACAGGAAATTAAATACAAAGAACTGCTGCTGTTCTGTTGGTATGGCTACAGTATAACGCATGGAGATTTTAGGAAATTACAAAAATTAAAGATTCTTAGATATATTGTGCATATATAGCATTTTCTACTCTTCCTTCCGTTTTTAAATGGAAACTAGCATATTCTTTTGATATTATTGTATACCATGAAATATACAAAGCTGATAATGATCAGCATATTTTGTTTCAGTAAGGTTAAAGCAGTTTATTTCAACTTTATCATTTTGATTATTATATTAAGAAAACATGAAGCAATTAAGTCAGAATCAAACTTTGATAAGGTCACTTTGATATTCTGAAAGAAAATAAATTTAGCTTTGTTGGAGACTTCCTGGAATTTTGGCTTTTTGTTCTGATTTGTGGCAAAAGGAAATTTTTTAATGTCAAGAATTTCCCATGGAAGGTAAACTCCAGTTTCAACCAGCTCTGCAATGTGCTTCTGTTAATTTTACTGGATGAACATTAACTTTGGGAATTGTCTAGTTTTCAGGTGTTTGATTTTGCGACCTTAATGTTGTCTTAGACCTAGATTTTTATGCTTAATAAAATTACTGTTTGTTTCCCTCTCTTAAACATTACAATATACATTCATTAGTAAATTGTAGAAAATAATCCTTTATTTTTCAAGAGGATTTAATTGTCTTCATGATAATACAGTGTTAAAGCTGAATATAGCTGCTGGAACACTTTTTGGGATAAAGTCAGAAACCAAATTATAATTAATGAGCACAGATGTGATCATCTTCCAAACTCCCTGCTTTTGTTTTCATAGCAAATAGATCAAAACTAGGGTGACTTTAAAACATCAATATTTTATAAAATTCTTCTTTTCTTGTTCCAAAAATCCTGCCAAATTGTACTTAAATGAAGTCTTTTAAGGAAAAAGCATGTAAGAGTTCTTAAGTATAAATACATTTTTGTGATTTTAAGAAGAATGGGGTATTTATAATGGATTGAACTAGGGCTTTTCTGCTCTGTGTTATCTTTATAATGTTTGCCATAAAGTGCTTCCAGGCGACATCTTGACTTCTGTAATTTTTTTCTTCCTTTTCATTGGTGCCTGGAACAGATTATTGTGGGTTATATTATTTTTAAACATTTAAGTATTCTGTTTGAAAGTAGGGAAAAGAGCACAGCATTGATATGACAGTATGCTGGCTTTCCTGAAAAGAGATTGTCACAGGATTTCTAGTTTTTTACTCTAGGGGGAGCATGTTGCGTAGATTGCATTAATAAAATATATTTTTAAAAGCTTTATTTTTGTATTTATTACATACTTACGATATTGGGAAATGGTACATCATAGTGCAGAATTTGGCCCTCAGAAATTAGTAGCTATTGTATAAGTGCAATCTGAAGTTAAAGGTAATTATCCTAAGCAAAAACAACAAGGCATCCTTGTGGCATCTTAGAGACTAGCACATTTATTTGGGCATAAGCTTTCATGGGCTAAAACCCACTCCATCAGATGCATGGAGTGAAAAATACAGTAAGCAGTGTATACATATAACAGCACCTGAAAAGATGGGAGTTGCCTTACTAAGTGTGTATGTGTGTGTGGGGGAGGGGGGGGGGTCAGTGCTAACGAGGCCAATTCAGTTAAGGTGGAAGTGTTGCCACTTCCACCTGCGACTTCCACCTTAATTGAATTGGCCTCGTTAGCACTGACCCCCCCACTTGGTAAGGCAACTCCCATCTTTTCAGGTGCTGTCCTAAGCAAATATGCTATATTTGGACTATGTTCCTGCTGTTTGGACTGATTTATTCTATATGTGTCTGCTTGTGAATAAAGTTCTTTTACTCACACAGAAAAGTGTGTCATGGAGTAGTTGGTGATTAATCTTGAAGGCTAGTTCATTATTTTATTTAGGAGGCTGTGTGGTCTAATTAACTGAGGATAGTCTGATTCACAGCTCTGCTAGTAACTTGCTGTGTTAACCTTTAGCACATTACTTAACGTCTCTGTGTCTGTTACCTTATTAATTTTAGTTATGGGGAAATAACTGTCTGTGAGAGCTATTGCAAGGATTAATAAATGAAAATAACTGCTATCTACATGCCTGGCATGCATTTTAAACGTGCTTAGCACCTTTAAGTTCCCATTGACATCTTTGGGAACTGCTGAGTGTTCAGCATGTTTAAAAAATCATGCCTTTTAATTAGATGCTTGAAGATAGACTTAGAAGCCTACCTGTAATCATGTGTTTTTTGTTTTTTTGTTTTTTTTTGCCACTAGATAGTGGTAATTATTAGAAATTTTTAAAATCAGAAGCTGTTTTTTTCTGTAAAGAGTTTAGCATAGCATAAAGTCTGCTTAATCTGTCATATAATTCTGAAACTGACTTTAAGAAATGAACATACAAGAATTCTCTTACAGAACTATGAATAGAATATTTCAAATAATTTAAAAGTAATAAATTCAAGATTTGCATAAAACATTTAGACTAGCTTGTATTTTGTAATTGTCTTGTGTTTTTTTTAATTTAGATTGAAAATAGCTTGGGATTTCCACACTCAATTAACATCTACAGTGTGTGTGTGTGTGTTTGTTTATATATATATATATATATAGTGGAATTATGTTTTGACTTCCTCCTTTCCTCATCACTTTTTATCCTATTATCTTGAGGGCAAACTGAAAATTCATCTCTTTTGGCCTTGTTAAATTCCCTTTGTATTTGGAGATATTATTGAGACTGGAGATGAACTTTTTCATTACTTTACAGAGAAGAGAAATAACTGATCACAATCCAGTGTGCGTACTATAGAAAGACAATTGTCTCATTTATTTCCTGATCCAAACTGAAGCCCTTTGTGAATGAGCAAATGAAACATATTATTCTCTACAATTGGAGTAAATTATATATTTTTTCTTTTGGCAGTCATAAGGATTTATACAATTAATCTATGTTTCAAACGCTTAACTGGAAATGTAACAATTTTATATACCAAGATTCTGATTCTAATCTCACTTACCCCAGCTTCATGTTGGTGTAGCAGTAAATGTTACATATCTCAACTTTAATAAGAGGTTTGATACCATCTCACATAACCTTCTCATAAGCAAACTAGGGAAATACAGCCTAGGCGAACCTACTATAATGTGGATGCACAACTGATGGGAAAAAGAGTACTCAGAGTATTTATCAGTGGTTTGCAGTCAAGCTGGAAGAGCATATTGAGTGGGGTCCCACAGGTATCTGTTCTGGATCAGATTCTATTTAATATCTTTATAAATGATTTGGATAATGATTTGAATAGAGCAGCATTTCTTAGACTGGGTATGCAGATTTCTGGGGGTCTGTGAGGGTACTCTAGGGGGTCCGCGATCCCCCCAGTCATCTCTGCCCCTCCCAGTGCCTCCTGCATGCCGTGGAACAGCTGTTCAGCGGTGTGCAGGAGGCTCTGGGAGGCAGGAGGAAGGGCAGGGTGGGGTGGAAAGAGGTGGGATGGAGATGGAGTGGGACCTAGTGCTGAGCGAGCGGGCTTGGGAATCCATGAAAAAATTTTAAACCAAATTTTGGGTCCTTGGGTTGCTAAAGTTTGAGAACTGCTAGCATAGAGGATACAACTTACAAAGTTTGTAGGTGATACCAAGCTGGGAATGGTTGCATGCACTTTGGAAGACAGGTTTAGAATTCAAAATGATCTTGACAAACTGGAAATAAATAGGATGAAATTCAATAAGGACAAATGCAATGTACTACATTTAAGAAGGTATAACCAGTTGAACAAATATAAAATGAAAAATGACTGCCTAGGAAGAAATGCAGAAAGGGATCTGGTGGCTCTAGTGGATCACAAACTACATATGGGTCAACAGTATAATATTGTCATTGAGGATTGGTCCATCAGTGGCTATTAGTCAAGATTTTCATAGATATAATCCTGTACTCTAAGTGACCCTATCCTATATTTGCCAGAAGCTGAGAGTGGATGACAGGGGATGTATCACTGGATGATTGCCTGTTCTGTTCATTCCCTCTGCAGCATCTGGCATTGGCCTCTGTTGGAAGACAGGACACTGGGGTAGATGTACTATTGGTTTGACCTAGTATGGCTGTTCTTATACCGCCAAAAAAGCTAACATTCTGGTATGGATTAGCAGGATTGTTGTCAGCAAGTCATAAGAAGTAATTCTTCCATTCTGCTCAGCACTTGACTGGAGTAATATGTCCAGTTCTGAGCACCACACTTCGAAAAAGATGTGACAATGTGGAGAAAGTCCAGAGGAGAGCAATGAAAATGATTCAAGGTCTAGAAAACAGGACCTATGAGCAAAGATTGAAAAAAATGTTTGTTTAGTCTGGAGAAGACTGAAGGGGACATGGTACGTAAAAGTTGGTTCTGTAGAGGAGAGTGATTTAAATTGTTTTCCTTATCGACTGAAGACAGGGCAAGAAGTACTGGGCTTTTATTGCAGCAAAGAAGATTTAGGTGAGACATTAGGAAAAACTTCCCAACTGTAAGAGTAGTTAAACACTAGAATAAATTGCCTAGGGAGGTTGTGGAATCTCCATCTCTGGAGATATTTAAGACACCTGTCAGGGATGGTCTAGATAATACTTAGTCCTGCCATGAGTGCAGGGTAGTAGACTAGATGACTTACTGAGGGTCCTTTCCAGTCCTACATTTCTATGATTGGTATAAATCTATTGATTTTCAGTAGTAATGCCTTATTTACATTGATATAAGTAAAGCTAGGATCAAATCCACTGTATCTTTGGAGGGTGAAGTTTTCTAAGGTACCTAACTCACTTAGGAGCACAAGTCTCAAGACTCAGGTACTTTACGCAATCACACCCATTATGAGCCAGTACAGGCTGTAAACATTCAAATCCTTACATGAGTAACCCAACAGAGTTCAGTGGGACTACTTGCCACAAGGATTATTTGGGGGAGGTTTTAAAAGCACCTAAAGAATTTAGAGACTTAAAGAATTTACTTCCAATGGGACTTGTGTGCCAAGTTCCCTTCAGTATTTATTTACTTACACACTCACTTTGATTTGCCAGATAGGGGCTTAATTATGTCTTAGTATTTCAGGGCTGCCCAGGGGATCTTGGGGTCTTCGGCAGTGGGAGGCCCCCACTGCCGAAGACCCAGCACTTTGGTGGCGGGTCCCTGGGCAGAAGGACTCCCCGTCATGGGTCTTCGGGGCACTTCGGCAGCGGGTCGTGGAGTGGAAGGACCCACCGCCGCTAAATTGCCGCCGAAGACCCGGAGCAGAAGAAGCTCCAGGGGCCCGGGCCCCACGAGAGTTTTCCGGGGCCTTTGGAGCGAGTGAAGGACTCCACTCCAGGGGCCCCAAAAAACTCTCATGGGGGCTTCTGCAGGGCCCGGGGTCTGGGGCAAATTGCCCCACTTGCTCCCCCCACCGCTAGGCAATCCTGTAGTATTTTGTGTGGAAATTAATGGCCTTTTTCTACACAATAATACATAGAGCATACTGAGCATGGAGAAATATATAAAAATGTTGTAAAGAAATAGCATTAGTTTACACAGGAAGTTTATAAAAATTGAAATTTGTTGAAATTGCATTTTTGTTTGTGGTTCATTTTGGTGTATTTATGTGCAATTGAATTGAATTCTTCATGAAAATAAACTTCAGTATTGACTTCTAAGTGGTCTAAAGAAGCTGAAGATTTTACTGTAATATGCACTCCAGTAGCTCTCACTACAGGAAGATAAAATAATATTTCCTGAGGGTTTTTTTGTTCTCAAGAATGAAGTCTTTTCCTTTTAGGAGTTCTGGAAGCAGTGGCAGCAGAAGTTTTGCTATAGGAATGCCTGTGGCTTATGACTGTTTATGCCAGCAATATCTTGTTCTCTTCTCCCTCCTGTCCCAGAATCTCATTTTTCATCTTTGAGTGATTGTACATGTGCATTCCACTCGTGGTGAGAGCACACCCATGCACAGTCATTGGAAACTTTTCCCTCAGTGATACCTCTCAGGGAGGCATCAGTGCCCTCTGTTTCTGTGCAGCACTATGCATCAATATAAAGGGCAGAGCTGCCCCCGATCCTCCTTTGTTCCTTCTTAACCAACTGTGATTGATGGAATTGCTAGGTTTGCCTTAGCAAGTGCTTGCCATGTTTACTTGTAAACTCTTATAAACAGTTGCTTAGTTTTTATAGTTAGTTGAGTTATTAGATAAGTGTTGGTAAACAGAATGAGGTTTTTTTTCAGTTCCCTGGTTTGGGGCTCCATTTCTCAGTACAGAGGAATGTCTCCATCACTGGGCTTTAAGCCCTGCTTTAGTTGTTCAATGCTGATGCCTGTGAGTGACCTTTGATCAAGCTGCTTGAAGTGTTTGAGGGAATCACATATTTGAGATAGCTGCCAGATTTGCAAAGACTTCAGAGGACTAAAAAAGATAGAGAAGCCAGGCTGTAGTTTCTGCTGACTGAGACTACTTAGCTGCTCTGGCTCGGCACCAAGTGCTTCGGCTTGTTAGGAGTGTGCCTTCTATTTTACCTGAGATCTGGCACCTCCTCCCTCTCTGATGCCTACGAAGAGACATAGGACCTCTAGTCAAAACATCAAGAGAGGAAGCTTATCGGTACCAATATCTGTTAAGTACGTGGATAAGAGTGGAGTGCAAAGTCCAAGCATTCCTCTGCTCAGGCAGCATCTAGACATCTCTCCATTGGGAGAGCCCCCTTCCCCCCACTAGGCCTGCAGAGGATGATTCTGAATCAGAGGTTGGCTTCTATGTTTCCTGGATGTGGAGGGAGACATGATATTCCCTGCCTAGGCAGTTGTACCCGGGGATGTTTTGAGATCCTTGTGGAGTGGGATCAGACATGTGGCTAGAAGATCATTGGGGTCCTCCACCTGTCCGGTGGTCCCTTTGGAACCTCTGGGATTTCCTCCCAGTTTCTGGGTCCTACATGAAATGTTCCTGCCTGTGTCCTTGGGTAGTCATTTGGCTACCACCAGGCCATTGCTGGTGGTCTTACCTATCAATGAGGCAGTTTTAGAGCCTACTGTGTTCTTATGGCAGACTACTTCATCCCTTCCTCCCTCTGCAGGAAGGGCTGAACATAAATACTCTGTTCACACACAGGGATTTGAGTTTCTCTACTCCATTCCTCCCCTTCCCACAGGAGCTCTGATTGTTTCAGCTGCCAATGAAAGGGAATAGCAGAGACAGCAGTCCCAAATGAAAAGACACAAAAGAAATGGATTTGTTTGCCTTAAATGCCCAGGGAAGACTCATGTGTGGGACCGCTGCAAAATCTGCAGAAACTTCAGGCCCCCACCAAAAAAGACAGGGATACCAGGCTTAGGTTCCTCTTCATGGAGGCAGCACTTTGCGCTCCCTCAGAGCTGAGTCACTCCAACTTGGCACCAAGTATTTCAGGCTCAATAAGAAGCGCTCTGGCTTCTATTAGGGAGACTCAGTGCTGTTCCACATCATCGGTGCCAAAAAAGGATGCTGCTTCTGCTTCTCTGGACTCCTGGCACTGTCTGTCATCCCTGGTGCTGAATATGATCACTCCAGCAAGTGCCTCTTGGCACCGCTCTTCATCACAAGTGCTGAGAAAGAAGCAGAAGAAGACGGATGGGGCAAAGAGACACTAGCAGAGTGTGACCCACACCAGGCCACTCTGAGACCCCTGTGACTCATCCAGAGCTGTTGACTCTGGCTGCAGAACAGGCACTGTTGAGTCTTGTACCAATGGATTCACCACCACGCAAGAGTCATCGGAACTCCACTGCCCTGGCAATACCATGTACACCAGAAGTTTTTGAGGCTGCGAGAGATTTACTATCTCTTCCGGTACTACCAGCCCCTGCCATATGTGATCATGTCATTAAAGAGTGTCATAGTAAACTGAGCTCAATAAAGTGAAGTGTGTGGTGCACCTCCCTCCAATGACTAGTCCACATACAGGATAACAGCTTGTCACTGCTACCACTTTTCTCCTTTAGTTCAAGTGGTATAGGTCTGTGCTGGATACCTAAAGATCCAGGGTTCCAATCCTGCTAATGACTCCTGGAAGAAAGTTATGAATTGCGACTCTTTGGTTCTATTCCTGGCTCTGGAGGAGAGTATCATCTAGTAGTTGCAAACAGCACAACCAAGCACATATATTTGGCACATTAATTCTGAAAGGCAGTATGACTAACTAATGAAACTTAGGTCTGCTGTAGTAGAGATTCAGGGCGCCAGAGTGCCTCCCAACAATGACTTCTTTTTGCTGCTCCAGCAGTGTACATGGGTCCTAACAAAGGCAGACCAGGCCCAGAAGAATTCTGTTTGTGCAGGGGCAAGATAGGGCCAGTATGCAAGACCCTACACTGTTTCTCCTCAAAGTCCCCAGTGTAGAGTAAGGAGGGGATGTATCAGAGACTGGAATATGGAGAAACCTATAAGCTGCCTCTGGGCTGCTCTGACTTGCAATGAATATTAGCGCAGCTTCCAGAATCTGGGAGGCTTCTGCTGTGCACCTTCTGTTGCTTCACAGAATTTGGCTCCTGAGTTCTATACCCAGTTCTTCCATAACTCACCTAGTGCAAAGTCTCGAGTTATCCCATCTGTAAATGGGTGAGGAATTATACTATCTTCCCTCCCACTATAGGGGCATGAGACCTTACTCCAGTAGTAAGGGCTGTTAATTACACAAAATGATTGTCACTGGAAGAGCTCAAACACCAGGACTCATGGTGTCTTCCTGGCATATAGCACACATTCCTTTAACACTTAAAGTAGATTGAAACAGGATGGAGAAACTCTTTCACCACATCTATCAAAAGCCAAGGAGAACAAAGGGAACTGAGATAGCACCTGTTACTTTCTGTTATAACAACCCAGCCTTCCTCTAACCAAGAGATGGTGGCAGCTGCTGTCACCATGCTGCATCATTCCTGTTTGGAGCTCTAACTCTGTGCCTAGGATCTAGTATGCAAATTAGATGCAATTAACTTAGGTTTAAACGGAGACTGGGAATGGTTTGGTCATTACACTAATTGAATCTATTTCCCGATGTTAAATTCTCCTCACACCTTCTATGGGTCATCTTGATTATCACTTCAAAGGTTTTTTTTTCTCCTGCTGATGATAGCTCATCTCAATTGATTGGACTCTTCCAGTTGATATGCGTACTTCCACCTTTTCGTGTTCTCTGTATGTATAAATATTTCCTGTCTGTGTGTTCCATTCTATGCATCCGAAGAAGTGAGCTGTAGCCCACAAAAACTTATGCTGAAATAAATGTTAGTCTCTAAGGTGCCACAAGTACGCCTGTTCTTTTTGCGGATACAGACTAACACGGCTGCTACTTTGAAACCTAGGATCCTAGTGTGGTTGATCTGTTGTGGAGCTCTTTGGGGCTGTAGAATATTCAGTGTGGTATGCAGGAAGGTCTGGGGACTTAAGTATGGTCAGTGTAGGTGGAATGTTTGCAGATTGTAGCAACAAGCTTTCAAAAGCCCTACTGAGCATGTGCTCCTGGTGATTTTGAGTCTTATAACACAGCCAAATCTGGGCAGATTTTCATGAGGACAGCGAAAGGACACCTCACTGACCCCAAGGAATATCCTCTTGCCAAATTTCAGTTTACGTCTCCAAGCTTTGCAGACACCAGAGCTCTGGAAAGAAATTATTGGAACATTTTTTTTTTAATATTGGCAAAACTACTTATTTTTCCCAAAAATCATTCTTGGAAATAGCCAAACTGTTTTTCCTGAAAAGTTCCAAAAATATTAAGTTAGAGGCATGGAAAATTTTAACCCGAACAGTTAAAGTTTAGCAAGCTATAAGCAATTGAAAATGGGCTCAAAATGGAACACCGGCTCTGCTATAATTGGGGTGTGTGTGTGTGTGTGTGTGTGTGTGTGTGTGTAAAATATTTATATATATGTAGTATATGTTACGGACATATTGGTAGCAACTTTACAGATATAGCTGAACTACGATTTGCACTTAAAGCAAGATTAAATTGCTTTGTTTCACACTTGTTTGAATTTTATTTCCTCGTCCTAGTCTTCACTGGTACTCTGTGCAGATGCGATGCATAGGAGTGAGGCCCAAATTTGTCACAATAATGTTTTACGGGACAGTTTTCTGTTTAATATTTCATTAAGTATTGATTAACTTTGGTAATGTTGATACTCTGCATTTGATACATACTAACAATTAAAAATGAATGTAGTAGGGAGGGGAAGGAAAGATAGCTCAGTGGTTTGGGCATTGGCCTGCTAAACCCAGGGTTGTGAGTTCAGCCCTTGAGGGGGCCACTTAGGGATCTGGGGCAAATTCAGTACTTGGTCCTGCTAGTGAAGGCAGGAGGCTGGACTCAATGACCTTTGAGGGTCCCTTCCAGGTCTACGAGATAGGTATATCTCATATATTATATTTTATTGTATCATAAATAGGGGAGGATGGTATTCAGGCAGAACTTGAGGGGTGGAAAATGTTGTAGTGGGAAGCAGAGATATATAAGGAAAACATGGGCAGGGATAGGTCTATAGAGGTTGGGGAGACTATTATGTGCAGCTGTGTACTGGGATCAGCTGTGGACGTAGGGGTTTTTGGGGTGTCAAGGGAGATGGCGCTCTGAAGATTGGCATATCAAGGAAAAAGTACATTAACACTGATGTCTATCCATATGAATAAATATAACCATTGATATGTACACCTCTACCCCGATATAACACTGTCCTCAGGAGCCAAAAAATCCTACCGCGTTACAGGTGAAACCGCATTATATCGAATTTGCTTTAATCTGCCGGAGTGAGTAGCCCCGCCCCCCTGGAGTGCTGTTTTACTGTGTTATATCTGTATTCATGTCGCGTTATATCGGGGTAGAGGTGTACTTACTAAAACTTGGGAAATTCCTACACAAAACTATAACTTTGAATTAATGCTGCCAGACTGCATAGGCTGAACAACCAGCATGTGGTTTTATCTCCAGCTGTATCTATAGTGTACCATTATATCAATGCAGTTTTCAACTCTGTAACTCCTATGTTGAAATCTCTACAGATTTTGAATAGTTACTTTTAACATGTGAGATACGGCATGGCCAGAGGGCAGCAGGAGAGGGTTAGAAGGGAGCCTTATTCCCTGTAGAGGAAAGAAAGTTTGCTATAGATTAATTAAAGCACCTGAAGCCAATTAGAGCACCTGAAGCCAGTCACATGATAAAAACCTCCTGCTTCAATCAGGCAAGTGGAGATGTTGGAGTAGAGAGCAGTTTGGAGGAGTTGGAGCAGAGTGGATTGGTATTGGAACAGAGAACAGTTTGGAGGGAAGCAGAGGAAAGTTTGGAGAAGTGCTGCAGTGGGCTAAGAAGACCAAGACCCTAGGTAAAGGAACACCTGGCTTATGCAGAGGGAGGGCAGGAGAGGGAAATAGCCCAGGGGAAGGAACCGCTAGTTCAAGTGGTTTACCGCTATCCCTAGGGCCCCTGGGCTGGGACCCGGAATAGAAAGAGGGCCCGGGTCCTTCCCTCTCCATTCCCCTCCTCTAGGACACTAGTGGGGCAGTTAATATCCCAGTTCAGGTGTAAGAAACGGCACCCTGACCCTCCCACCCCGAAGAGAAAGTGCAAGACCCATCATAGTAGTGCCAGCAATTTGCCACATATGGATTATGCACATTTCTTAAACACTACAGAAACATGTACCTCACAACCACCCTTTATAATCTGACACTGTGTCTCACTTACTTTCACCATCTCCATGTAAAATACCATGTGCAGTGTAACTTTTGAAAGCCATGTCAACCCTATGTTGATCTATAGAAAACATAACCAAGATTCATGGAGCAGGTTGAGTATTCAGGATGAAGGGGAAGATACATAGCTTGTGAGTGGTGGAAATGACCTGATAAGTAAAGTGTTGATATCTACTGACTAACCTGATGGGATAGTCCTTGTTTTTTTTCTAGCTGACATTGGTGGAATATGCAGGTTTGTTACCATAACTTAAAGTTAACACAGAGAGAGAGAGAGAGAGAGAGAGTATATTGAAACTGTCCCTTTGTCTCAAACTAAAGAATTGAAAATTCAGAAAGCCAGCATTTATTTTGAAATGCATTCCCCCTTTACTGAGTAAAACATCCAACAATCATACTATAAATGCCTACAGCAACAACACTCTTGACATATCCATTTCCTCTTTATGAGACAGTGTGATGTCTGTCTGGAAAATACAGTTATATGTGGGTGCATAAATAAATAAAATTCCTTAACCTAAAAATTGTGTGCTTTTTCCTTTCCCAGTTCGTTGGTCAGATCAGTTATTCTCCTTCCATCTCTCTCAACCGTTCTCTTCCTCTAAATCCATGTGTGTCATTTTGTTGGCACTTTCTTTTTTTTATTCTTTTTTCTGTCTCTCTCTTCTTCTATTGATGGTGCATAGATTTCCCGATACACCATCTCTTTTCCTGTGCGTGTCTCCCTTAATCTCCATCTCTCACTCTTTTTCTTTGCCCTATCAATTTTCCCCATAAGTTACTGCAGCACTAGAGGGGGTAGACTGAGGGGTCCAGTTTCCCCAGTGAATTCAGAGCTGAGTCCCAACTCTTCTTTCCTTCCCTTCTATGCAGCTCTAATCATTTCTCCCCATCACCTCACCTACACACGTGCACACACCACAGCAACCAACAACATATGTAGTGCATGCATCCTTGCCACACCGTCTCTTCCTTGGAGCAGGAAGGTGATGGGGAGGACTTTTTCAAGCTTGCCCACTGGTCTCTCTTTTTTTACTTGCGAAGGCAAAACAGAGAAAACGAAGAGAATATTTTTGGTTTTAGTATCTGATGCTTTGGGACAGTAATACTCTTCACTGCTCTGATCACTGCTGTAGCCAGGACAGCAGCAGACACTTCCATTACAGTCCAGGAAGAAACCTGAGGTTTTCCAACTTCTCATGCACTATGTGGTAAGTAAAATTGAGGGGCAGAGGGGAATAAATTTTCATGGCTCTTTAGAGCTCTCCCTGCCTCCCATGAACCATGAAACTAAATTACTTCAAAATATTGTTCAGTTAGATATGTGGAAGCTTTTATCTGTTTCTTTAGCTGGTTGCTGATTCTGTACTGCTGGAGTTTTGGGACTTGCAGTGCTAAATTCCAGAAAACATTATGGATTTTCCTGGGCACAGTGCTTAAAAGCAAATCTCCTTGTTGCAGGAGAGTACCTTAAGGCTCTAATGCAGGGATCGACAACCTTTGGCATGTGGCCCGCCAGGGTAAGCGCTGGCCGCGGTTCACCGTCCCAGGCCAATGGTGGTGGCGAGAAGTGGCGCGGGCCAAGGGATGTGCTAGCCGCCGATTCCCATCACCCCCATTGGCCTGGAAGGGCAAACCGCAGCCAGTGGGAGCCACAATCAGCTGAACCTGTGAACGCGGCAGATAAACAGACCAGCCCGGCTCTAATGCTTGGTTCATTTTGGGTGAAATTTACACATGGTGTGAAAACGTTCCAGTTTTGAAAATTAGTGTGCTGAGCTTTCCACATGCACTGGTACCAAACAGCTGCCAGAGAATAGGCAGGTCATTTACCATGTATTGCTGTAATATAGGGTGAAATGGCATAGTCCATTCTAACTATAATTTAGTATTAGATTTTTCTGTGTGATTACATAGCATCTTTGGCTATTCTCAGCCTGAAGTCTTCCTTATAATCGTAAATTAACCTCTACGTAGTGAGTGCTTCATCTTTAGTTTATTTGAACTTGATTATACTCTATTCAGGTTGGTTCTGAAGGTTGTTGATCAGTTGTCTAGAGTATGTGCCACGCTATAATGCCCAACTTCCCTTTTTGAGATTCAGAGGTATTTCTGTAGCTCATTAACTATTCACCTGTGTAGCAGCAACACTATTTCAGCCTACTCCCCTATGTAAATCTTCTCTGGCATCTATTAAAAGTAGTACCCAAATGTGTGTTGTTGTTTTTTCTTTTCGCTCTTTGTGATTTTGCTTGCCTGCACATCAGTTGTTTTCCTTGTATCCAAACTAGTTGATGGTTTTCCCTTTCTGACTTGCTACATGCTGAACAGAATGTCAGCACATGCAGACTCTTTCCCGTGCCAGATGTACCATATGAACATAAGAACGGGCATACTGGGTCACGCCAAAGGTCCATCTAGCCCAGTATCATGTTTTCCAAGAGTGACCAGTGCCAGATTCCCTAGAGGGAATGAACAGAACAGGTAATCATCAAGTGATCCATTCCCTCTTGCCCATTCCCAGCTTCTGGCAGACAGAGACTAGGGACACCATCCCTGCCCATCCTGGCTAATAGCCATTGATGGACTATCCTTCATGAATTTATCTAGTTCTTTTTTGAACCCTGTTATAGTCTTGGCCTTCACAACATCCTCTGGCAAGGAATTCCACAGGTTGTCTGTGCATTGTGTGGGGCAGGGGGTTGGGGTGTGGGAGAAGCCCAGAACTCTGGGCTGGGGGTGCAGGCTTTGGGGTAGGGCCAGGGATGAGGGGTTTGGGGTGCAGGAAGGGGCTCTGGGTTTTGGGGGGCTCAGGGCTGGGGCAGGGGATTGGGGCACAGGGTTGAGGCACAGGCTTACCTCAGTCAGCTCCCGGTCAGCAGCGTAGTAGGGGTGCAGAGGCAGGCTTCCTGCCTGTCCTGGCACCACGTACTATGCTACGCCCCGGAAGCGGCCAGCAGCAGGCGCTCCTGTGTGGAGACATGCAATCGGCTCTGTGCGGCTCTTGCCTGCAGGCACTGCCGCCCCAACTCCCAGCCAGTGGGAGTGCGGAGCCAGTGCTTGGGGTGGGGGCAGCATGTGGAGCCCCATGGCCACCCCGCTTAGGAGCTGGACTTGCTGCTGGCCGCTTCCGGGGTGCAGCATGGTGTTGGAAAAGGTAGGGAATAGCCTGCCTTAGCTGGGCATCACCGCTGATAGGAATTTGAACGAACTGGTCGGCGGTGCTGACCAGAGCCGCTGTGATCCAGTCCCTTCCACAGACTCTCTCTCCATATTCTTTCTTTGGAATTCACTTACAGGTTCTCACTGCATTTTTGTACAAGTTTTGGTTTTGTGCACAGGGGAAATGGTTTATTCTTTAACCAGGTAGAATGTTTTTGTAAGTGCTGTCTGCTGCACCATTAAAAAAAAATAGCCCATAGGAAATGAAACACACAAAGTGATATTAAACAAAGTCTGATTTCAACCCCAGAAGCAATGACAGAGTTATTTTCTACCCATCAGCTAGCCTGTAGTTTGGTGAACCCTCCCCCCTTTCAGGTTTTAGTTTACTGCTTGTTCAAATACAACAGCATAAATGAAGAAAGGAATTAAAGCCTTAACTTTTCAGTGTTCATGTATTTGTCAGTTTAATGTCAGAAGCATAACATTACCCCAGGAAAAAGGAAGGGGCATTCCTGTTTGACATAGAAAAGATTGTTATTAAACAGAATCAAGAGGATAATAGGGTAAAGGACAAACTGTAAAATATCATGAGCAATTATTCAGGTTTCATGTTTTTTTGTTTTTTTGAGTAGCTTGAAAATCCACTGTACATTTCAAAGAAAGAGGAAGTGACTGTGGGTAAATATGGTGGTTTTTGCTTCTTTTTGCAGAAACCATCATGCCAATATCTAGCTTTCTGTGTGTGGGGAAAGAAGTTGGCAACAGTAGCGTGGGAAAAACTGAATAGAAACTGAGATACAAATAACTTTCAAAGATTAAAAGAAAAAGAGAGCAAGAGTGTGTGTGCGTACAGTGGTGAATCTGCTTTTACATAAATCTAGTTAATGGTCAAATATGGAATTCTAGCCATCAAATTTGATGTATCCTTTTGGAAATCTGAATGGAGGAAAAAAGATTTGGGGCAAAATTCACCTCTTAGATCTGTGTATTGGAACTTCTCTGCTATTTCTTCACTCTGCATATGTGTGAAGCTGTCAGTTACATCAGTGGGAGATCTATGCATCTCACTGGAGAGCCAATGCCCTAATCAGAGAGCAGAATTTTACCCTCAGTTTTTTGTTTTCATAAAAATTGTCCATTTATTAATATATTTATATAATATATTCATTGTTTAATATTAATATAGACCAGGGTTTGTTGCATCCAAATTTTTAATGTGTTAGTAGCCAGCCATTTACTTGCGCTGTTCCAAATTTGGTTTTACATCTTTTAAAGTCTTAGGAACAAAGGCAAATAATTTTAAAATACCAGTATAAAATAATCATCAGTGTGTTCTGGTCATGTCGGTGCTGAATCCTTTTAGTTTAGATACAGCGTAGGCTATTTAGGGCATATGTAAAAGATTTGGATATTTGTGAAGAATTTGTGCTTTTGTGCTTGCAGGGGGAATAGCTCAGTGGTATGAGCATGGCCTGCTAAATCCAAGGTTGTGAGTTCAATTCTCAAGGGGGCCATTTTGAGATCTGGGGCAAAAATCTGTCTGGGGATTGGCCCTGCTATGAGCAGAGGGTTGGCCAGATGATCTCCTGAGGTCCCTCCCAACTCTGATATTCTATGATGTGTGTACATGTTTGTTACATACTGTATTTAATCATTTTAATAAAAACATTAATAGAATTACTGATTCATTTATTAATCCTAATATGTATAAGTAAATAGATTTAGGTTTGTGGATTACTTACTGTGTGTCATGCCAGAGAACAATATGAACATGAGTGATCTATTTTTATATACAGTGTCTACATGCTATCCAAATATTTATATTTAAATTAAACATTAAACAGGACAGTAACCTGTTCCGTAACTGGCATTCTTCGAGATGTTTTGCTCATGTCTATTCCACATCCCATCCTCCTTCCCCACTCTTGGAGTTGGTCTGGCAAGAAGGAACTGAAGGTAGGGGGAGCACACGGCTCCCCTTACAGTGCGCCATAGCGGTACCACTCCAGGGGTCACAGCAGCGCTCTCTCTACGGGTGGTGCTGAGGGGAAAAACTTCCAGCACTGGTGCATGTGGTAAGCACGCACACCTACTGTGGAACAGACATGAGCAACACATCTTGAACGCCAGTCAGCAGCTGAAAACCAGATCCTGAAAAAAATGGGAATTGAAAGTAAAGCTGCTCCTCATGGAGGGAGCTCTTCAGCCTGTGACTGACCCATGCCTAGAGTCTCCCAGGCGACATCAGTCTTCTCTGCAGCCTTCTACTCCAAGGCTGGTGAACTGAGAGAGAAATCCTCAGATTCTCCACATAAGACCAAAAAGAGCTGTTAGCCCCAAACTAGCCAGAGGAAATTTCTGGCATATTCAGTCTGTAAGCATGGTAGGCACAGACTGCGTGGGTCTGGTGCGACAGATACTGCTGGTAGGCCTAATGACCCTATGGGCATAGGCACTGAAGCAGCAGTACCACCGGTCAGGGACAGAAGTGGAGACCAGATCTCCTCAAGGCAGATGGCATCAGTACGGACATTCTCATCACTAATGACTGTGAGCAACCATCAGCGGACCACTCTGTGAAGCTAAAGTCTCCAACTCCCTTGGTACTGCTGACTCAATATTGGCAATCTCTGACCGTACCAACTACTGTAGCACCACAGGACTTTAAATTCTCATGGTGTCTGAGGTACCAGAGCCTCTTCTAATCAGTACTGGGGCCCTGGTACCAGACACATCTGAAGTCCAAGAATCACCACCAGCACCAAGCCTTGAACCTCTGCTCTCTGTATTGGCTCCACCATTTTCCAATGGAGAGTCAAATAGTGACCAGGAAGGGGTCCTCTTCCATTACTCTCATCATGCTTCCTCTTGCTATCAACCCAGGAGTGCCCAGTCATACCCTCGTTCTGGACAACCCCAGTGGTATGACCAGTCAGGGGATCAACCACCCATGCTTTTTCCACTGCCCACTGGTCCTATTGGGATCCGTGGGCAGCCTGTAGGTACCATGCCTCCTGGGCATCTAGTGTTACCCACTCAGAGACTGCGAGGCATTCCCCCTCAGCCACCATCTCTAGAGCCTAAGAACCTCCTTAGGAGATCTTGGAGGAGCCAGGAGGTCAGACTAGAGGAGAGGGTTACACCACTTACTAACATCTCTTCCTCCTCTTCAGATAAGGCAGTAATGCCCCCTCCACTGTCTATGGCAGATGATTTTAAAATCATCCAAGACCTGGCTAAGGATGGCAGATACCTTATAAGTATCTCTTGAGAATGTTAAGACACTCACCATATGCTTCTGGATATCCTACATACATCATCCTCCTCCTCCTCCAGGATAGCCCTCCCCATCAACAAGGCACTTTGGATCCAGCTAAGTTAATATGGCCAACTCCAGCATTGGCCACACCAACATGCAAACAGGCTGATAAAAAAATATTATGCATCTCCTAAGAATGCGGAATTTCTTTTTCTGCACCCTCCGCCTAAATCAATTGTAATAGATGCAGTATTATCATCCATAAAAAGTCTCAACTCTGAAGCCCCAGTCTCTGATTAGGGATACTGCTCGGGAGTTTCCTACAGTGGAGCACCCATAGGGACACTATTCAAAGAAGAAGAGGAACTTACTCACCTTGTGCAGTAATGATGGTTCTTTGAGAGGTGCCCCACAACCTGCCCTACTTCCTTCTACTTTGGAGTTTTTGACAGGGACTCTGCCATAGAGAAGGAACTGAGGGTGGTTCGCACATGCAGTGCTATTTAGCCTCGAGACAGAGCATGAGGCGGGGAGAGGGCATGGAGGGCATGGTAAGGTTGAATGGACATTGCTATCAAGATCTCCTACCCGAAGTGCAGGGATCCACATAAACCTACAGTGAAGCACACATCTCGAAGAACTATCGTTACTGCACAAGATGAGTAACTTCCTCTTCTACTACTTTGACTCTCCTCACAGTGAATAGTATCTCCCTTTACTTTGTTTCTTATGGACCAAATTCTGCCTCCCTTGCTCTGACTGCGTTTCTACAATACGGCTATTTGAGGGAGATTAGAAAATGTGCTAAGTCTTCTTTCATATCTGCAATGATATATTACTGAAATGACTTCTTTGCTTTGACATACATTTGGTTTGATGAAGTTTTGACTGATCCAAGCAAAAACCACCCTGTTGGAAGCACATTGGGATGAAAAGATTTAACTTTCTAAAATAATCTAATCAAAGGTTGGATAGAGAGGGAGCCAAAAGTAGAGGCTGAGATAACCAACAAGACTTGCAGAATAATGAGTGTCCATGACTTCTGTGTTTTCCTGAGAATTCTGGTGCTAAAATCATTGTTCTTTACAAGTTCTCATGATTATTTTGGATGCTTGTAGTGTGCTTGTCAGATGTTACACTACTCTGTTTTGTTTGAACCAAGAAGTACATAATAAAGTTTTGTTGTAGATGCAGAGATTCTATTGCCAGGTAGTAGTAGGCTATGGTACTGCACTTGATGCCAGGGAAGAAATTTCCATGTCTTATTTCTGTGTGGAAGGAGAAATTGAGGTGAGGGAAAAGTTCTTTAATAAGTTCCTTCTCACTCTTCAGCTCTTCAACATATGGGATCTGTATGTAAAGTAGGCAAAGGCTGAGTATTGCTACTTATTTTATAGCTGCACATTTCATCATGTAATGTGGCTGATGTGTTAAAAAATTGTTTCTAAGTTATGTGTGTATCATGCAGTCATGCAGTGAAGCTGATGTTTTGTGTGGGAAGTTTTGTTGCAGTGTTAGTGTAAGCATGAAATGGTAAGCAGAGTCCCACGATCAGAATCCTGGATGCTTCAGTTCTGCCTGAGCGTGGCTTGGACTTCCAACCTCAGGGTGTTGGGAGAACAGAAGAGATGTTAGTCCCTTTTTTAAAATAAATAGGATCCTACTTGCCTTACATAATAGGGTAGAAATTGCCTAGCTTTACAATCTGTTTCCCCCCTTTTAGTCCACATGTTCTCTGATTTCCCCTGTTTTTTCTTTGAATCAGTAGCGTTCTCAGGATTAAGAAGGCTGGTGGTGGTCTAGCCTGTGATTTGCAGATGATGCTATTAAGAGTAAGCTTAGTTTGGTATTAGACTGAGGAGATCTACAATATTTGGCCCTGAATTGGCATTTATTACAGATACCTGATTCAGGGAAAGATTTGGACTCACCCTAATAATTGGATACTCTTATTTTATGCCAGATCACATTAGAGATAGGATAGGGGATGCTGCGCCTTACTTCAGTTCTTCCAATACATTGAGGTTGTTCCCTTGAAGCAGTTTAATCACATGAGTGCTGTGAACAATTTACTTTCTTTACCAAGAAGTTCTGTTGAATCAAAGTTAGACTGACAACAAATATGTTTGTGCTGTAACGATCTCTTCGGTTTTACCAATATTTCACCTGAATCTTTGATTTCCTATTTGTATGTCTTTTTCTTTTCAAACCTACCACCACAACTGCTTCTGTAACTATTCCTGGTCTCGTCAATATTGTGCATTTTGAGGTAGGGCATTTTAGGGCTGAATTACAAAGGTCATAGAAGAAAATTCACTTGACAAGGTGTCTGTAATAATTCCTAAAAAATCCTTTCTTTTAGTCCTTAACACTTCCTTCTGAAAGCATGTGTTACTTAGCATTTAGCTTTGGGAAAAGAAGACACTAACATAAACATTTAATGTAAATATTTTGATGAGTAAAAACTTAATGTATGTCAATTTGTAAACAGAAGGGGAAATAATATCCTGACTGTTAGATACCATATGATGATGTGGCTGTAGCAGCCTCATAGAAATTAAAGGTGGTTAAGACCTATTCTATTAATCCCCTTTCTAACATAGGATTGATCTCTACAGTACATTTACTACAACTTGGGCTGCTGTAGTTTTGTCCCTAGTAGTTGGGCTTTCACGTCTGCTCTTCAGTGGCCATTCCACTCTCTAATATATCTCACTGTGTTAGGATTTGTTCTTCTGATATTCATCCTCTGTGCTCTCTTTCTTAATTTAATCAATTCATCTTCAATTCACTAGAAGTTTAAATATGGCTGATTTTTTCCTTTTTGTTTGATTTCATGTAAGGTTTTTGTTTTTGTTTTTCTTCTTCCAATTTGGTAGCCTTATGTGAAACATTTTTTTTCCAGGTTTTCCTTAGGGGATGTTCGCAGGCCCCTTCATGAAACTGCAGTGTTAGTGGAAGATATCATCCACATGCAGCTGATTAATTTGGTAAGAATATCTTTAGTCTTTTGATTACAACGTGTTCCATGTGGGTACAACACAATCTTTTCTGTAAGAATATTGAGAATGTTTTACCTCTTATTCTTCAGGCTATATGTTATCATGTAGTGACTATACTTAGAGAAAAGGACAACTCCCTTTAGAATACGTAAACAACGTTCCATCCATGATAGTCTAGAGCAGTGGTAGACAACCTATGGCACGTGTGCCGAAGGCGGCACGCGAGCTGATTTTCAGTGACACTCACGCTGCCCGCATCCTGGCCACTGGTCTGGGGGGGCTCTGCGTTTTAATTTAATTTTAAATTACACTTCTTAAATGTTTTATAAACCTTATTTACTTTACATACAGCAATAGTTTAGTTATATATATGATAGACTTATAGAAAGAGACCTTCTAAAAACGTTAAAATGTATTACTGGCATGCGAAACCTTATATTAGAATGAATAAATGAAGACTCGGCACACCACTTCTGGTCTAGAGAAATCACTGCTGAAAATCGCAAAGGCACTACCTTTGTCCACATGTTCATTGTTAAACTTCCAGATATGAAGGGTGTAAGATCCAGGTGAGAACCCCTTTCCACCCACCCAGTAGGTCTGCTGTGAAGGGAATCCAAGCCTCTGTGCTCTGGATCCCCTGGAAAGTTTTAAGCTTCTGGAGCCTGAACAGCGTCTAACCACTGCCCCAGTCTTGGGTGTCTCAGCACATTCTCGGGGTGCAGACCTACTATCTGGCACCCCCTCCCAGTGTTGGAACCTGCTGTCCAGCCTCCTAGTCTCTCTAGGCACAGTGCACACCCCTTTCCCAGAACTCTACCCCAAAAGTATGAAACTTCTGGTTTACAGTTTAACGTTTTCAGGTGCATGTAGTAGTTGTGACGCATATACACACATACATTTTGTACATTGTTTAACACATTAATGCTCTTTTATCCTTAATCATGTAAAGTACAGGAGAGTGCAGTTCATACAAAACAACAAACACTAGATGTATGTCCTTGCCTCAGTTTTTCCTCAGCACTCCAGGGCATTGTTTGGGCTGGGTCTGAGTCTGTTGGGTGATCCAGAGTCCTTGAGACCATCTGGGCTTAGGAAAGTGTGTAGGGCCCCCCACCTCATAAGGCTGCTACTTGCTTATTGACCTCTCCTTCTGGAGCCCCTTACCCACGTCCGTGAACTTGCTTTCTCCAGCCCCACTTCCTGTCTAGTTCTCCTGTTCCTGTGTGACTTTCTTCTGTCTTCTGGGTAACTTTTCATTGTTCCGGCTTTCCCCTCTCTTCAGCTAAAGTGGATTTTCAAGGCTTGAGCTACTTTTTAGCATAATTTTTTGTCAGGTTTAAGTACCATGATTAACCTCTAGTTCCCACTGTATTTGTCTGGGGTGTATGTGCTAAGGGGCTTGTCAGCAGGGATCCATGTACATATAGGCATTTATGATACAGCACTTTCTCATAATACAGCTTTATAATATCAGTCTCATAAATTGCAGAGACATTGCCCTAGTTCATCACACAGGACATATGGTTTGTTTCTGGTTCTATGGTGCTATGTAACTAATATGTGTGTAATTCAAGACCCAGCTAAATTGGGGGTAAAACTGGTTGAAATTTTTCAAAGAACAAATTTTCAATTGACAAATACCCTTTTCCGTTTCAAAAGTAAAAAGATTTCTCAAACTATTGACATTTTCATTTTTGTGTGATGTTTTAAAACAATTATCAAAAACATCAAAATGTTTGACTTTTTTGCTTAGTGAATACTTAATAAAAAAATTATAATATTTTCAATTAAAAAAAACACCTGACTTTATTAAAAATGGTGACCAAAAAGTTGTGTAAAACCAAAATGGGCCTGTTTTGAATGCTGTGAAATTCAAGCAACTTTGAAATTTTCATTTTTGTTTATTAATAAAAAATAAAATCAACCATGTCTACTGAGGACTTTATATTGAGAAATTATTGTCTCAAACCAGGAAGAAAACCTCTTGTTCCCTGTATTTTGACACTTGGTATTAATGCAACTCCATAAGACCATCCAAATGACAATTTTAAAATATTATCTAGTTTACATTTTTAGAAAACATTTAGGTATATTATTCTACAGTGTATCTCCCAAAATTGTGTACGCATAGCAGGACATTTTTTAGATGTGTGAACATGCACCTGAACAATAGTGAACCTCACTATAAATTAATAATTTATGCTTTTTTATAGTTCATTTTAAAAAACTTCAATATTGGAATTACAGGATTTGGTCTGAACCGCATCATAAAGGATAAGATGAAATTTCCAATTTCAGTCTTATACCTACTAAGAAAACTCAGTTTGTCTTCTTGACCTAACAACCATGTACATAATCATAAGATTTTTTTTTTTACAGTTGTTTCCTTAATCATACGTAATTATGGCCACAGCTTTACTCTTCCTTTAGTGGCAATGGAATGAGGATTATTTATTTTATTGCACGATTAATGCTTAGCTGAACTTTGTGTAAAATTTGTGTTTGACAAAAATTTAACCTGTGGCCCTGCCATCTTTTCTTTTGAATAAATAAATAATGAATTCCTTTAGCTGGATACTTAGTTGATGGCCATGACCCTAGGTTAACCCTAAATGGTGTCTAGGAGCATGTATGATTTCCTGTCAGGAGGAGGAATGGGAATAGACCAGCAGACAAACTGTTTTTCTAACCTCTCACCTTTTGGCCCAAGACAGCACTTTATTTCAAGGGAAGTGAAAGTATCTTTAATAGCTCGTTGTTTTGACCTTTGACACCTCCAGGACGGAACTCTTAAATCATGGCCTTTTATATATGCCAGGATGGGCTTCTGGAAATGATTTTTGCACATTCGTTATCCTATAATAATTCACATTCTTACTGAGCTGTTATTAAATATTTATACTGTCTTCTCATTTTTTAGATAACTCTACCTACATGAGAGTATTAAAAACACACACAAACTTTGTAATAAATGCTTGTTGTAAACTTGAGTGCACAGTGCCTATATTCCAATCATGTTGCTCAAAACACTGTGCTACATTATGCAATTGATTATTTTCGTCCTGAAAACTGAGATATATTTTTGACATATTTGTCTACTATTTCATTTGAGAAGTTGTTTGTGTATGTGATGCAAGGTCAACATGTTGTTGTATACATCTTTCTTAGTAGGCATTTCTAGGAAGAGAGAATACTTGATTAAATCCAGATATGTGCTTCCAAAATAAGTTGCCATCTTGATTAGCACTGATGGATTTACTTTTGATATCTCTGAAATTTATAGTTCTGACTTCCTATTTTTTAAATTTATCCGAACCCTATTAAAGAAGGGGCCCGTTTGGACAGATTTATATGGTAGCTACTTTGAACCATTATATACTTCATGAGGTCTGGGTGCCCTGGGGAATGACAACACAAAACAAGACAAATCCTTGGAAAGCACACTGCTTTGAGATTAATGTATCATGGTTGCTACCAGAAAGAATCTTTTTGGTGTACTGAATAATGCACTACAAATAGAAATGGCCAGTTTTTTACCACTATTATATAATTCAAGCAGGTGCTAAGCTGTACTAGGCAGAAAAATATCAGATCAGTATAATAGTACAGTACATGCAAACTGTGTACGTTACTATAACAACACTAGGAAATTAACCATACTAATAATGTTTAAATATATTTCTATATTTTAATTATAATACATTTTTGGATATTTGCAGAACACTCAATAGAAAGCAAAAACAATAAGCAAGGATAGAATGAAAATAGACACATGGAACTTTGCCTGGGCATATTGTCAATATATCAAAATAATTATATGAAATAAATATTTTAAAGTTCAAAATAATTAATTACATTTCCCCTCTCACAGAGCACAGTAGCAAAGCTTTTATTCCAAAGTCAAGTTGAACCAGGGATCTGGAGTACATTTCCAGAGACAAACCTTGCTGAATGAAAGTTTTTGTTCAAATATTTAAAAACTGATTTGTATTTATTTATAAATGATTTAATAATAATTCTTAGATTTTATTTATTTATTTGTATTGCAGTAGCACTTAGATGCTCCATTCAAGTCTCCGTTGTACTGGGTGTTGTATGCACACGAATAGAAGCCATTGCTCCAAAGAACTTAAAATCTAAGCTCAAGGAAATTGGTTGCTCCTGGAAAGGTTGTTGTACAGAGATAAAACAGATGTTTTCAGTAGTAGCTACTGTACTCCTAAAAAGGAGATCAAATATCTTACAAAAGACAATAGAACAGTTAATAATCATAGAATCATTAGGGTTGGAAGAGACCTCAGAAGATCATCTAGTCCAATCCCCTGCTCAAAGCAGGACCAATCCCCAAATGGCTCCCTCAAGAATTGAACTCACAACTCTGGGTTTAGCAGACCAGTGCTCAAATCACTGAGCTATCCCTCCCCACAGTGAAGAAAGACTATTGATGATGATAATTTGCAAAGCTCTTCACAAATATTAAATGATGAATTAATTTCCAGAAGACTGCTGTAATGTTCTTATTCCTGCTTTATAGATAGGGAAAAGGTTTTAACTTTCCCACAGCCATGGAAGGCTTCCATCAGAGCGAACACTAGAACTGGAGGGTTCCTGACTCAGTCTCCCATTTTCAGAACACTACATCACACCTTTTCTGTCTTGATGTGGTGTTATCCATGCCATGGCTACTGGCTACAATGCAGTTATATGACTGTATAAATGGCAACATTATTCCCTCTTTTTGCTTTTCAGTAGATGCACAGACGTGCTCCAGGATATAAGCCTTTGTATGAAAAAGTCTCTGGCCCGTATAGTTGCAAAAATAACTTTAATAATTTGAACCGTGTTTACACTGATCCAATTCTGTCTGCTTGATTTTGCAGATAGCCTGAAACAATAACTCTGAAGAAAGTGTGAACTGCCTTATTCATTTAACTGGGATGTTGAATCCAAAATGTAATAAATCCATTCGTGAAAGTTACTCCATGTGGGTGAACCCCAGAGTCAGCGTGGAGCAACTTACATGATCAGGAATTTAGACATTAGCACTTACGCTATTTCATCTCTGATAATTTTAGCAGAAACATGAAGATAATGTGCATATTCGCTGTTGTTGCGTGTAGTGCTAGATCCTGGGGCAGTTGCAGTGAGGCAAATAGTTACTGATACTGGTTGCAGCAGTGGGAAAAGAGGAATTCAAATCTCATCCCTTCACATTTAAAGCCCAAAAAGGAGGAGGAAAAAGGAGATGTATTCCTTGCCAAGCAGCAAAAAAGCTCAACAATTTCTTGGATGCCAATAACAGAAATTATCTCACTGGGCTCCTTCCTGGGTGCAGAATGCCCCGGTTGTCTCTGACACTGCCAAGATTCATTTTTCCCTCTGACATTTGTAGTGTGGTTAGATATTACAATAAAAAAATCTGCAATAAATGGAAAATTTCGAAGCAGAGAGAAACAAATTGAATTTAATACCTGTAGTTAATTAACTTAACACAATATTGTAGAGTCTGTGCTTTACTGGATTAGAGAGCAGTAAATAGAAAAGGGCTTAGGGGGTGGGGGCTGAAGGAGAACACTGCATATCCTGGTTGCCTGTTGTGTACTCTAGATCAGCAGTTCTCAAACGGTGGGTTGAGACCCCAAAGTGGATTGCCACTCCATTTTAATGGGGTCACCAGGACTGGCTTAGACTTGCTGGGGCCTGAGCCAGAAACCCAACTCCCACTGCCTCGGGCTAAATCTGAAGCACAAGGGCTTCAGTCATGGGCTCAGGTTACTGGCCCCTTGCCTGAGGCTGAAGCCCATGGGCTTCAGCTTTGGTCCCCCCTGCCAAGGGCAGAAGGGCTTGGGCGGGCTCAAGCTTCGGTCCCCCATGCTGGGGTCATATAGTAGTTTTTGTTGTCAGAAGGGAGTTGCAGTTCAATGAAGTTTGAGAACCCCTGCTCTAGATGCATAGTAGAAGGGTGTCACGGAGTCCCCGGGCAATGCTCTGGAACAGCTCCCCACAGAGCCAGTCAGGACTTTGGGGAGCCTCCTCTCCCTTGAAGCAGACTTGTTCAGGGCAAGAAGCTCACACGTCTTCACCTCCTGGGTCTCTCCTTGGAGCATTCAGCATCCTCTGCCCCTCCGTGGGCTTCCCACAGCGAGCCCACCCAGGCGGGGTCCTGGGGAAGCCACAGGGTTCTGCACCCCCACTTTGCAGTCAGACGTGACTCTCAGCCAGCAAAACAGAGGTTTATTCGATGACAGGAACAGGGTCTAAAACAGAGCTTGTAGATACAGCGAACCAGACCCCTCGGCCGGGTCCATTCTGGGGGGCAGTGAGCCAGACCCCTAGGTCTGCACTTCACTCCTTGTCCCCAGCCAGCTCCAGACTAACCACCCCCTCCAGCCCCTCCTCTCTGCTCAGCTCCTTTCCCAGGCCAGGAGGTCACCTGATCCCTTTGTCTCCAACACCTTCAGCTGGCACCTTTGCAGAGGAGGGGCCCAGGCCATCAGTTGCTAGGAGACAGAGGGTCAGGCATTTAGGTGCACTGGCCCTTTGCTCTGCCAGATACTTAAGAACTGCCATGGGGACACTGAGGCATCAACACAGTATTCAGAGAAAACATTAAGAACATTCCTAGTTCATCACAAAGGGGCATTATATATGATCTGTTTACAGCTTGTTGCAAATAATTATAGTACTAAATGTAATACTTACCCGTGTATCAGTTACAGCAGCAGATTTTGGGAAACAAAACAGGAAATGCTGGGTAAAGTTCATATAAAGAACTAGAAGCAGTTAAAATGCAGAAGTAATAAGAACAGAAGAACTGAAAGCATTGTGCTATTAAATATTGTCCACCATCTTGTTCAGTCTGAATGACATACTTCTGCCAGTTAATTCACTAATTTCTGTGCAATGTGTGGTACTTCCCTATCCTTAAGGGCTCCATTCTGTCCTCAGCTATGCACAAGTGCCTCCCATGACATCTCAAGACAGAAATTATCCGTAAATTCTATTTTATTTGTATTAGTTTCTATATATTGACTAGACTTTTGAAATCTTTAGTAAAGAGATGTGAAATTTTATTTCATGAGAAGCCTGGTCTGCGCATAGGACTGGAAGGCCGAAATCTCAGCTCTGAGGCTGACTTCCTCTGGATTTGAGCAAGTAATTTACAATTTACTTGCCCATGTTTCCCAATCTGTAATACAAAGGTTAATGTCTAACTCATTAAGTATCCATTGTGTGGAGTTCATATTTTGAAGGTAAAAGTGCTGTTTGTGAGCTAAATATTATTGTTTAGTGTTCTCGTACATCAGAGACACTTAAGACATAGCAATGAAAGATAGCATATGTACAGAAGTGGTTGTCAGTCTCCCTTTCCAACCAACAAAGAGTCTGAAGGTCTTGGCTTCCATTTTTGAGGCACAAAGATGTCTTCTCGTTTCACTTAAGGGAAGACCCAGTCTGTAAGTCCATTTTTGCTAGTTCAGACAGTGGGTGAAATCCTGGCCCCCCATAAAAGTGAGTGGGAGTTAAGCTGTTGACTTTAGTGGGAGCATAATTTCATCAAGTTGCAGTGGGGGAGGTTTAGGTTGGATATTAGGAAAAACTTTTTCACTAGGAGGGTGATGAAGCACTGGAATGGTTTACCTAGGGAGGTGGTGGAATCTCCTTCCTTCGAGGTTTTTAAGGTCAGGCTTGACAAAGCCCTGGCTGGGATGATTTAGTTGGGGATTGGTCCTGCTTTGAGCAAGAGTTTGGACTGGATGACCACCTGAGGTCCCTTCCAACCCTGATATTCTGTGATTCTGTGATCGAGGGGGTGTAAGTTCTCTTGCCATCTGATAGAGAGATGTCTCTGTGGGTGCTCCACTGCATGTGTTGGTGAGTCCCTGCACCTTTGCTCAGAGATTTTTACAGCAGTACTCTTACTGGTTGCGCACACGCAGAGCCTGCCCCCGTCCCCAGCTCTGAGTGTACCCTAATAGTATGCATACATTACCAGTCTCCTCAGTTCCTTCGCTACCATCCCCGGCCTGAGATGGAGCTCCGCAGACTCGTTAGACTTCTTCTCTCACTTAGTTTGAATTCCTTCCTAGTTAGTTAGTTTGTTACCAGTAGTACTTAGTTACTAATTTTCTATCTTTTGTGGTTCAGAATGCATGACTATACATGAGGTGCTTCCAAGCTTGGTTGGTCATGGTTTGCAGACCGAATGTGCACGCTCGAAACAAGCCTCTATCCATATCTTTCAGAGTCAAAGACTCTCTCCTATGGTGGACAGTTCCCTCCAACCTCTGCTCAGGAGTCCCCTTTCTCCAGGATGCTTCATCCCTCATAATGACTACCAGTGCATCCTTCACAGGGTGAGAGGTGCACACATGTTCCACCACACAGCCCAGGGACTATGGTCATCAACTGAAACCTCCATGCAGATAAACGTCCTAGAACTTCGAGCCATATGCAACACCTGCCGTCACTTCCTCCCATTAATCTGCAGCCGTGTATGGATAATGACAGACATCATCACCTGCATGTTCTATATAAACAGGCAGGGAGGAGTTCCCTCTCACTCACTTTGTACAGAAGCTATGAAGCTCTGGAATAGGTGGCTGATATCCGCATGTTGTTCGCAAGGCACCAATCTTCCCAGAGCTATGAATACCACAGTGGACGAATTAAGAAGATGGTTTCCCTGGGATTACGAATGGGAGATAAACAAGATGATCATCCGCAATATATTCCGCATTTGGGGCTACCCAACCATAGACCTTTTTGCAACTGCAAAAAACACGAAATGTCTCGTATTTTGCTTTAGAGCAGGACTGGGCAAATATTCCCTGGGAGATGCGTTTATGATCCCATGGCACAAGGACTTACTCTATGCTTTTCCCCCGATACCGGTTCTCTACAGAGTTCTGACAAAGATACGAACAGATCGTGCCACAGTGTTTTTGATTGCTCCCTCGTGGCCAAGACAACCGTGGTTTCCGTTCTTTACCAGAATGTCAGTTTGCCCACCAATTTCATTGCCCCTTACTCCAAACCTTCTATCACAGCAACACGGCCAATTTCTTCACCCCAGCCTGTCCATGCTTCACCTCAAAGCTTGATTCCTACATGGTTCTCCCAAAACAAACTAGCATGCTCTGAGCAGGTTCAAAGAGTGCTCCTACATAGCAGAACACAATCTACTTGCATCACCTATCTCCGAAAGTGGAAGTGATTCATACAATAGTGCTCAACTAAACAACTTCCACCTACTTCTACATCTCTTTCGCTCATACTTGACTACCTATTAGACCTTAAGCAATCTGGCCTTTCTTTCAGCTCCATCAAATTCCACTTAGCTGTGCTATTACAACTTTTCATGACAAGATCGATGATACCTCTGTTTTTGCTCATCCAACCACCGAGTGTTTTCTCAAAGGACTCCAATCCCTATACCCAGACATTAAACCACCTACCCCTCTGTGGGACCTTCACTTAGTATTATCCTGTGTAACTCAACAACCATTCGAGGCCCTAGCCACTTGCTCCCTTTTACACCTCTCTATGATAACAACATTCTTAGTGGCAATCACCTCTGCCAGATGGGCCTGAGAAATAACAGCACTCAGGGCAGACCCACCCTATACACTGTTTTTTAAGGACAAGGTTACCCTTCAATTACACCCCAAATTTCTTCCAAAGGTGCATCTGTCATTCCACATCAATGAGCCGATACACCTACCAACCTTCTTTCCTAAACCACATGCAAACTCTTTTGAATCCACAATGCATATGTTAGACGTTTGCAGGATTTTGTCCTTCTACTTGGATAGAACCAAGCCCTTTAGGAACTCTTGTAGACTCTTTGTCTCCATCATAGAATGTTTCAAAGGGACACCTATTTCAACCCAGAGACTTTCAAACTGGATTTCTGAGTGTATCCAACTGTGCTATCAGATAAAGTTACACCTTCAGCCAGCATCAGAACTCACTCCAGTAGATCTGTGGCTACCTCCATGGCTTTTCTATGCCAAGTTCCCCTGGCAGATATCTGTAAAGCGGCCACTTGGTCTTCTAAACACACATTTGTTAAGCACTATGCCCTGCTCAAGGCCTCTTTCTGATACACAATTAGGCAGAGCTGTATTATCTACTGCATTCCTACCAAATCCGAAGTCCCGACCTTCTTGAGATACACTGCTTTGAAGTCACCTAGAGTGGAGCACCCACAGGGACATCTCTCTCTATCGAAGAGGAGGTTACTCACCCTGCGCAGTAACTGATGTTCTTTGAGATGTGTCCCTGTGGGTGCTCCACTACCCACCCTCCTCCCCTCGGCTTCAGAGTTGGGGTAGCTTCCATTGTAGAGAAGGAACTGAGGAGACCGGTTGTGCACACTCACTATTAAGGTACACTCAGAGCGGGCGGGATCAGGCTCTGTGCGTGTGCAACCAATATGCGTACTGCTGTAAAAATCTCCGAGCAAAGGCGCAGGGGCACACCAACACCTAGAGTGGAGCACCCACAGGGACGCTCATCTCGAAGAACCTCAGCCACTGCACAGGTGAGTAACCTCCTCTTTCACGATGTCATTCTTCCCTTTAAAAGGGGCTGGTTAAACCTACTCATGGGGCTTATTGTCTGAAGCAGGTAGGGTTGGGTAAGTTTGACTGGCTAGACTTAATTTTCACCTTTGATGCTTTTTATTTTTGCTGATCCCCTTTCCTTTTTTCAGATTAAGACATAATGTTTTATAGTGAAAAGTATTACTTTTAGTTCTTCTGATACTCTCTGGAGCACTCCATGGCCTGCGATGTATCTTGCTTCCTCTGTCTGGAGAAATCACCCTGTGAGAATGCAGCCATCTGGTTGTAGTAAATACTGCTTTCTCTTAAGTGGACAGGAGATTGAAACTACAGCTCCTGGAGTGAACAGTATCTCCACTCACTCAACGGTGCAACACCAAGTCTCTGGCTATTATTGTTTCATCCTGCACGTCTCGTACACACGTTCTGAGCCCAAGAGATTGTCAGTATGTCATTCTTATTACAGAAGCAGAAGCTGTTGGAGTAACAGAAACTCTCTCAAAGGGAACTCTTGTCAACATGACTCATAGGATCATTCCAGAACAGGTGATTTCCCCAGAGCTACAGATGAATAAAAGGTCTAAATATTTCACTGTTACACAGTTTGGTGCACCTTCAGAGCCTGGTGCAAAGATAGGAAGTTAAATCGTATTTGAATGTGAGATTTAGTATTCTTGGCTGTGTGAAGGCCTGGGCATCAGCTTTCTGAGGGTATGTGTTCACAGCAGAACTATCTCAAGTTAGCCTACCTTAAAATGAAGTGACCACACTTCAGAACAACACTCGAGTTACACAGACAGATTTGATTAGCAGCACAGAGTGATAGCATTAGCTGCTAATGCCTGATTGTAACTCAAGCTGTTGCATCCCCACTGTGTTACTACCTCTGTAGGTGGTAACATTCTTGCTTGTATTTTCAAAAAGAACAGGAGTACTTGTGGCAACTTAGAGACTAACAAGAGCACAAGTACTCTTGTTCTTTTTGCAGATACAGATTAACACGGCTGCTACTCTGAAAGCTGCTTGTATTTTGTTCAGTCATCTTGTTAAAACAGTATGCGAGAAGCTTCTACCAGAGGCCTAGTGTGGATTTAGATCAGGTCAGAACACCACAGTCGTTATTTTTGTTGTATGTGGCGTTGTAGCCGTGTCCGTTCCAGGATATTGGAGTGAGTATTACAGAGGGGAATTTCTGTTGGAGAGGAAGGTAGGAGGAAAGCCATTGTCATTTGAGGCAGTGAGTGAATTTATATGGGTGTTGTATGTTCTTTCTGGGTTTTTTTGCTTAGTTGATGGAGCTTGCTAGAGGGCAGTGTGCTGTGGGAGATAAGAGATGGGTAGCCAACAGAGGAGTTAGAGCGGGAGTTCTGTTGGACAAGAAGGGAGGAGACAAGCACCTGATCTTGGGGGCAGCGATTGAGTTTTTTTTGTGGGTGTTGTATGTTTTTTTCTGTTTTCTGTGTGGGTTTTTTTCCTTTGTTCAGTTTGTAGAGGCTGGTAGATGGTAGTGTGCTGTGAGAGAAGTAGAATCCTGATTAAGGGGTGGTGCTACTCTGGTTAAGGGGCCTATAAATGCAGCCAAACAGTCAGCCAACGGCACAGAAGCAGCAGCACAGGAACCAGCGAACAGAGCTGTAAACGAGGAGTTGGAGTTACAGGTGTGTGTGGTTTTTTTTATTTGTTTGTTTGTTTTTTGCAGAGGGGAATGGGGAAGAGGTATGTGGTGGTCTGGATTTGTTTTTGTTTTTTCCCCCTTTTTCCTTGGCAGAAGTTTAGGCAGGAAGGCTATGGCAGATGCAGAGGCAGCAGTGGTAATGACTCACGCAATGGAAGAGACAATGAAGATGACCGCATGTGGAAGCTGACAGGATGCACCTGATTCTAGTGCAGGTACCTGAAAACAGCTTTATTTGTATGAGTGCCACCTGATAGAGCTGATGGAAGAAAAGATCTGAGACGTAGTTTCCACCTGCATCTCCATGTTGAGTTTTGAAAGGGGTTCGAGCAGATGATGGAACAAAGGCAAGAGGAGGCCGAAGGAAAAAGTCAAGATTTGCAGATGCAAGCTGGACTCTCAGAGGGGAGAGTGTTGGGTGAGGAAGGTGGTCAGCAGAAGCATATGACTATGAAAACCAGGCAGAGGAAAAGACCGGCTAGTGAAGGAGAAATAGAGCTCAGGAACAGGTTTGCTCAGTTGGAAAATGGAGAAGTGGCACAGCAGGCTGTAACAGAAGAAGAGAGGACATGGAAGAAGAGAGGAGCAGCTAGTACTGTAAGAAGAGAGGAAGAGCCAAAGGGGATACCCAGAGTTCAGAGCACCCAGATGATGCAGGACGATTTGCAGAAGATTTCAAGGGAGAATAAAAGACAAGAGGACTTGCAGCCAGAAGGAACAGGAGGAAGGCCAAAGAATCATACCATCACCTGGAAAAGACACACATATGTGACTGGGGACTCCCTGCTAAGAAGAACAGACAGGCTTATTACCAGAGTTGGTCCAGAGAACAAGGGTGTTCTGTCTGCTGGGAGCTAAGATTTGGCATGCCTGAGGTTGAAGAAGATCATAAGGATAGCAGGAAAGAATCCACTGATTATCCTTCATGTGGGAACAAATGACACAGCTAGATTCTCACTAGAACATATAAAGGGAGACTATGCCAGGTTAGGGAAGATGCTTAAGGAACTGGAGGCTCAGGTGATCTTCAGTGAGATTCTGGCTGTCTCTGGGGGATGAGAATGAAGGCGAGACAAAATTACGATGATCAACAGATGGCTCAGGCAGTGGTGGTATAAAGAGGGCTTTAAGATGTTTGCAGTGGGGTGCATTCATGGACAGAGGATAGTTCTTATGTGGTGAACTTGACCTGAGTAGGGAGGGAAATAGACTTCTGGTATAGAAGTTGGCACAACTCATTAAAAGAGCTGGAAACTAGGAACTTGAGAGAGATGCTTGGGAGATGCTCATGTAATCTCCATGCCTGTTTTTAATATTGAGAGGGAGGAAAATCAAGTAAGAAAGGATACTGGAATGGAGAAAGGAACAGCACTAGGTAAGAGAATGCACATTAAGAAAGAGGATAGTTCTGATACCAGTCAGATAGGCGATACTGGCAGTAGATTGACCATACCCAGTTGGGCAAGGAATGTGGGCAAAGCCAAGCAGCAACAATTAAGATATTTGTATACAACAAGGAGTCTGGGTAACAAAATGGAGGAACTACAACTAGTGGTGCAGGAAGTGAAACCAGATATTATAAGGATAACAGAAACATAGTAGTCATGACTGGAATACAGGTGTTGAAGGGTAGGTGATGTTCAGGGGAAGACAAAGGCAAAAGTGGTGGAGTAACGTATATTAATGATGAAGTAGACTGTAAAATAATTAGAAGCTTTCCTGAAGTCGAGATAAACATCATCTATGCCCCCCACCCCCAAGGCTTGTTATCCTGTCAAAGAAAGCTATCAGGTTGATTTGTTCCTGACTGTTACTTATCACCTTATTATCTTCTAGATATTTGCAAATCGATTGCTTAATTATTTTTTCCCTTATCTTTCCAGGTTCAGAAGTTAAGCTGACTGGTCTGTAATTCCTCGGGTTGTCCTTTTTTCCATTTTTTTAGATTGGCACCCTGTTTGCCCTTTTCCAGTCTTCTGGAAACTCTCCCATCCTCCACGACTTTTGAAAAATAACTGTTAATGGCTCAGATATCTTCTCAGTCAGCTCCTTCAGTATTCTAGGATGCATTTCATCAGGCCCCTGGTGACTTGAAGACATTTAATTTGTCTAAGTAATTTTTAACTTGTTCTTTCTGTATTTTAGCCTCTTCTGAGCCTACCTCATTTTCATTGGCATTCACTATGTGAGATGTCCAATCATCACCAACCTTCTTGTTGAAAACCGAAACAAAGAAGTCATTAAGCACCTCTGCCATTTCCACTTTTTCTGTTGTTTTTTCCCGTCATTGAGCAATGGACCTACCCAGTCCGTGGTTGTCTTCTTGCTTCTGATGTATTTGTAGAATGTTTTCTTGTTATCTTCTATGTCTCTAGCTAATTTAATCTCGTTTTGTGCCTCGACTTTTAAGTTCCCAGGCTAGTCTTTTGAAAGTGTTGTACAGGTTTCTTTTGTGGGTGAGGACTGATAGGGCAGATATAGAGTAGTCATTTTGTGAAAAGTGTTCACACATAGGTGATACGGTGTTTTTGTCTTGTGATTTTCCTGTGTGAGTTATTATTTTTGTTGTGAGGCATATTCAGAAAAAATGCGTTGAACAAAACACAGAACTATATGCTATCTTGATTGATCTAAAAATGTGTTTGACACTGTGAACAGAAATAGCCTCTGGTAAATTCTGGAAGAATGTTTTGCGCTGCCTCACCAAATTTGTTATCATCCATCAATTCCATAAAGATGTGACTGGTGAAATACTCTCAGACAGTGGCTTCTCTAAACCGGTCCCTATATCTAATGGGGTAAAACAGTGATGCATGCTGGCACCAGTCCTCTTTGGTCTCTTCTTTGCAGCTGTTGTGAATGGCATACTGACAACCTTCAAAATGGTATCTACATAAGGTACAGAACTAATGGAAAACTCTTCAATCTCCGAAGGCTTACTGCAAAGGCAAAAGTCCTTAAGAAACCTATATACAAAGCTCTTTTGAAGAAGTTTGTGCTCTACTTAGTCATGGTGAAAGTAACCTACAGCTTATCCTTGGCAGGTTCTCAGAGGCAACTAACAGTTGGGATTCATCATCAGCCTGGAAAAAACTGAAGTTCACTTACAATCAGCCCCCCATCAACCACTACCACTGAGACAAACATCACCATTAATGGTACAAAACTACATAACGTCAATCACTTTACATACCTTGGCAACACTATCTCAAGTGACATTTCCTTGGATCAAGAAGTATCAAACAAAATATGAAAGACAAGCCAGGCTTTTGGAAGACTTCGCTATAGGATACTCAACCAGCATGCCATCAAACTGTCAAAAAAAACAAAACAAAAAAAACTTCAGTACAGCAGTAATAGCATCCCTTTTATATGGATGTAAAAATGGCCAGTTTACTGCAGAGACATCAAACACCTTGAAAAATTTCCCATGTGCTGTCTTCACTCTATTCTAAAGGTCCACTGGCAAAGCAAAGTGTCAAACATTAACATCCCTGAAAGAGCAAAAACAACTAGCATCAAGGAAATGATGATCAAAGCTAAGCTTAGATGGAAAGGTCATGTAATCAGAATGGGGGGTGATAGACTCCAAAAAAAGTCCTTTATGGTGAGCTGAAAGCCAGGGTACAGGAAGGGCAGTCAATGTAAATGTTTCACAGGTATCCTTCGCAGAATCTCAGCTAGTGGCATAAATATTGGTAACTTTGAAGACACAGCCTGTCATGGTATAATTCCCCACTCTGAACCTTAGCGTCCAAGAGATGAGGTACCAGCATAAATTCCTCTAAGCTTGATTACCAGCTTAGAACCTGTGGCGTTGCCACCAACCAGGAATTTCAGTGCCTGGTACACTCTGGTCCCCCCAAAACCTTGCCCAGGGAACCCCAAGAGCCAGACCCTCTGGATCTCAACACAAGGAAAGAAAATCCTTTCCCCCACCGTTGCCTTTCCCAGGCTTCCCCTCCCTGGGTTACCCTGGAAGATCACTGTGATTCAGATTCCTTGAATCTTTAAACAGAGAGGAAAATTCACCTTCCCCGCTCCTTCTCTTTCCCCCTCCCAGACTCTTCCTGAGAGAGAAAGTAATCCTGACACAGAGAGAAATTAGCCTCTCTCTCCCCCTTCCTTCCTTTCCCCCCACCAATTCCCTGGTGAATCCAGACCCCGTCCCCTGGGGTCTCACACCAGAATAAAAAAAACAGTCAGTGTTCCTTAAACAAAAACTTTAATTAAAGAGAGAAAAACAATAGAAAATATATCTTTGTAAATAAAATGGAAGATAGGCACCAGGTTTTTTAGCTATAGACACTGAGGGAATATCTCCCAGCCTAAAGTATTCAAATCACAAATTAAAATCCTTTCAGCAAAATTACAAAATGTAAACTCCTCCAGCCAAATAACACAATTAAACTCCTATCTCAGGCAAATGCACATATAACTCCTCGTCAAATCGCACATTTGTCAAATAAAGAAAACAAACAATAAGCTTAACTCGCTTTATCTAAATCTTAGTACTCACTATTTTGAACTTATTAAGAGCCTAGTATCAGGGAGATTGGAGAGAGAAACCTGGTTGCGCGTCTGGTCCTCTGAAGCCCCAAGAGTGAACAACGCCACCACACAAAAACTAAACAGCCACACACGAGAACTTCCCTCCCTCAAGATTTGAAAGTATCCTGTCTCCTGATTGGTTCTCTGGTCAGGTGACAGCCAGGCCTACTGAATTTGTTAACCCTTTATAGTCAAAGAGATATAAAGTACTTCTGTGCTATTAACTTTTCTTATCTGTTTATGACACAGCCAAAGACAGACCTCAATGGAAAACAACTATCCATAAAGTTTGTGAACACTTTGGAAAAGAAAAATCCAAAAAACTGATTGAAAAAGGGACCAGCATCATGCCAAGTTTTCAGTGGGATCCTACACATTTCTATGTGACGTCTGGTTTTGACCTTGCTTGTTACAGATCAGACCATGCAGCCACAGGAGAACACACAAGATGCCATGACACTATTGTCTGTTAGAATATTAGCAAAAGTTTCAGCAGCATTCAAGCTTCAACCCACCCCCACTGATGTACTAGGTAGCTCAAGCTTAAAGCACCACTTACCTCGAGCTAGTGTGTACATACTTAGAGCTGGGGATGTTGAGGACATGTGTCTGTGCTAGCTGTGATTGAGCTAGCACACTAAAAATAGACTGTACTCACAATGGTGCAAGAGGAAGCAGGGGCTAGCCACTCCAAGAATGTTCCTAGTGTCTCTGATGGGCATGCACTTGGGGCAGCTAACCCCTCCAGCTGCTTATGATGCAGAAGCTACAGAGCTGGCATGGGTATGTCCTCTTTAAGCATTTTTTTTTTTTTTTTTTTTAGAACAAGCTGATAAACTGAAGACTCTGAGCTTCTGTTCCTCAACTCGTATTTGTTCTGTGGCACCTTAATTTGTTGCAAACTGCTTGCACAGTTGCTCCCTTCAAACTTTTGAGAGAAATCATTTCTTGCTGTTGAGCTGCTTTTCTATTTTTTTTTATCCTTATATGCAGAAAAGGGTTTTCACTGAGGGAAGTGGAATTACTTAAAAAGTTTTAGGGAGCTTAAATTTGTGGGAAAAGATTGAAGGATTGGATCAATACACTCTGGTGGTGGTCGTTTCTTTTACCCCATCCCTCGCTTCATTCTGAAATGAGAAATAGAGAACTATAACAACTTTCCCCAAGTGCTCGAATTTCTGCTCCAGAGGTGTGTGAACCTGGAATTGTTGTTGGATCCTCTATGTTGCTGGATCCTCTTTGGTTTTCCACCAATTCCCCCCCATCCCCAGGATAGAGTAAGATCAAGAGGGACAAGGCTGTGGTAGTCCTGATAGCCAAGACCGTTTTGGCTGTTGGACTTGCTGCAAATGTCCGTGTGACCTCTCATGCTCCTTCCAACCTGTCAGGGCATACTATCTCAGAACCATGGTCAGATCATACACCCGGATGGCTTGGATGGTTGCAGGTTGAGCACCTTTCACAGAGATCGCTCCCTTCAGGTTCAACAAATTCATATACAATGTAGAAAGTCCTCTACCAGGAAGACTTACTCCTAAAAAAAAAAAAACCAAAAAAAAAAAAAAACACAATATGAGCAGCCCACAATAATATAGATTCAGTTGAAGCACTTGTATCAAATATATTGAAGACTATATTCTGCTCTTGAAACATGTGGGACTGGCATTCAGTTATCTCAGGGTCCACATGGAAGCCATATTGGCGTGTCATGTTCTGGTACAGTCGTATTTGATCTTCTCACACCTGGCAGTATTGAAATTCCTTATGATCCTCCTTCATATTCCATCTCCAGTTAGAGACCAGCTCCCTTGTGGTGGGACTTATAGACACATAGAATCTAGGACTGGAAGAGACCTCGAGAGGTCATTGAGTCCAGTCCCCTGCCCTCATGGAAGGACCAAATACTGTCTAGACCATCCCTGATAGACATTTATCTAACCTACTCTTAAATATCTCCAGAGATGGAGATTCCACAACCTCCCTAGGCAATTTATTCCAATTTACTTCAGTGTCATTCTCCTGAAGCTCGTGGAGCCTTTCTTTGAATTGTTGTCAAAATGCTCTGTACACCACTTTACCATCAAGACAGTCTTTCTGGTGACCATCACCTCTGCTCAGAGAGTCAATGATCTTAAGCTTCCATGGCTGGACTACCGAACACATCCTTCCATAAGGATGAAGTAATGCTACGACCACACCTCAAGTTTGTCCCTAAGGTGGTCTCAAATTTTCACCTGAACCAATTGGTTACCTTTCCAGTTATCTTTCTGAATCTGCACTTGATGTTGGAAGAGAAGAAACTATTCTTGGATGTATCCAGTGTGTTACTGTATTACACGGGGGTTCTCAGACTTGGGGTCGGGACCCCTCAGGGGGTTGTGAGTTTATTACATGGGAGGGGGAGATCACGAGCTGTCAGCCTCTACCCTAAACCCCCCTTTGCCCCCAGCATTCATAATGGTGTTAAATATACAAAAAAGTGTTTTTAATTTAGAAGGAGGGTTGCACTCAGAGGCTTGCTATGTGAAAGGGGTCACCAGTACAAAAGTCTGAGAACCACTGCTTTAATAGGACCAAGCCATCTTGGCTGTCTCCCCAAAGTTAGGAGCTTGATGGAGGAATTTGCTGGATGGAATTCTGTGGTTTGTGTTGTGCTGAAAGTCAAAATAGATGATCATAAATGATCTCTTATATCCTTAATCTATGAATGATCAGCAAATGGTTCTCTCTTCAAAGTAGTATGATTCAGTTTCATATTTTTTCTGTGGAGGATTGACAGTGAAAGGCCTTGTGGAATAAGGTTTGATTGAAAGGGAAAATGTTAATGAAGAATAGGACAGTTGCTTAACACACCTGGAAATAGGAGAGATGAGGGAATTTTAAATATAGAGTTGCATAAGGATACTGGTCTGATATGTTAAATCCCAAAATATGCCCAGTGTGACTCGTTGTTTTCAAAAGTTTGAACAGTTTCTGACTGGTCTGAGTGAAGTTAATAAAAATGCAGTGCCTTCTCTTCCAGACTTGACTCCTGTATTTTCTAAACATTTCAGAGCAGAATGAAAGAAGGCGCAAGGTCAGGAGAGGAAGAAACCTATGTGTACCCGCAAAAGAGAAGCATAGCTGTAGCATAGATGGTAGTGGAACTGGTAGGGAAGTAAGAGAAAATGAGAACTGAGACATAGGAAGGAGTTGTGCTGTTTTATCATGTATTCTTATGATTTTTATGAAACCAAATTACATTAATTCCTCATTCACAAACTGTATTAGTCCTATTATAATCTATGTAGTGCTCTGTTAAACAAATCAAAATTATATTCTAAAGCTCATCTTATTGCATTTTTAATGTTAGACACTTAATTTGAGAATGTCTGACATTTGTAAAAAAAGAGGGGATTTAAATCAGTGGAAAGTACTGTTCAGTCTTCATCACTGAGTTATTTGAAAATGTCACTTATGCCACCCCAGTAACGAGGAAAGTCCTTGTTTTATGAGACTGTTTTAAAACAGTAATAAAGTTTCCTGTGCAGAACATTAATTAGAGGGGTTATCAAAATAAGACAAACTAATATAATTTGTGATTGTATAAAATAAAGGAAGTAGAGGTACCAGAGGGACCTAATGAATCACAGGATGGAAACAATCTTCTGGCTAACTAAACATTCAGACTTTGTAGTAAGTCATTGAGTGTATATACAACTCAGCAAACCGGAACACACTGTGTGTTTACATGAATAGGAGAAAGAAATTCACAAAAAACATCTGGGAAAAATCCTCAAGTATTCAGTCTGTTCATACTGTAGAATAAATTAAACAACATATATGCAATTACAGCAGACTCATGACACACCTGCCTTGGAGTAAAACAAAGTAGAAAATAATCCTCTGGTACAAATATTTTCTTGAGTCTCAATAATATGCATTCTGTTGGTATTTCACTTGGGTGAAAAGAGAGAGGGGAAGCTGCCTCTAAAAGGCAGTCATGATTGTCTGATAATCGATTACATGTATCTTCATTTGCTAGGAGTGCATTTTAATAAGATGTGGTCATCATTTGTTTTGTGTTACTTGCACTACTAGCGATAAAGCTGTTCATTTTTTTCTTTACTTAAGGAAATTACAACTTGGTTGAAATAACTTGCTGTGGTCTCTCTACCTTGGTGTTCCAACAAGGTTTTGGAGTATTTCCTGGTATTTCTTTTGTTTCAAAAATTTGAAAATCAATTTCAGTCAATGGTTATAAGTAAGCAGAAATGTTATAAAAGCAGGATGTTTTTCCTAGACTGAAGGAAGGTACCCAGTTTATAGAAGATTAACCAGAATAGCTTCAACTCTCTCCTTGTCCTCCTGGAAGCCAGGTATTATTACTCCCATGACAACTAAGCCCCAGTAGAGGGTATCCTGACACTTAAAACTTCTGCTGCTTAATTAGTATATGGATTTCTGAAGCTAGGCTAGCTGTAATTAAGATTTTGTTTTTTTACCTTTTCTCCATTGTATCCTAGATTCATAAAGTTTAAGGCGAGAAGGGATTATTAGATCATCTAATCTGATCTCCTGTATATAACAAGCCATTAAATGTTACCCAGTTACTCCTGTATTGAGCACAATAACTTGGGATTGGCTGAAGCATATCTGCCAGAAGAGCATCTAGTCCTGATCTGAAGATATCAAGAGGTGGAGAATCTACCACTTCTCTTGGAAATTTATTCCAATGGTTAATCCTCCTAACTGTTACAAATTTGTGCATATTTCTCATTTGAATTTGTCTGGCTCTAGCTTCCAGCCACTGGTTCTTGTTGTGCCTTTCTCTGCTAGATTAAAGAACCCTTGAGTACCCAGTGTGTTCTATATTTATATGCTGCAACTCAAGTCACCTTTCAGTCTTCTTTTTGATAAACTAAACAGATTGAGCTCTTTTTTGCTCACTGTTAAGCATTTTCTACAGAACTCTAATCATTTTTGTGGCTCTTTTCTGCACCCTCTCCAACTTTTCAACATCCTTTTAAAAATGTGGACACAAGCACTGTACTCAGTATTTCAATATGGGTCTAAACAATACAATATACAGAGATTAATTTATCTCTTTGCTCCTACTCTCTACTCCTCTGTTTATACCTCAAAGGATCGTGTTAGCCCTTTCTTGTCACAGCACTGCACTGGGAGATCATGTTGAGTTGCTTGTCCACTACAACCGCTAAGTCCTTTTCAAAGTCACTGGTTTCCAGGATTCAGTTCCTCATTCTATAGCTGTGTCCTGCATTCCTTGTTCCTAGAAGTATAACTTAGCAGTTGCTTGTATTAAAACACATTTTGTTTGAATGGGCCCAGATTACCAAGCAATCCAGATGCTCTTGAGTGCCCTGCCCTCATTTTTTACCATTCTGCCAATCTTTGTCCTGTTCACAAATTTTATTACTAGTGGTTTTATATTTTCTTCCAGATCATTGATGAAAATAGCGTTCGATCTAGTACCAATCCCTGTGTAACCCTGGTAGAAATACACTCATTCGATGATTCCCCATTGACAACTATATTTTTAGCTCTGCCAGCAAGCCAGTTTCTAATCCATTTATTGTGTGCTTTATTGATATCTTTTGTCTCATTTAGTGCACAGGATGGACCTGCTCTGGGGACAAGTCAGGGCTGTGTAATGTGAGCGGCTTCATTTGTTGCAGAAGATACAAGGTATAGTGAATGAGGCAGAGGACTGCAGGAAGAGAAGTGTTGAAGTCTGATTTGCAGAAATGCCAAGTACTTACAGCTCCAGCTGAATCAGTAGGACCTGTGCTTTAAACGTATGAAGAGCTATATAATGCTAAGTACTCTGAACTAATCAAGTCTTAGGTGTCTCCAATTTATTTGGACTCAAAATTTGTGGAAGTTTTTTTACCTGGATCTCTCTGTATCTTGCTCCCTATCTGTGCAATGGGAATAATAGCAGCCCTTTATTTCATAGGGGTGCTTTGAAGTAAATTAACTAATGTTTGAGATGCACTCAGACTCTAGTGATGAGTGGCATACAAAAGCTGATAAGGAAATTAATCTATCTTCAGTGCAGGGTTTGAATAGTGTTCAGTAAAGGAGGTGTGGGGCCAGCCATTGAACAATTAGGAGAAATCAAAATATTTAATAGATGTTTATTCATAGATTCATATTCATAGATTCATAGACTCTAGGACTGGAAGGGACCTCAAGAGGTCATCGAGTCCAGTCCCCTGCCCTCATGGCAGGACCAAATACTGTCTAGACCATCCCTGATAGACATTTATCTAACCTACTCTTAAATATTCCCAGAGATGGAGATTCCACAACCTCCCTAGGCAATTTATTCCAGTGTTTAACCACCCTGACAGTTAGGATCTTTTTCCTAATGTCCAACCTAAATCTCCCTTGCTGCAGTTTAAGCCCATGTTCATTAAGTGAGCACCCGTCCATCCTATGCATTATATGAGATAGGGGAAATCCTGTAGAAAAATGGGTCATTAAAGACTGTCATCATGCATACCCACAAAGAGGCTGAATTAGGGTGCACAGGCAGCCTTCATTCTGGAATTTCCTAACTGCTTGACTTTGCAACCTTAATAATGTTCTTTTAATGTGCTTAGGCTGCAGTTTAACAAAGGAATAAAGTAGTACGTATGTAACTTCAAACAATGAAGTCAGTGGGAATGTGTCTAAAGCTACACATGTATTTAAGTACCTTGAGGATTTAATGGAGCCCTGATTGGATTTTATAAATACACCTCTACCCCGATATAATACTATCCTCGGGAGCCAAAAAATCTTACCACGTTATAGGTGAAACTGCGTTATATCGAACTTGTTTTGATCCACCGGAATGCGCAGCCCCACCTCCCTGGAGCACTGCTTTACTGCGTTATGTCCAAGTTTATGTTATATTGGGTCACATTATAGCGGGGTAGAGGTGTATAAATATTTTTAAAACACCTTTTATTTGATTTTTAATATATACTTTGGTAGTTGTAAAGTAGACTAATGGTTATTAAATCTTGGCTAAATTATGATCAGCTGTGAGATTCAATTGCTTAGTGTTCAAAATGCTTTGATGAATTATATTGATACAAGTAATGCTTTCACACTAATAATCCAATCCTTCCTCATTATTAGCTCCTTCCTTATTAGTATAGCGATGAGAATCTCTTTATGTCATGTGGTAGACCAGGGTTTGATTTCCTGAGAGGGAGGTTACACTATCAAGATTGGATGTTCTTTTAAAAAGATATGCTCTAGGACAGGGGTGGGCAAACTTTTTTGCCCAAGGGCTGCATCTGGGTATAGAAATTGTATGGCGGGCCATGAATGCTCATGAAATTGGGGTTGGAATGAGCACTCTGGCTGGGGGTGTGGGCTCCGGGGTGAGGCCAGAAATGAGTTCAAGGTGTAGGAGGGGGCTCCAGGCTTGGGGTGGAGTGTGGTGTGGGGGATGAGGGCTCCGATTGGGGGTGCGGACTCTGGGGTGTAGGAGTGTGCTCTGGACTGGGACCGAGGGGTTCGGAGGGTGGGAGGGGGATCAGAGCTGGAGCAGAAGGTTGGGGCACAGGGGAGAGGGGTGCAGGCTCTGGCTGGGGTGCAGACTCTGGGGTGGGAATGGGGATGGAGGATTTGGGGTGCAAGAGGGTGTTCCGTGCTGGGACTAAGGGGTTCGGAGGCTGGGAGGGGGATCAGGTTTGGGGCAGGGGTTTGGGACATGGGTAAGTGGCTCAGGGGTGCAGGCTTTGGGCAGTGCTTACCTCACGCAGCTCCCAGAAGCAGCGGCATATCCGTCCTCTGGCTCCTACATGGAGGCATGGCCAGGCGGCTCTGCTGCGGTCTGCCCCATTTGCAGGCGCTGCCCCTGCAGCTCCCATTGGCTGCAGTTCCTGGCCAATTGTAGCTGTGGGGGTGGCACTTGGGTTGGGGGCAACATGTGGAGCGGAGCCCTCTGGCTGCCCCTACACACAGGAGCCTGACGGGGAACATGCTGCTGCTTCTGTTAGCCCTGTGGAACGGCCTCTGACCCTGCTATCTGGCTGGAGTGCCAGAGCGGGGCAAGCCCCAGACCCAGCTCCCCAGCAGGAGCTTGAGGGCCGGATTAAAATGGCTGACAGGCTGTAGTTTGCCCACCCCTGCTTTACAAATTATTTGGGGGAAGTTCTATGGCCTGTGTTTTAAAGGAGGTAAGACTAGGTGATCACAATGGTCTCTTTTGGCCTCGCAAGCTATCAGTTTTCCTGGGCTGTTCTGGAATACTAAGAGACTGCCTTTGAAAATGTGATGCATATGAGATAGGGAGTAATCTATGTTATGATGTTACATATATTATTATATTATGGGTGAGGTAATAATATCTTTCATTGGACCAAATTCTGTTGAGGAATGTTGGTATGTAGGGAGGTGCCGTCCATAGTGGCAAGATTATTACCTCACCCACCTTCTCTCTAAAATCCTGGGTCTGACACAGCAACAACAACATTGCATATATTACATTATATTACATGTAATATATATGTTACGCATATGACTAAACTAAATCAACCTTTTGCATGTGGTTCTACTTTATAATGTCCCTTTATTTAAAACTAGTGTTATTAATTCATAAACTCTTGTCCAGCCCTTTTTTGCTACAATTTAAAAATACTGACATCAAAACCTTTTTACTTTTTTATTTAACTTTGGCTGGATTTGAAAAGGAGATGTATAAATTTATGATCACTAATTTGTAATATCTGTAAAAGATGATAAAATCTCAAGCTTCAGGAGCTTAAGCAATAATCTGGGGGGTTCAGATCAGTTTCTTTCTCTGTCTATATACACATGCTCTTGGGGGAATTTTTATCTTCTTTTGAAATTGTTGACTAGCCACTACCAGAGTCAGGATACTAGACGAGATGGATCAGTGGAATGATGCGCTAGAGCAAATCCCATGTTCCTGACTGCTTTATTATTTTTAAAATGGCTTGGAATTAAAAATCCTCCTTTAGCTGGGAGCAATCACAACCCATCTAATGTGTTCAAATATGACATACCATTCCATTTGATTGTCATTCTTGTAAGTACTATATGCCTCAACTTTTTTGAGACTGACATCAAAATACCATCTGACTCGGGTATCTGAGTTGGCAACTTCAGATAAAATTTTTGAAAGCATGTAAATGACTAGGCACTTTGAGATTGGTACCCTTCTTATCTGCTGTATTTCCAAGAATAACACAAATACATTGACTGTCAGTGATGGATAGATGGTAACATACAGTCTTCCCTCTGCTTTTGTCCACACACCTTCAGGTTTTGGAACTGCTCTACCTTCTACTGTGTCATTTTTTGATTGTGCAATCATGGATGACTTGAACTAATTTATGGATATCCATGACTGATCAGATTAATACGTAATATTGCAAGCTATTTAAATATAATTACAAACTTTTAAGGTCATCTTTGTATATTTTATAGAGTGAATTCATTGTCGTTTCTCTCAGCCATTTTATCTGATTTCAAACAAACCTGATGGTTTGGGAATAATTTTTTTAGGAAGATTGGCTTGTTAACAGTATTATGCAGTTACAAGTAAATGTGGTCACAGCTGGTTCTGGTTTCTTAGATAATCCACCTGATTGAAAACAACAGGTTTTTTTTTATATATTTTTCCATTTCTTACACTGACACCTAGTGTTCACTGTTCTTGAGTTTTCTAATATTGCACTTTGTTGCTAATAAATAGCTGGAAAGGCTAGGATTATCCACCTTTGCCATTTCCTCCCTTCTCAAAAAAAACCTCAGTATTTTCAGACACACACAATACCATAGTTTGCAAAATCTTACTATAACAGCACTACTGGAAAATATTGCTAAAGTACTGTACCTCTCAAAACTATCATAATGTATGTTTTCTAAATATTGAAATTGCTTGGTTTTGGCAAATATAACTAATTTGTGCCCACGACAAAAAACCCAATGAATTCTTAGATATGTCAGTGTTTGTTTCATTGTGTGTAAAATCTCATGCTTTTTATTTGTTGTTTCTTTATCTTCAAGTCACAAGTCCCACCCGATGGGACTGTTGATGTTAGCACAGTCCTTGAGAAGACAGAAGATAACTAAGTTACAAAATCCAGCACAAAACAACCTTTGCTTAAAAAAGGGGCAGAAATAAGACAACACTCAGACTGTGAATTGCTTATAGTTTCTGACAAGGATGGTAATTTGATATAGAAAAGTCCGCAGTTTACACTGTCCCCTTCCCATACATTCACTGAGGTTCACTTAGTACTACTAAACTATTAATTATAAGGTAATGTTACTTTAGGAATTGCATGTGGGTTTATCTTAAAATATCATTCATTTTGGGGACTGCTAGGTTTTACAGAAGGATGAAAAATAAGCAAAAAATGTACAGGTAGATAGAAAATGTTACCTATTTTTGTACGTGATCTTTGAACGGACTATAAGCTTATATCAGAAAAGCATTTGATTTGTGCACGGCATGCCTATCTGTTTTGTTCACATAGCATTTTCTGGCTGTAAGTAAACGCGCATTTTGTTGTTGTTACTGAAGTCTTAAGTCCTTGATTTGATCGACCTCCCCCTTGGCTCTTCACCGTGCTGTAGCCAGGTGCACCAAAGGAGTGGCGTGTCTGCACAAAGGCATTTGTGTTTCAGCCCTTCCCACAGCACTACTGCCTTGGCTTCCCAGCAAACCAGGCAGCAGTTCTGTGGGAAACCCTTGAAGCTTCAGTGTTCCAGATAAGTCTCTTTCCCAGGATCCCTCTTCTCACCCAATCCAGGCTCCCCACTTTATAACCCATCCTCCTCCACACCCCAGAACCCACAGACCTCAGAGGGGAAAATGGGGCTGGACATACCATATGTTTGGTCAAAGTTTGGAAGCTCATCAGAGATGTGCTACTTTCTGGATTCACTTCTCCAGCCCTTCAACTGAAGATATACTTCTCCAATGACCTCATATTCCACTCCTATCCCTGGGGACTTGCCCCTGCTCAGTCCCTTCTCACTCTAGACTCTTTCCTACTTAATTTTTAAAATGTTGGTATTTATCATTGTTTAAAAGAGGAGTTAAATAGAGCCTGGAAGATATGGGTGCGGTATCAGACTATTCAGTGGAGGGGGGACAGTCCATGCTGTCAGAGTGAGCAGGGCTGCAGGAAGAAAGCTATGCAGGAAGCTATAGGAATAACAGATACAAATATGATTATCTACCTACATTGATATATAGTTATTTGTTACCTAGAAAATTCCCCAGATTAAAAAGTACATAATTTACAGTTAATTTTGCCTAATTTATTTTCCTATCAACACAATCACTAAATTTCCAGGAATATACCAATTACACCCACATCACATCCATGTGCCAGTGTCAGCTGATATACGTTATCTCTCATATATACTCACAGATGACTGTTTTCTACAACAAACTCCTTTTCAATTCCAAAACATAATCAGCCATGGTACATCTTCCTTTTTCTCTCACCCTGGACTCTGACATCTTTATCAGCAAATCACATTTTACTGCATGTTTCTCTACAGGCAGTTTATCTTGACCTAGCTGAGGTCCAACTTCAAGTTGTGTGATTGAGTGTGATAGTGGGGAATTGGACATATGCGTTTCAGTTATTTATATGAGATTCGCATTTGTGGGGGACAGAAAGAAAAATTTCTTAGACAAGTTGTTTTGAAAAATAAAATGGCAGCTATTTGAAACTGCTTAGAAGTTAAGAATGTTGAAAGTAGTCACGGTGAAAATGGATTCGTGGGTAAAGTGCTAGTGAGCTGCTCAAAGTTTTATTTATGATACTGGACATTTTTTTCAAAGCATGTAAGAAGGATGGTCACTGCTTGAGGAGCCTACAGTGTAAAGACAGACAAGTTGATGGTAATTAGAAGGGGAACAAGAACAGGCAACTTGTATGCAAACTGTATATACATTAATTCAAATCACTGAGAGCAGTGTGGCAGAAGTGGATTTGCAGGAGTTACATAGCTATCGATGGGATGCCTAGGAACTGGTGGATGAGGCAAGGGAGGTTGTATCATGCAAAGGAGGTTGCATATAAGAAGGCAAAGCAGTGATTGTATGAGAAGCTGACAGATGGGTAGACAAGGCTAAAAACATTGGCAGAATGAAGGGGATGGAGTGCAACATGAAACTTGATAAGGGAGGAAAGTACAGAGGGGTAGAGTTATGTAGTGTTTTGAAGGTGGTGATAAGAAGCTTAAATCTGATGCAATAGCAGACTGGGAATCAGAAGGATTCAAAGAAGGGACTGGCACAGTCAGATCAATCAAGGAAGTTGAGTTTAGTGGCTACATTTTGTATGGATTGAAGTTGAGGAATGTGTGTGTTTGGAAGTCCAAAGAAGAGGATGTTGCAGTTATTGAACCAGGATATGTAATGAAGGTCTGAACAAGAGATTTGTCTATGTGAATGAAGAGAAAACAACTGATGGTGGAAATACTGAGGAGGAAGAAGCAGCAGGTTTTGGACACAGCCTGGATGTGTGGGACAAGGGGAAGAGAAGGATACAAAAAGTAACTTTAGCCTGGACCTGGGCAATATAGAGGATGATGATGTTAACCATAACAGAAAAAGAGGGAAATGAAGAAGGTTTGAGAGGAGCAACAGAGTTCTGTTTTGGCCATGTTAAGTTTTAAATGTTTACAGGACATCCAAGAGTAGACTTAATAGAGGCAGGCTAAAATATAGGACAAAATGGAAGATGACAAGTAAATGTTGAAGAAATAGATTTGAATGTTTTCCTCATAGAAACCATAATTACCATGTGAGCTGAAGAGATTTCCCATGGAGAGACAGTGTAAAGAATGAAAAGCAGAGGGTGAAGGATAGCACCACAGATAGTAAGGCAGAGAAGGAGGAGGACTGACCAAAAGAGACATTGAAGGAATGGTCAGAGAAGTAGAAAGAGAACAAGGAGTGAACAGTATCTCAGAAGTGAGGATACGATGTTAAGAAGGAAAGGATGACTGACTACCAAAAGCACCAGAGGTTGAAGAGGATGAGGTTGGAGCAGAAGCCCAGAGATTTGAACACAAAAAAATCATTATGGACACTGGGGTGAACAGTTTTAGTGGAATGGAGTTGTCAAAAGCCAGATTGGACTACATCCCAGATGGAGTTAGAGGAAGTGTCAGTGCATTAGTTGGAAGACTTCATGGTCGTGGCTTTTAGAAGTGAAGGGAGATATTTGGAAAGGCAGGTAGGGCTGAAAGATGCTTTTTGAGGAGAGGGGAGATTTGGGGTATCCTTATATTCTGAGGAGAAGGAGCCAGAGGCCAATGAGATGTTGAAAGTTAAGTAGGTAAGAAAGAATAGAAACATTGAGTCAGGTAGGGTTAGGGGTGGAGAGAAGGCTAGAGACCTCAGGGTCAGTGACAGGAGATAGTGTTGAGAGAGGAAAACTGGGGGAAAGCTTTTGTGAATTTTGTACTTTTTATCTTTGAAGACATAAGATCCTGTGCAGAGAGAATGAAAGGGATAATAAAGGAGTCAAAGCTTGCAAATAAGCAATAGGAACATTGGGACTCAAATTCAATAAAGTTTTGTTTGGCCAGGGAGATGGCAGAAATGAAGGAGGAGAGAACAAACTTGAGGTGGAGGAAGGTAGGGAAGTCATGAGACTTTTTCCAGAAGCGTTCAGCAGCATGAGAACAGGAGTGGTGGAAGTGGAGGCTGAGTCTGCTCCAAAGTTGTGTTAGTGGGGGTGCCCATTATGGTGAAAGAGAGGGGCATGGGAATTAAGGGTGAATGAGTGAGTTGAGTGGAGGGAGTAAACAAGCGTATCTGCTAAAATGAATAATGAGAGATCTGGAAGGAGGATGCTGAGATTTGGCAGAGAAGTCATGAATGCCGATGAACTGGAGGTTGCAGAAGACCTGGGTGGAGAAGTGACTAGCAGTAGGTAAGTTTGTTGTGTTGAAAGAGGTTTAGATGATCATCAGAAGTGAGAGCCCAGAAGGAAGGAAACTACTGAGTCAAATGAGACATTTATATGGAAATTGAAATCACCAGGAATTAGAATAAGAGGTTGACTAGAAAAGGGCGATTGTGTACTTAAAATAAAAAGATGCATTATTTAAAAAAAAAAAAAAGGGGGGGGGGGAGGGGGAATCGTGATAAATGCCACACAGTGGATATTACCACCACACATATGTGTGTGTATATACACAATCACATATAAATAAATATACAATATTTTGAGATGAAATTATTAGAAGAAAACAGCTTGATAATGATATAGGGACTTATGCTAAAATACACATTTTTTCATTCAGTGTCAAGTTAGCCACTCAGCTGCTACCAATCATCTTGGATATATGTCCAATAAGTATATTTTTTCTTAATTTTAATTATGGAATATGTCTTTATATAATACTGTGTCCCTCATTTCATCCGTATAGTTTCTGAAAACCTACTTCTGTCAGAGTTACAAATGCTTACCAGTGTAAACATTATGCCATCACTATCCCAATTTTAAAAAAAGCCAGGTCATTTTACAGTTAGGGAAGCTGAGGCAAAGAGAAATAGTAGTAAATTTTCCCAAGGTCACACAAGGAGTTTGTAGCAGAGCGAAAACAGTTGACCAGCTGTAGTTGACAGGGAAACAGTGCAAAGCTTTTTAATATTGATGGCCTGTGTCTCAGCCGTTTGAGTTTTTATTTGACAATCCAAAGGTGTAATAACTTTTATAGTGAGAGGAAGAAAAAATACACCAGGAGTAATAAATGGTGGAGGACCTATTAGGGAGATGCATAAATGTGTATCCTGTTCCTATGTATATATAAGCTTAATTGTGCCCCTTTTAATTTTGCCAGTTGGTTCAACTGGATTGTCAGGTGATCGTCCTACTGAAAGAACAGAGGAGGATAAAATTTCAAATAACTTTGTTAATCTCTTCTGGCTGTTAAAAGAAAAGATTTATTGGTATCAAATTTTATTGCATTCTTAGAATTTATGAATTGATTGGCTGCTAGTTTAGCTTAGTTGTCTCTTCCAGTTAGAAACCCAAACACAACAGAAGAAAGACATCACATTGAAGCTGACATGCAACAAGTGAGTGAAAGTTCACTTGGCTTTTTCTCTCAGCACCAGGTGCAAAAGTTGGCTAAAACTCCTGTGGCAGGCAGTTATTTTAAAGCAGTTTCTGGTTTAGTGTTTTATCAAGCCCAGGAGTAAAATATTCTGCAACTACTGCAGTTTCACAAGATACTTTTTAAGGTAGAACTCTGAATGATTTAACTAATTAAAATGGCACAGTACAAACATTAGATGTACAATAACAATAACTCAGGGGTTTCGCAGGAGTTGTGGAGAGCAATATATGTAAATATAAAATATTTTAAAATTGTATCTCATTTCTTTGTTTAGTATGCTTGTGTTCTCTGCATAGTTTTAAAAGTTTTTGAAATCTTGAGGGAATACATGTGATTATATATGTCCCCATTTATAAATGATGGAGTATGTGTGTATTTATTGGGAAGAAAAGGGCCCTATAATGTGCCATGTCAGGGGGATGGACTCAATCTAGTACAATTTTTCCATCCCTAAATAATACAGAGAGCCTTACATTTTGAATGAAAAATTGTTCTCTGCAATGTAATTTTGCCAAAGTGGGAGGTTGGTGGTTTGATGACGACATAAACTGCAGAAGTGTAACACTCAAGTGATTTTCCTCTAGGCTTTTTGGGTTTTCCATATATCACATTTTCAGTATGTTTTCATTTTATTAAATACATTCTTCTTTGAATGATTGCTCACATGTATTCCACAATAGGTGTGCATGCTCACCACGTGCACCAATGCCAGAAGCTTTTCCCCTAGCAGTACCCATAGAGGAGCGCCCCAGCCATCCCTGGAGTGGCGCCTCCATGACATAGTATAAGGGGCACAGCGTGCTCTCACCACCCTCAGTTCTTTCTTGCTGCCACTGAAGGTACTTTGGAACTGCTGTGCTCCAGTTTTGCTGTAGCTCGTCCCCAAAACTGCTTGTTCGTTCAGTGTATGGTACCTGTAGTTAGTTGTTTAGTTTAGCTAGAGTGCCCGGGCTGGGGCATGCCCCGTGCCTCGGGTTTTAAGTCATGTGACACTTGTAGGCGATCTGTGCCACTGAGTGATCTGCACATGGACCGTCTGCACTGTTTGGGAGGAACTCATCTCAGCGCTCGCTGCAAGATTTGCAAGTCGTTTAAGTCTCGGACCAAGAGAGAAAGGGACATTAGGTTCTGGGCTATTCTGATGGAGTCGGCACTGACCCTGGCTCTGGCGTGCCTCTAATCTGTTAAAACTGGAAATCCACCATTGTCTTGATTTGCATAGTTTGCCCAAGTCTGTCGTCTTTTCTCTTTTTGTGAAGGCTGGAGTTTCAGCATAAACTGTGAATTTCCTTCCTTCCTTTCATGGGTTTAATGCGCGCCCTTAACATTGTTTCAGCATAATGTTCAGAATTTGAATTCTTTGTGGGTTCTGTTTAATACTTCTCTAATATTTATATATGTCATTTGTAAAGCCCTTTGTGATCTTTGTCTGAGAGGTGCTGCATATATAGTGATGGCATCTATATTATATTAACATTAGGATTGATTCAACTGAGACATAATTTTGAAACAACTCAAACACTGCAATTTCAAAATTTAGACTCCAATTCAAACATTGTACATCTGACTTACAGTTCCCTGTAACTAGCCTGTAGTTAAAATTTTTGATACATATATTTAACACAGAATGGTAGCTAATATAATTGCATAAAGTTCAGGAACTCAGACTAATTTTTCAAAACTTTTTTCTTTGAATCTAAAGAAAATAGCTGAAAAACTCACATCATTTTGAACACTATTGGAGCTGTTCCCATTTATAGTGGGAGTCGAATGAATTCTAATTTTTTTAAAGTACTTATTTACCCGATAGACCATAAGTTGGTCCAGACCTGTTGCAGACTATTTGATAAATATGTACTATATTTAGGAATGTTTATCTAAAACATTTACTTTAATTAGATGCAAGTTCAGCACAGCATTGTCTTTCAGTATGGTTAGACAACACACTAATAATTCCTGTGGCCAATCTGCTCTAGTACTCCTGTTGTAGCTAATATCAGTATAGTTGCATTGATACTACAGTAACAATGGCAGATTTTTAAGAGAACATTTCAATGCATTAGAATGAGAATGTATTCTTTTCCCATATTGCTGTCTGTAGTCCCATGTCAGGGATATTTTAAAAACTAAAGACTTTCCCAGACAAAAAAATTCATTTAGGTGAATTTAAGGCTGAGAGTAGATAATAATAATTTAAAGGTAAAAACCCTTACAAGAACATGTAAAAATTTAGTCTGTAAGCTCTTCAAGGTAGGGACCATCTCTGTTGTTTGATTGTGCGAAGCCTAACACTTTAGGACCGTGATTGGCTCTACTGCAATACAAATAATAATAAAAGAAATAGAAGAACAAAAATTAAAAAAAAATCAAGCAAATTTCAGTTTTAAGGTTAAACACACAAGGAACCCACACCTTTGAAAGTATGAGAATTCACAGTTAACATAGCAAAATTACCTTAACTCTGCCCTTGTCATGGTGACCTGGCATATGCCAGATATTTTATGATGTGGTGTAAAGGTGACCTACATACATTTTGTTGCCTTGCCATGCATGTTATGCATGAGCAGAGATGAGTGAATGGAGGACTTTTTGATTTGGGAGTGAACTGGGGAAAAAGTGTTTATTTCAAACAGAAACTGATTTTTGTTTGTTTTTTTGTTTTGATTGGGTCATTTGAGGGTGTGTTCTACCCTTTTTATTAGTTAGCTAAATTTCAAAATTAAACATAATTTTGAATTGAAAAGTCAATGTGTTGATGTCACGGACTCACAGATCGTGCCCACTCTTGGCCCTGTGCGGTGCGTGGGGGGTGCCCCTTTTAGTGAGACAGCCCTTCTCGAGGGTCCACTCTCTCTCGGGGTCAGGCCCCTCCACCTCCTGGAGCCACACCTCTCTGAGCCTTAGCACGTCTGGTCTCTGCCGTGGGCCCCGGGAGTCCACACACTCTGGACACCTGGGGCTCTTCCCCCGAAGGGGCTGATGCACCCTGTTCTCTAGACCAGAGTGACTCTCAGCCAGCATAAAACAGGAGGGTTTATTGAGAGTTGAACACAGACAAGGAAACTTTCAGGGCCTCAGGGCTGGCCTCTCACAATAACAGCACATCCCGTCTCCCTGCATCCAGGTGGGCTCTGCGTGCTTCCTCTCGCCAGCCCGAGCCTCCCTACTTCCAGCTGGGTCTCTGATATCCCCGGCTCAAGCCCCGCCTCAGTCCATTGTCTTCTCTCCAGGTAAACAGGGTCGTACACAGGAAGGCTGAGTCCCTCTCCTCGCAGCTCTCCTCTGCTGAAACGTACTGGTCAGGTCACCGGGGTCCTCTCTCTGCAGCTCATTGTCCTCCCACTGGCCAGAACCGGTTGTGTCTCCTGGGCTGGGGTCCCGAGGCCCTCTCCCGTCCTCTGTAACAACAAACTCCCTCTCCCTCACCTCGTTAAACCAGTAACACCCAGGTACATTGAGTCCCACCCCCTGTGCATGCAAACCCTGGAAAAAACAGAAAACCCCAAGAAAAAAACCCCACTTCGTCACAGTTGACATTTCCAAAAAATTTTGGCCTAAATTATTCACCAAATTTGACATGAATTTGTAAATGGTTTTGGTTCCCTGAAAATGCATTTTTGGGAAATTTACCATTTACCAAAAATGTTTCACCCAGCTCGGTGCATGAGTAATGCATCTGTCCAAATTCACAGTGATAAGACTTTCACGCCAAGTCATCATGCACTCCCATATGCTGTATATACATTACATATTAACTGCTGTGTGTGTGTGAGTATATGTGTGTGTGTGTATATATTAGATATATGTATATATATACACACCTCTACCCCAGTATAACGCGACCTGATATAACACAAATTCAGATATAATGCGGTAAAGCAGCGCTCTGCGGGGGTGGGGGCTACGTGCTCCGGTGGATCAAAGCAAGTATGTTATAATGTGGTTTCACCTATAACACGGTAAGATTTTTTGGCTCCCGAGGACAGCTTTATATCAGGGTAGAGGTGTGTGTGTGTGTGTGTGTGTGTGTGTGTGTATATATATATATAATATCATTTTGTGTGTACGCATGGGGGGAGCATACACACACACACACACACGTGATAAAGACACTTGTGTATGTATATGTGAGATTGGGAATGGGTCATTACTTTAAGAGATATTGTAGGTCCATTTGCAGTTTCATGCCATAGGCCTTCATTGGAGGTCCATCTACCTGCCTTGTGAGCAGTTACAACCTTCAGCAATGAAATTAACAAGTACTCAGTATTAATGTAGGTGCACAGGTAGTCTCTGTTGTGTTTCTGAAGGAGATATGAGGTTGAAATTAAGGTTTTGTTTCATACTGTGTGGGAGATTGTGTTGTATGCAGTGTGTTCCGTTATCTGATGGAGTCAGTAGGAGTTTCTGCGTAAAGATGCATTTCTGTCATTTTCAGTGGAAACTTGCTATGTGGACATCAGTTTGAGAGATGGCCCATAACGTGCCATTTTCTTGTTTATAAGGTGTTGTGTAGTAAAGATGTCACTCAATCTTCCTTAATCCTTTTTTTAAAATAAGATTTTGTTTATAAAATTTCTGTAGTTTTTATTACAACCAGTATAGGAAGTATAAATATCATTAACCAAAAGAGTTGCTGAAGCGCGATATACAAAATCTCTTCTGGTGCTCAGAAATGTACCATAACTAAAAGGCGAACATTGAAAGTGCATTAGCAGCTGGGTTCTGTTGACTGTAGCACCTGGTAGGTCCCAATAACATTTAATGGCACTGTTCAAACAAAGTGGATAACTTGTTTATGGTTCAATTCCATTATGAGTCTTGTTTAGTGCCCTTGTATATTGCATTTCTGCACACATACAGAAGTTCCTGCATGGCTCCCGCTAGCAGATTGCTCTGCCTCTGCTTGATTAGGTGTCCAGATATGAAATTAACTCTGCTGCAGTTTTTAGTTCCTCGCACTTTATTCTTTCCAGGCGCTTATCTTAGCATATGCACAACGTGCCTCGGGTGGCACCTGACAGGATTTATCACTGAATTTGGTTCGCTATTTGGTCATTAGCTTCCCTGGGCTGGGCCAGGTACTGATGGGGAACGTGATACAAACACTGATCCATTCCCCCCTCCCCAGTCCCTATGACACTGCCTGACTCAATAGCTTCATACCGCTTTATTTAGCCCTCTGGCAAGAGGTATGGCATGCTCCAGTTTCTGCTGTTTCATTAAAACCTCCCCTCCCTCTGGAAAGGATGCTGCTTTGTACCCACATTTAATTTACCAGGGGATCATTGTGCCAGAGATCTGCCCTGTGACTTTTTAGCCTGCCTTTCTTCCCAAAGCCTGTGTCTCAGGAACACAACCTGCCTAGTTTGGGTGGGGAACAGTGTGGATTCTGAGTATCACAAGCCACTTCAAATGATTATTTGGCAGAGGAGGATATGCTCCTTTTGACTGTGCTGGAGTTCATGACAGAGATCTTCCTATCAAATATTCTGTGGTCTATGGGAGAGTGCATTGAGTTGGAAAGTCAAATCTCATCTCTTACGTTCACTGTTCGTAATATTCCTGAGCATGTCACTGCTGTCATCATTGAATAAGGCCTTATAATTCAACCTTACGAGGCAGTCAAATATCATTCCTTCATTTTACAAGTAAGTTACTTTAGAGATTGCGCAATGTTACTTCTGTTAGTGGTTGGAATACAACTAGGATCTCGAATATATCACATCCAAGTCTTGTCCTCCCCACCACGCGTCCTCTCAGACTGAATGGGTCAAATCTATGATCTTATTTATAATCTCTGTAACCACTATTCTCACTACTAGTCAACACTACCCTCTTAGAACCACGAGCAGAGATCAGTAATCCCATTCCCCCTGTGTTCTACTGTTGTCTAGTAAATAGTTTTGTAATTCCTTACAAAGTATGGCACAACTCCCTCTAATGGCTCGTCCAAAAAACTATTGCTCCTTTTGCTCAAGGTCTATGCAGCAGTGCTGAAGATCCAGGATTCACTTACAAGACCTCCTGGCAGTCCCAGTGGATGGGCCCTTATGTGTGGACATGATGGAAGTTGTTTCTCCTGGTTTTAAAAAAAATGGTTTAATACACAGGTTTTTTTTATAGTTAAGCTGGTTTTATAATTAGAAATCATTATGAAATCTAAGGGATTGAAAGACAGGCAGCAAAACACAAGTGTTCCATGTTTTCACCATTTGTCATACACTTTTATTGCTTGTGTCACACATTGGCAAGTTTTGAGCTTGAGAAATCAGGTGCTGATCTTAGTGAAATAGAGATCATCTTCCCTGATGGCAACCTATGGCTTCAGTGCAGCTAGTATTGTGTGGTCAAGATGTCACTCAATTTACCTTAATCGTTTTTAAAAAATAGTTTTTGTTTGTAATAAAAACTATGGAAATTTGATAATCAGTGTAGGAGGTATAAATGGGAAATGACGGCCATCTTGACATAGGGCAATTTGACTTTGAAATGGCAAAGCACTACTGAATTTGTGACTATCTTCCCTTGAGTCATGCGTTCTTCGGCATCTTTCCTTAATTATATATGCAGTAGAACCTCAGAGTTATGAACAGACCGGTCAACCACACATCTGATTTGGAACTGGAAGTATGCAATCAGGCAGAAACAACAAAAAAGGCAAATACAGTACAGTATTGTGTTAATATAAACAACTTTAAAAAAAGGGGAATTTTTAAAAAAATTGACAAGGTAAGGAAACTCTGTGCTTCTCATTAAAATTCAGTTGGTTAAAAACAGCATTTTTTTTCTGCATAGTAAAGTATCAAAGCTGTATTAAATCAATGTTTAGTTGTAAACTTTTGAAAGAATAACCATAACGTTTTATTCAGAGTTGCGCACAACCCCCATTCCCGAACTGTTCATAACTCTGAGTTATAGTGATGTGTGCAGGGCTGGCTCCAGGCACCAGCACAGGAAGCAGGTGCTTAGGGCCGCCAATGGAAAGGAGCAGTACGTCTGGGTCTTCGGCAGCAATTTGACGGCGAGTCCTTCTTGGAGGGAAGGACCGGCTGCTGAATTGCCGCCAAAGAATGAAGCAGCACGGTGGAGAAGCTGCGAAAGTGATGGCGAACGTGGCTCCCCCCCCCCTTGATGTGTGCTAGCTCCTTTATAGGCAAACATGTGGACAGTCTCTGTCGTGAATAAATTATAGTCTAGGGGCCAGATTTTCACTGATCCTGCATGAGGGTAGACAGGCTCAAGGGGCACTTTTTTTATCCCATCGTCCTTGCGCCCTGCCCAAGAGCTGATGACAAAGAGAGGGAAGGAAGGGTCCCCCTTTGCATAGGTTGTGTCATTTTGCATGTGGAGTTGGCTGGGCATGGTTTGAGGAGCAGGCTGTATTTTCCTCCTTTCCTGGGCTCCTGCTGGGGCAATGGCTCAATGACCTGGGCATTGGCTCAATGACCTTTTTGTCAACTGCTGGAAATGGGCCATTTTGATTACCACTACAAAAAGTTTTTCTTCTCTCCTGTGGTACTAGCTCACCTTAACTGATCACTCTCGTTATAGTGTGTATGGTAACACCCACTGTTTCATGTTCTCTGTGTGTGTATGTGTGTATATACACACACACACTCTTATGTTCTTGTATATATCTTCCTACTGTATTTTCCACTGCTTGCATCCGATGAAGTGGGTTTTAGCCCACAAAAGCTTATGCTCAAATAACTTAGTTAATCTCTAGGGTGCCACAAGTACTCTTGTTCTATTTGGAGATATAGACTAACATGGCTATCACTCTGAAATTTCCAGAGTAAGGCATTAATAATTAAAGGTATCACTTCTCTATTTAGTTGCTGCTACAGCCAAGCAATCAGCTTAAAGCTTTGTCTGAGTTCAGGGCATTTTTGTGCTGTGGATTTTTGGAAGTTATCCAGAATTGTATATGCCAATTGGGAAAGAGCTATGATGCCACCGAAAACAAGATGACATCAAAATTTATGCCAAGGTGCTTTTTTTCACAGCATATTCTTCATGTTCCCAAGCATGATGATCAGGGAGAGTATCCCATCTGGATACCATTACCTGTAGGATGTGCAGCTTGTATGCATCTTCTGGAGGTTAGCTCCTAATGTTAAACAAAGGAAGCTGATCAAAACCAGCTGTAAAACATTTTCATAGTTCATATTTTATACAGTGGGTATTGAATTACCTTGCTCATGACTTCATGTCTGAACAAGAAACAAGGTAAATCTTTTCCTTTTATTAAAATTAGTATAATATTGATTTTATAGTAAAACTAAGTTTAACTGTTTCCCTGCTTGGCACTAGAATTTAATGCTGCTGACATCACTATGTATGTTACATGCCACTGAGAAATAATTGTTCATTTATTGATGCAGTGTGCTACAATAAGGACATTTTAGGCACAGTCAAAATGTAAACATTAGATTGAAATACAATTTCTGATTTAAAAGTGTGACATTTATTAAATGCAAAAAAGAGACTTGCCAGCTAAACGTGTAATGTTACTGACAATTAAATATATGATGTGAAATAGCTGTATAAAATGATGGTAGTACTGCCCACTTAGGTATTAGGTTGAGTTATGAATAAAGTTTGAGTCCCTAGTAAATACCAAAATTGCTGATTCTAGGTGAGTATTTATTAGTATGAGGGGAAAATGGCCTGATAAATTTCATAGAAAGGAAGGATTTGTGTATCCCAGTTCTGACAGAGAAAGGTGTTATTTATGTATTCACAGTAAGAATGCAATTGTAATTCTACTGCTGTGAGTTGACTAGAGTGATATAGTTTCCTCCATTGGGGACCTTGCAGAATAGTTATTACCGTGGTGATTCTAAATTATTTTCTAAAATAACCTATAAAGACATATGTATTTACAATAGTAAATATTATTTAAAGACCTAAGACACTAACCCTCAAGATTTACCACTTAGTATTGTAAGCAGGAACTTCATACCTTTCTAAAGCTACAAATAACATGACTCAAACGCACATATCAGAACAGAAAGTAGCAAACATTATTCTCTGAGAAAATATTTGCAATTCAGCAAGTGTTTTGAGAATGATTAGCATTGTTGTTTATTTTAAATGTTCTCAGCTGGTGAAAACGAAGTGTTGCTCATAAATACCACACAGGCCAAGGGCACGTCTCATCTTTGGTATTTAGCATGTCTATCCAAAGCAGTTATATCCACTGTAAGTGCTTGGCTTTATTATTTTTTGCCTCAGCATTTTGTAAAAACAGCAAGTGAAACAAATAGTCTGGTATGTATACACAGTTATTATTTTCATTAGAAGAGTGTGGATCAGAGTAAAAATAATTTTCAAAACAGTAGAACACAAGGAGTTTTCATTTCACTCAATTAGTAGCCTGTTCCACTCAGAGAGATATCTGGTATCTTACTGACATGCTGAAAAGGCAATGAGCTGTTTTATCGTTTGAAAATTAAGACATTTCGTACCATGCGAGTGAGATTTACAAAGTTTATCTTGCTATACTCCTTGGGACTGTATGTTTCAGCACTGATAATCAAGCTCATTAAGCGGCTGAGTTACATGAAGTACACAACAATGCTTCTTTCTAACAGTCTAGCTCAAAACAAACTGAAGTGTACATTTTCTTTTGGTCACTGATGAGGAGTACTTCAACACTGGTGCCTCTATGATGGTGTGTTACCGTATTAAATTGAATTTCTGAACAGGTGAAAAATTTGAATGCCTGGAAGCTCCAAAATGAAAGATTAATAAAACTGAGCAAATAATATTACTTATAAATACATAAATGGCAAAATTCTCATCAGATACATATTGTAGATTGAGTCGGAAATTCTGCCCTATAACAACTGCCACTAAAATCTGCATTTGCCAACAATAATCTTTATTTGGTTGATAATGTGACAGACTTCTGTATGGCATGCAGTTAAGTACCGCACAACATTTTGATTAAGAAACTAGAATAATACAAAATTAATGTTACCCATTAAATGGATTAAAAACTGGCTGACTGACAGGGCTAATGCAATCCTTAGATCCATAAACTAGGGAATCTTGAGTAAGAATAGAGTTGTGTCATACCTCTGTATTAGGCACTGGTGCAACAGCTGCTGAAATACTGTGTCTCATTCTGGTGTCCATAATTCAAGAAGGAAGCTAATAAATAGCAGAAGAGCCATGAGAATGATTAAGGGATTGGAAAATGTACCTTATAGTGATATTCAAGGAGTTCAGTCTATTTATTTTAACAAAGAGAAAGTTAAAGAGTAACTTGAATTATAGTCTATACATACCTACATGGGGAATAATGTTCTTGTCAAGCTAGTGGACAAAGGTATAAGAGGATTCAGTGACTGGAAGTTGAAACTAGACAAATTTGGACTGGAAATAAGTTGTAAATTTTTACAGTAAAGGTCATTAACCACTAAAAGAATTCACCCAAGGTTGTGGTGGTTCTCTGTCACTGTTAATTGTTAAATCAAGATTGGATGTTGTTTTAAAAAATGTACTCTAGTTCAAGCAGAAGTTATTTTGGGGAAATTCTATGGCCTGTGCCATACAGAAGATCTTGGTATCTTGACCTTCTGACCTTGGTATCTATGAATCTATAAACCAGTGGTTCCCAACCTTTTCGTCTGGCACCCGCCAGATGAAGGACCATGGCGGCGGTCGAGCATCTGCCGAAATGTTGCTGAATTTTGGCGGCAACGCTTCTTGATGACGTCGCTTGTCGGCGGCAAGCAGCGTCATCGAGAGTTGTCGCCGCTGAAATTCGGCCGCATTTGGGTGGATGCTCGACCGCCGTCCAGGACGCGGGCATATTTAGATGCCACCATGGGCACCGCATTGGGAACCCCTGCTATAAACCATTCTGTGGTATCTAAGAGTCTCATAACTTTTGCGGTAATCACAGTAAAAATCTTATAGTGGTAACAATTGACAAATATTGACTTTTTAATTACTCTTGCAGTATGTGTGCTTATTTCCCATTGATGTTAGCGGGAGTTCTATAAAACTGTGTTTCAAAACCAACATCTGTTCTGCAGGTTTGAGAGTAAAATTTTGCCTGAAGGTCAAACCTGACTGGAAAGGCTTAGAGATAGGGAGCCTGGGGGAAGTGGTGAGCATGCTGACTCGGGGAAGAGACTTATCAATGCATTTGCAACTGTGTGGATCTGCCAACAATACCACTCCACTAATAGTGATCACTTATCAAATACTAAAATAAATGATCACAAGAATTGAGATCTTTTTATGATCAAAAACTGCAAGTTGTGGCTGCTTTGTGAACTTTGCTGTATTGCAGAGTGTACCATACGAAGTGCAAAGCTTACTTGACAATTTGAAATAAGAGCAACTTGCTTGACCCAGAGCTTAATACTGCTTCTTACAGCACATTATGATCATGTGAACAGAAGAACAGGAATCTCTGCTGTTTGCCAGACTAGGCTCCAAGCTAAATGCTAGATGAGAAATTGCTGTTACTTAGCTTGCTTACTTTGTAATTGTAAGTGTATTGGGGATAGTGGCGGAGCTGTTTGTTTAAGAAAGTTGAAACACCTGCATATGGCACAGCCCCTCGATTTTAACAACCCTATAGGTGCACATACAGCAAATTATCCCCCAAATAAATCCCCTTCATTTGAAGTTGAGTCCTTGCCAAACAAAATATTTAGCTGATAGAAAGCTGGTTCAGGGACGATTGATAACTCGGAATTTAACAAATCAGGTCAATAGATGGTAATAAACTCATTAAAGGTGAATTCAGCTAAACAGATTAGCCCAGAATTAGTAAAGTTGGATTTGATAAATACTTGATGCAGTGTAAAATAATTAAGATAGTTATCATGGTTTAAAATTGTTTTCATTATATATATGTATGTATAACATATGCATAAATGGATATAATACATTTCTTCCTATGTTGATCAGGTTTCCCTTCTTTGCTGAACTCTTTGAGAGGTATTTCAATCAGATTGTTTTTCTGAAATGTATGTTGGCTACATTCCAGATAAATTGGTCCAAGAAATCCAGCAATGATGCCCAACATGACCTTCAATCCAGATCTCATATGCAAAAATAATACATTAAATTCAATGAATAAATACTTTTATCTAAAAAATTAAATAAAATCCATACAGGAACTAACAAGCTGTGTAGATAAGATTAAGGACATGTCATGATCTTTCACTGATGAAATCCTTATCCTCCTGTATCTCCTCTCAACCCTGCCCATTGCACTCCCAGCCCATACATGCTTCCCTTGTCAATTTTTGCCATACCCTGTTTTGAATCTAATTATCTAATTTAGGGCCTGATCCTTCAAGGTGCTGAGTGAAACCCACTTGATGAAGGCCAATGGGAATTTAGGATTCTCAGTTCCTTATCTTAAAGTACTTGGAATCTTACAAGATTGGACACTGAGATTCTAAATTCTTCAGGGCAAAGACCTGGCATTTTAGTTGGCATTATAGCACGTCTGCCTCTCAGAATCTAATTCTAATAACAGAAATACTAGCAAAATTGTCTGATAGACCATTTAGGTGAGAGAAATTTGCCCGTTGATTACAGTGTCTCCTTCATAATGAAATGACAACAGACTCCTCTCCCCTGTCTGCTGATCAATTCTTTATTAATCAGCAGTGATCCTGAAGAACAACCTGTACTCTGCCTTCTGTAGTGCTCTGATAAACCATCAGCATGTGCATGATGTTTCATGACGCATATTTTGGTAGCAGATAAAATACTGTGTATTCTCCCAGACTGCCAGTCGTTCAGCATGAGCATGACAAGTCACAGGTGTTTCTACACTAGGAAACTCAGTACTCATTTTTCAATAACAGTACAGACAAGGCTATGCTATACAAGTCTCATACAGATTGAGCCCCTACTTACAGCCAGTGACACAACCTGGATTCCATGCTGGGCTTTGCTATTGACTAATGGTATGAAGTCATGCAAATCACCTAGGCCCTGTGTGCCTCACATTCTCTGTCTGTAAAATGGGAATAAGGATACTTACAGCTTTGAGAGGTGTGAATAAAAAGTACTATGTAAATGTTACCTTTTAATTTTTATTCTTGTTCATGTAAATCAAATAGGACAAAGGTCTGTGACTTTCAAAGAGGCATGAACATTAAGCATTAACATTCCTTTAAAGGTAATTTTTGCATGTAATTTCCTAGGTTGTTAAAGAAGCAAACTGAAAAGACAAATTCTATCATGTGGACTCTTGGCTTCCATTTCAGACTCTGCAGAAGTGTGTGCTCTAATGTGCACAGACTTTTTACCCCTGCCCATCCCAAAGTCTTCTGGACCTTCCAACCTGTTCTTGTGCCATTCACTTTGATCTGTTCCCCATCCTAGCCCCTCTCTCAGCAACAAATCACAGTCCCTATCCCACACTGCCAACCTCCCTCACATCAGTGGTCTCTAAACTTTTGAGGGTCGCACCCCCCTTGCCCCGTCCATGTCCCCTGCCCCCCTGGAGCCAGGTCTAGGAGTGGGGTTGTGGCTCGGAGGAGTGGGGGCACGGACAAGTGTAAAGGGGCAGAGGCTGGGGCTGCAGCCGGGAGTGGAACTGGGGCTAAGAGTGGGGCTGGAGCCGTGGCCAGGGGCTGAGACTGCAGGTGGGACTGGGAGTGCAGCCATGCTTGGGGATGAGGGGGATGCAGACCAGGGTAAAGGGACCAAGGCTGGGGCCACAGATGGGAGTGGGTCTGGGACCAAGAGCAGAGCCGAGGCTGGGGGCAGGACGAGGAGTACAGCCATGCCGAGGCAGGGGATGGGGCCAGGTGTGGGGCTGGGGGCTGGAGCAGAGCTGGCCCAGGCCCCAGATGCACACCCCCCACTCCTCTGGATGGTCCTTTGTGTCCCCTACAGGGCCATGCCCCAGAGTTTGTGGACCTGTGCTCCACGTCCTAGTCCCAGTCCTCCATCCTCATGACCCAGTCCCCCATCCCACCTCTCTCCCAGCTAATCATTCCAATCTCCCTCTCCTCCTCCTCCGGAACCCTTGTGTCACAGTTCAGGGCAACTGCCCTTATATTCCCCTTCTGTGGTGCAGCAAGGACACCGTCTCATAGGCTTCTGACTTCCCAGCCATCACCCCTCTTGGGTGGTTAACCGCATGTGTCTTCCTCCTGACCAGAGTATTTCTAGGGTGCACAGTTCCCTGACTAGACTGTGAATTCCCCAGTAAAGATAGACTGCCTAAGCAGGACTGCTTTGCCTTCTTTCTCTTTAGAAACTGTAAACAGTAATTGATGCTATCATGTTGCCACACAGCTCTTTCTAAGCAAGTGCATGTATTCTCAAGGTGAAAGCATTACAGAGAAAACACATCACAAACAATAAAAGAACCTACACACATGCTAATAAGCTTCCAGAAATCACCTCTGAGTCCAGCAGGGCTTTGGCTGGTGAACAGTCCTTCACACAGAAGCACAAAAGAATGGGAAGTAATGCTTCCCAAGGTTTACGTTAGTCAAGTGTCCTCCTTAGAAACATTACATAACATTCCACAATAATATATAAACATTTATATTTTTAATATAATGAACTCCTAAGATACTTTTCTTAATTCAAAGGTTAGTCCAGGATATTGCAGGAAATTGCAATATCTGTCACACCTTGTCCCAGTTTTCCCTTTTGGCAGGCCTCCTGAGGCATGGCTCCTCATCCTTCTGCATTTCAATTAGGTGGCTTCCTTATTCTCCTCTATGTTGCTTAGGTGCCAGCAAGAGTAACACTGAGAGCATAGGAAAGTCAGTCTCCCTGCACTCCGGTTCCGTGCCCAACAATCCAACAGCCCCTGGCTTCACGAGAAGCGATTGCAGGGGGAGTGTTGCTCATCTCCTGCAGCCAGGGACTGACACGTGCTCAGTCACAAATAGAATCTGTAGAGAATTTGGCTGCCAAATTCATAACAAGTCTCTAATGAGCACACAAAAACTGTAATATTCCAGAAGCTTGTAATTTAGCCACATTTTGGCAGATTTCCACTTGGATGACAAAACCCCTTAAATCAGATACCTTCTAGTAAGCATGTAGTTTCTAGAGTTTTTCAACAAAACAATTGTAAATCATTTTTTTACTATGGGTAAATAACAAATTCCTCCCCCACCCCCACCTTGACCTGAGAAATAGCTTGACAATTTTTGCCGAAATTTGGAAAATGTCATCCCAAACATATATGCTTTGTCAGAATAAAAGCTCCCAAAAACCTTAATTGTTGCCATCCCTAACAATGCCACCTACAATTTTAGGTCATGGTAGACGATCCCATCTGGGCTGTTAATACAAAAGGATCTTCTAGTGAAATGATGATTTTAATATGATCTATTGCTACAAGTGATAGAGACTCAGAGGAAAACAAGGTTTCAAAAGCCAAAGGTGATAAAGGGCACAAAAAAAAAGGCATTGAGAAAACTTCTCCAGTTCATGTTAGTGGAGACAGGGATTGGGGAGTCTATGTGCACAACTAGTGTTGGGAGCAACATTGCAGAGCTTCTGATTGATCACTGAGAGTGTGCAGCAGTTAATGTGGGAGGACATCAAGTGTGATTACACATATGTGCCTCTCTGAGTTAGTAGCATAAATTCCATTGTTCATGTCCTACTACCCTTGGCTCTTTAAGCACTTCTCCTTGGGCAGTTTATGGCAAGTTGGGAGTAAATTTACCCGGCACTAGCCTGTTGTGTACTAAATGTTCATATGGACACTGTGGCTGAGGAGCAAAAGTCCCCTCCTGTGCTTTAATCTACTCTTGTTTCAAAGCAGGGTAGATCAAAGTGCACTAAGAAACTTTTAGCATCTGGCAACAGGGTCCACACAGACACTTAGGCTTGGCCTACACTAGCAACTTACGTTGGTATCACTTCGCTTCTCAGGAGCGTGGAAAATCTAGTCCATTGAGCAACGTAGTTATATCAACCTAAACCCCTGTGTAGTCAGCACTATGTTCGCAGAAGGGCTTCTCCTGTGGACATAGCTACTGCCTCTGTGGGAGGTGGAGTACCTATGCCAATGGGTGAAGCTGTCCTGTCTGTGTAGGTAGTGTCTTCGCTAAGTGCTATATTGGTGGATCTGTGCTGCTTCCTCGCTGTAAGTGTAGACAAGCCCTTAGTGCATGGCATGCTAGTGCAGTGTAGGTTTAAACCCCAGACTGTAGCTAACTAAATGTTCTTATAACAAGTCCTAGAGAGTATCAGTGTGATGAGTGCTTGTGTGATGGGCTAAATAGATCATAGGCAATATTGCTCATGTCTGTATCTAAATAATTGTAATACAATGGTTGTATACTTGTCTCTAAAATAACTTACTTGTTTTCTTTCTCCCACAACCATTCATCTTTCTGACAGTCTGCTCCCTCTATTTGTAGAATGTGAACTCTTTGGGAGACGAAGTGTGCTGTCTTTTGTGTTTGTACAGCACCTAACACTTTACGTGTGTACAACTGAAAATAAATATGATGCAAACTTCTACTGATCTCTTTATAAGGATAACCACATATCAGTAGCCATCTCATTGTTTGCATACACAGTTTCCCAACAGGCTTGCATTTAGCTTTATATCCCTTCTCGTGCACATGCAGTGAAGGCTTTTCTTTATAGAAAAATAGGAAAAAATTGCAGATTGAAAGTAGTCAATAGAGAGGAGAATCCACAAGGTCCCAGAACTGTAGAAGACTCTCCAGACCAGTGTTAGATAAGGGTCTGAAAGAGTCTGAGGTTAAGATGTATAGAAACGCAGACCTGTGGATACAGTTTGCTCACTGCATGTATAAAACCATTTGCTGGATTGTTGTTTTCTTCAGTCTAGCTAATTGAGTTAGTGAGATTTCTCTGATGGCACCCATTTGTATGTGGCACTCTGCATATTCATTTATTGAAAAACTCAAACTATAGTGAATGTTTCTGAAAAATCAAAACAGCACAACTCTGCTCTTTCCTTTGTCCCTGCCATAAATGGGCCAAAAGTGGGATATATAATCCAAAACAGGTAATTTTTCAATGTGCCATGTTTCACACAGTAGTTTAATTCAGCTGATAATGAGTTGTTAAGCAAGTATACGTATGTAGGACCATATGCTGGCTATTACAGTAACATAGCATACAGTAACTAGCAGTTTCTTTAAAATCCTGATCAGACCTTATAAAAGCTACAGGTGCAAAACAGCATGCCTCTGTAGCAGCTCGCAGAGAAGAAGGCAACGTAGAATTCCACCCTCAATGTAAAAGAAGAATTTTTTGAGCAGCACCCTGCCGTTGAGACCTTTGCAGTGCTGTAAGGGGGAGAGTGAGTGCATTGTGCTCATCAGAGGTACAAATCTGAACTATTACAGTTATTGTTTGTCCCTAAATTGGCAGGCAGAGAAGACTGTGACGCGCAGGTTTCACTGCATCTACTCCATCTAATATGCTTTACAAACAGAACTTTTTGACTCTTTCCCTTCTCACATTTGTGAGGTTCGTTTGAAGGGAAGAGCTACTCACCTATGGAATAACTTTTAGTTCTTCGAGAGATGTCCCTGTGGGTGCTCCACTCTAGGTGTCGGTGAGCCCCTGTGCCTTTGATCGGAGATTTCTGCAGCAGTACTCGTAGCGGCCACGCATGCTCAGAGCCTGGCCCCCGCTCTGAGTATACCTCTAGTGAGCATGCGCGGCCGGTTCCCTCAGTTCCTTCTCTATCGTCCCCGGCTTGAGATGGAGCTCAGCAGACTCCTTAAAGAATTTCTTTCCTCATCTTAAAATAACGTGTAGTTAGATAGTTTCTTGTTAGTTAGTTGTTAGTGTTACTTACCCTTTTTTCTACTGTTAAAAAAAAAAAAATTGTTCTCTCAGCCGCTTCAGATATGCCTGGCTCCACAGGCTTTAAGCGCTGCTCCTCCTGTAAGGACGCTATCCCTTCTCCGATGGACATTCACAGTGTCATAAAATGTTTGGGGGAGACCCATATTCCCCAAATGTGCTCACTGCACTAAACTAAGCTCCAGAGCGAGAAAGGACAGGGAGATAAAACTTAAACTTATTTTACTTCAAAATTCCTAGGGTCCGCCTCAGACCCTGGCGCGGACTCTGCCTCCGCTCACCGACACAGCTCTCCCACTTCTAAAAAGCAGAAGAAAGCAGCAAAACGAGGGGGACACCTTCTGTCAAATCAAAAGAAGCCCTTAGACACAAACTTCTCCCAGTCAGATCCACAGTTCCACTTACCGGTGCTCCCTGCCTGAGCACTTTCGACGAGCCGGGTCTCCTCAGCCACGCGTTAACCTCGCTGTGCTTTCAGGCGGCAGCGCATAAGGCTCCCGGTGCCGAGGGACAGGCTTTTTCAGTTGCCTGCCTCGATTATGGCACTATCGGCACCGCGATGAATGTGGGTTCACCTGACAAATCAGGCCCCCCACTGAGGCACCGCAGCCTGCTATTAATTAGGTCAGGAGCAGGAGTTAATTGATATCGGAGTTGGCAGGGAGGTGCCGGCCAAAGGGAGCCATATGATTGGAGGTTCGTCAGGCTCAATCCAGAGGGAAAGCGGGATGGGCTGTCTGGGGAGGGAAAGATGGCCCGGGCACACACACACACACACACGGTGCATCCAGGGGGGTTAACACAAACCAAGGAGGCAGGGGTTCGGAGGGTAGGGGCTGAGAGCCATGTTTCCGTGCCCGTGGTGAACAGGACTCCGAGGAGAATTCTGATGTATGGAACCTGTAGTTAAGACGAGGCCCCCCGGATGTCCCGGCGGTGCCCCCCCCGGGGGTGCGTGGGCAAATGCCGGGGGAGCCGCGGTCCTCAACTGGAGGAAGGCTGTTTGGACCCTGAATCATTCGTAAGAGAAAGCAGTCTTTAAGGAAAGGCAGTGCAGCGACGGGCAGCTGAGGAGTGACTTGACTGGGTAAACTGACAGTGCGTGAGGAGCTGAAGGTGAAGGCTGATAGAGATTGGCTGTGCAGGGAACCCAGGCTGGCACTGAGTTCTTGTCCTTCGGCTCCAATGCCAAGTAGCGGGCGGTAATGCTGGTGCTGTAGTCCGTGCCGGTGCTTATTTCAAAAGCAGCGCAGTGCTCGGTGGGGCCTGATTTGGTCGCCCAACGCAGGTTGCCATAATCGAGGCGCAACGAAGCCTGTCGCCTCGGCAGCTGGAGCCTCGTGCTGCCACCGAAAGCACAGGCGGTTTAACGCGTGCCGGGGGAGGAACCTGGCTCGTCAAAAGGGGGGGGCTCAGGCAGGGAGCACCGGTAAGGAGAACTGTGGTCTGACGAGGGTTTGTCTAAGGGCTCTTTTAATTGACAGAAGGGTCTCGTTAATGCGCGTCTTCTGCCTTTTTAGAAGTGGGAGAGCTGTGTCGGTGACGAGCAGCAGCCGCACCAGGGTCTGAGCGACCTAGGATTTTTGAAGTAAAATAAAGTTAAGTTTATCTCCCTGTCCGTTCTCGCTCTGGACGCTTAGTTTAGTGCAGTGAGCACATTTTTGGAATATGGGTCTCCCCCAAACATTTCAGCCACGTGAATGCCATCCGGAAGAGAGGCGACTACATTCCAGACTACAAGAAACAACAGTTTACAGCTTTAGTTTCCGAGGGCCAAATCATATCACGCACGGCTCTTCAAGCAGCTCTAGATTCAGCCAATACCACAGCAAGATTCACCACTACGGCAGTGGTCATGCACCGAGGTTCATGGTTCTCCTCTTCCCTCTTTCCTTGCGAGGTTCAGAGTACCATAGAGGATCTCCCTTTTGATGGTGATAAACTCTTTGCTTCCACCACTAATGAGGTGCTCCACTCAATGAAGGACTCAAGGGCAACCCTTCGATCCTTAGGCATCCAAACCCCTACAACCAGGAGGCGACAGTACAGATATCAACCTTACCACCGTCCATGCTACCCCCCATATACTCAGCATTTCCCAAGATCTCAGGATCAACAACAACACCACCAACGTCAGAGATCCAGATGCCAGCGGCGTCACCCCAGTTCTTCCGGAATGCCCCAACTTCCTCCAACTAATAAGCAGATTTGAACCTTTGGTCGAGGGTCTCGTAAACATTGTCCCAACTTCAGCATTTGCACTGCCTACAACTATCTTTGGACACCGCCTACAGCCATTTTTGCACCAATGGCAGAATATTACCACCAACAAGTGGGTTCTAGAAGTCATCACAACGGGGTATTCTATCCCCTTCCTCTCCTTACCTTCCACCCACCCAGCCTCCCCGTCCCTCTTCAGGGACACCTCTCATGAGCCACACCTCCAGCAAGAAGTACAACATCTCCTTCACCTGGGTGCTATTGAACTTGTGCCCGAATGCCACAAGGTGAAAGGGTTCTACTCCGCTTATTTCTTAACAGAAAAGAAAACTGGAGGATGGCAACCAATCCTCGATCTCAGGAGGCTCAACAAATTTGTCAAAAAGCAAAAGTTCAAGATGGTTACTCTCACCACCATAATTCCAGCCCTGGAGCAGGGCGATTGGTTTTCAGCCCTCGACCTACAAGATGCCTACTTTCACATCACTATCCATCCTGCCCACAGACGTTTTCTTTGTTTTACCCTCGGCTCAACGCATTTCCAATACAGAGTTCTACTATTCGGCCTTTCCACTGCCCCTCGAGTTTTCTCCAAGCTCCTAGCGGTAGTCACTGCCTACCTCAGGAAAAAAGGAGTCATAATATTCCTTTACCTCGACGATTGCCTCCTGAAGGCCTCCACGTTCGACGAGGCCCTCTGCCTCACACAAGTCCCCATCGAGTGCTTCCAATCCCTGGGCCTGCAAATAAACAAAAGCAAATCCACACTAAGCCCTACCGAGCACCTGAAGTTTATAGGAGCGAGCCTCGACTCCACAACCGGACTGGCATCTCTCCCGTCCGATTCAATACCATAAAACTGCTGGCTACAAGACTTCGCAACAGCCCCCGGGTCACCGCCCGAGACTGCCTCCAACTACTAGGGCACATGTCCTCGTGCACTTTCATGATCCAGAACACACGTCTCTACATGAGGTGCTTCCAAGCTTGGCTGGCCACGGTTTACAAACCAAACGTGCACTCACTAAACAAACAACTGGCCATACCCTACCGAGTCAAAGACTCTCTCATATTGTGGACAGTCCCCTACAACCTTTGCTATGAAGTCCCCTTCCTCCAGACCCCCCCAACTCTGATGATGGCGACCGATGCATCCCTCATGGGCTGAGGGGCCCATATCTCTCACCAAACAGTCCATGTGCTATGGTCTCATTCCAAGACCTCCCTGCACATAAACGTTCTAGAACTTCGAGCTATACGGAATGCCTGCTGCTGCTTCCTTCCACTAATCAAGAATCAGCATGTACGCATAATGACAGACAACATTGCCTGCATGTTCTACGTAAACAGACAAGGAGGAGCTTGTTCCCACTCTCTTTGCTCAGAGGCCGTAAAACTCTGTAATTGGTGCCTTGCGAACCACATCCGCATATCAGCTGCTTATCTCCCAGGGGTGATGAACACCACTGCCGACGAGTTAAGCAGACATTTCCCTTCGGAGCACGAATGGGAGATAGACGAAGGAATCATTTACAACATATTTTGAACTTAGGGTCACCCAACCATAGATCTCTTCGCAACCGCGAAAAACACGAAATGCCTCAATTTTTGCTCCAGGGTGGGACTGGGCAAACACTCCCTCAGATACGCATTCATGATCTCTTGGCACCGAGACTTAGCTTATGCATTTCCCCCAATACCATTGCTCAACAGGGTCCTCATAAAGATACGAACGGATCTTGCCAGGGTGATCTTGATCGCACCTTCATGGCCGAGACAACCGTGGTTCCTTTTTCCTCACCAGAATGTCAGTTCGACCACCGATCTCCCTACCTCTCATCCCGAACCTCTTATCACAGAAACATGGCCGGCTTCTTCACCCCAATCTCTCCATGCTTCATCTCAAAGCCTGGTACCTGCATGGTTCTCCCAACGAGAACTAGACTGTTCCAACCAAGTTCAGAGGGTACTTCTACACAACAGAACACAATCCACCCATACCACCTATCTCTGAAAGTGGAAACGATTCACAAAATGGTGCTCATCTAAACAACTCGGCACTTCTTCCCTGCATACTCAACTATCTATTGGACATTAAGCAATCCGGCCTTTCCTTCAGCTCCATCAGAGTCCACTTAGCTGCCATCACAACCTTTCATAGTACAGTTGACAATACCTCGGTCTTC
>NC_133771.1:14783264-14846843 GCF_003597395.2 Chelonoidis abingdonii | reverse complement strand
AATACTGAACATGAAGTGATGGAACTTGGTTGAGGGAAGAGTCAAGGTGGATATCCCTTACTGCTAATGAGAACTAGCATTGGCGAAGCCCTCAAGGTTAACTCTCCACTCACCAAGGCAGCAGCCATGGAGGAGAAGTGCATTCCCTTAAGACACTGCTGTTAATTAGATCACGTGAACAAGCTCTGCAAGCTCCGTTGTCCTAAGCCTGGTCCCCTGCTCTATGAAAGATGGAGTAAAACAGGGTGCAGAGCAGGGAAAGGGACACCCTGAACATTATGCCTCCGCTCCTTCCAGCACATGCAGTGAGGGGAGGAAGCGCAATGCTAGCCTGTGCACTGCTCCACAGGAATTAGGGGCGGGATCTGATGGGGAATTGATAGGGCGCGTCCACTGTTCAAGCCACCACAGCTCAACAGGCGCTCTCTGCAAGCAAGAAAGCAGGCCGCTGCCAATGACCTTAAGAGATACACGAATTAATGAGTATGTCCTAAGATAGCAAGTAACAATAAACAACTAACCAGAGACTTTAAGTGAGAGTTACTGTCATAAATCAAAAATTTGCTAGTGCTGCGACTTTCACAAACTAAAGAGGCAAATGTGAAATAGCATAGAAATGACCCCCAGCGAAATGAAATGGAAATCTGTCGCAAAGATGCTAAGATTGAATTTGAGCGCCAACGCTACTCTTGTCCCTAGTTTCAACTTGTTTGAACAATTACAGAGAAAATCTCCTCCATTCTGCTCATCAAAACCTGGAAAATGTGCCTTCCTTTTCCATGACATAGCTGCAAATATCAGTAAGGAAGGACAAGAGGCTGAGAGTGATCTACAACATAACAACACATGGAACAAGACATATGTTTAGACTCAATATAAACAGATGGAAGCATAGGGAGTATACGGTCTCAGCCTATTGAGCATCATTACCACGTTGGAAAAATATAAGAGTGCTTCTTTTAGTGCAAGAGGCTTCTCTGCATCAGCCAAGTTTGGCCAATAACTATTCATACGTATGTCTACTTGCAGATTCTGTGTTTCTTTAATGGTGGAAAGGTGATGGCAAAGCGCCAAGAAGAATTAGCAAACAGACCTAAAAGGAAGAACCGGAATACTACCACTCACATTTTGAAGGAGCGCAACAACTTCACCCAGTCAGGGCCTGCTCAGTGTTTGCTGCCAAGCAAAAAAAAATTGCCTGCCTCACCCAGCCCGGGCCCCCCACAGTCCCTGCTCCGCCCTGGTTTCCCATCACCACACCCCTGACGCCCCAGCAGGCCTTTTCCCCACCCCCTGCACCACTCTAGCCTGGGCGTTCCCCCCACCTGCACCTCCTCTGTCCAGCCATAGGTTACTGGTAACTCGCTCCCAAGGGTATTCAGCAGGAATTTGGATGTGCACATAACAACCAGACAATGGTTCCCATATGGTAAGAACTAAGTAAATGGAACAATTTTCATTTGTGGATTGAAGAATATCTGGAGCATATTATACAGACTCCTACATAAATTGAGAAAGTGAGGGCTTTATACTTGTTCACTCTTTCTTCCAGAATTTCAATCAAATCACTGTTCATTTTAACAAACAAACAAACAAAAAAAGAATGGCTTTAAAATAGCAATTCCGAGTCCTAAAAAACACGGGAGCATTTCTGCTCAATTTTATCCTACTTTCGAGCACCAGTTACAGTATCGTAATTTGATTAGAGAAATAATAAGAGCTGCCCGAATGAGCTTGAGCATTCTGAATTTGAGGGCAAATGAAGGCAGTGCGAGATTCCTTCGAATATAAATATCGGGAAAGGAAAAGTCCTCTGCTTCCAGGTAGAAGTGAAATCCCCTAAGTGCCGTAGGATAAAGCCGCCAGGCCACACCTTCTCCTACTTTTCATTTAAATGTTCTAGGGATCAAACCTCCTGGCTAGGCTCAGAAAGAGAGCCCTTCCATTAGTCACAATCTCTTGGCTGCAAGGGAGGTCACACCAGATGCCTACAATCTGGGGAATCTTGCTGAAGGGGATATCTGGGGAAATCTACCTCTGGCACACTGTTCCCATCACAGTGCCACGAGTTCCAACTCACAGCAAGCTACGCATGCTCAGCTACCTACTCCTCCCTCCGCCTGTGATAGCTGCCAAGGGATGCTGGAAATGTAGTCTTCCCTGCCAGGCTGGCTCACAGGCAGGAGTAGCAACGAATGTACAGCCCAGGCCCGTGGATTCTCAGATCCTGCGGACCCAGCTGCTCCGCTCTGCTCTGCAGGTGAGAGGGAGGAATGAGTTGTTTTTTTTAAAAAAAAGGAGGCCGCATGCTGCCCTGCAAATTGGTCTGCCCCAAGCACTGCTAGTTTTGCGTGGCTAGACTGGCCTCTCTATCAGAACATCAGTTGAACTCAATAAATACTTTAGAGGACTTGTTCAGAGTTCCTGTGGAGAGCTTGGGAATGTCTGTATGTGCATGCACAAGTAATGCATTTATTCTAGAAATATAACTGGCGAAACAAAAACTGAATGTTCGAGCATTACTTTAACTGTCATGTTTGTATATAGAATAGATATAACACCTGAAAAATACCTAGTTGAGAGAACATCTCATCCTCTGCTCCATTGGATGTTGAGACAAGACAGTACAAACCGGGTGAAGGCTGTTAAACTTCAGCAGCTACAAGCATGGTATGCCTTATAAATCCCAAAAAGAACCGATGCCTCATCACGACATTGCATATTTTACTGCCAGGAAGATAAAACACAATGTAAAGGAGTCAGAGGAAGTCGTTAAAACACACCCAAACCACGAATTTCAATTATACATTGCTCATTAAAAATAAAATAGTTTTAGAGTGCCAACATTTCCTGTTTCGAAACATACTCTTTGCTGCCTTTAAACGAAGATAGAAAAATAATCAATTGTACAAAAAACTAGAATTTACACTGACACTGAATCTGTGTCTTCCTTCTAACTTTACAAACTTTAACGACGAGGCCAAAGGACTTGAAAGGAGAGAGACGGGACGTCACGGAGTGAAGTTCTATTCGGCCGGCTCAGTTTCAGTTTAGAGCACTAGTGCCTAAGTTCACTATGCAAAGATCCAAAAATGCCAATCACCTGCCAAGGAACTTGTGCTGGCATTTCAGACAAAATTGAAGTGATGTTCTAGGAACGCTCACATCAGAGATTTGCTAAGTATTTAAACACAATTCCATCTAAAAGAATTTAGGACTGATTCAAGTCGAAGTCAATAAGAGTGTCCACTGCTCAACGCGTGGATCAGTGAATTCTAGTACTCTAGACAAAGGTCAACCTTATTACAAACAACCATAAATGCAAGAAGAAAAAGGAAAAACAACAGTCACTGAGACACAAGAACTTCTGAACATCTAGGAAAAGAACATGGAATCGAACCTAAGACAGCACAAAAAGAAAATCAGTAAGCAGACATTAAGAGAAAATTCGACTGTACACCTGAAGTCGAATCCTAATAGCATACAAACTATTGAAGAATACATCCCGTGCAAAGTACTTAATTTGATTGTTCAAGGTCAATCTTGGAAGTCAAAGAATTGTCAAGGTTGATTAAGTTCAAACAGTCTACAGTAAAGTTTCTGCTTGAAATAAAACTACACAGCCTCTGCAAGGAGCCTATTATTAGTGCAAACGGTGAAACTGAGTACATTAACTATTATAGATAAATCCATGGGATAAAGCAAGTAACTCATTTACTATGGAAAATACATTGAGTAAAGTAAGATTTATAAATATCGGTACGGTACAGGGAGCTCTATGATTTTGCTGCTCCAAGCAATCAGGTTTCGGCACAGCGGGAACGGTCACTGTAACTGGATTTGGCAGCCTGTGGGGCCACGGTCCGCTTCGGACCCGCAAATTGCGCCGAAGCACTTGGGCAAGTGCTGAGCCGCCCTGATGCATAACAGATCTTATTATATTCTGTGGTTAAGTTTCTTGACTGGTATTTGAAGTTCTTATGTTGCTGAAACTGCACTGTCTAAATGTCAGGGGCAATTTTCAAGAAGCTATGAGCTTAGATGTGTTGTAACGAAAGTAGACATGACCTCTAACTGGTAAGACAGCCAACAGTTCCATTAAAACCTCTTATTTACTCATCGAATTTGAAACATTAACCTTTGCTGAAATCCACAGTTAGCCCTGTACAAAATTTCTGATGTTCAAAAAGTTCGGCATTTTTCCAAGTTTAAGTACAAAATATGTCGTGCAATCTTTTTTGACATGGAAGAGAAATTGAGTTGGAAATAGATAAAATTGAATTCTAGGAAAACTGATGAGAGAAATCATGAAACCTGCTCCTTAAAGAAGATGATAAGAGGCAAGGAGAAAGAAAATTTTGCTGCTGTAAAACCAATTCTTCTCCTGGGATGTGTGTGGCTAACAACCCTCTGAAAGAGAAGCGATGTCCAACCAAACCCTAATGCTTAATGAGCCTAGTAAAAACGAACGCGAACAGCAGGGAAAAGAAAAATTTATCGTTGCCATTAAAACCAATCCTTGCTGCTAGCCTAGCAGGAAAAATAATGTACTATGCTATGGGATTATACTCCAATTCGCTGCACACCATGTGGAATCTAGCGTCAGTCCAGACCCTGACTTAGTGTACACACGTCCTTCCCAAAACCTGACTTGCGGCAATTTGGGCTACTGAACCCCAAGCCACCCCACTTGATATGCTCGCTGCCACAGATAGAATAATCATGGGCCTGAGCCCCTTCCCTCTGGATGGCCCAATCCCCTCTGGGGTACACCCAGATTCCCATCCCTTGGAGTAAAAGCAGGGAATAACCCTTCCCCCTCCTTACCAGCCTGCCCTCGTGCAACCCTGGTGCCCAAAAACAAGCTTTCTCCCTCCGAAAGGAGATGCAAAATACCACCTGGCTCGCCACCCCCCTTGCTCAGGAAGAGAAAAGTACCCAAGACAGAGAGAATCTCGTCTTTCCTGATCGCCTTCCTGGACCCATAATAGGAAAATAGCCTACACCGGGTTTCCTTGCTCCTAAAAAGAATTTCACAAGGTTACAAGAAAACTTATAGAAAAAAAAAGAAAATGAACAATCATCTGCTAAGAAACTCAATACAGCTCTGCTATAAGAAAATAAAAGAAACAGTCCTATTAAAAGATAGCCAATTAAACAACACAACAAATTAAAACAGTAAATACACAAAGACCATAAGCGAATACTTTGCGGTCCTGTCTCAGATTTTAAGAAAATATTAAGGAGAGAATAAAAAACTGTTTCCCATGCGAAGAAAACACAACGACCGATATACAAGATCCCGCCGAACTTAAACAATCCAGCCTGATGTCCTCTGCAGTCGGTACCTTTCAGTAAAAGAAATTACCCTTACTACTATCATTAGAAAGTCAGTAAACTACAACGGTAAACATGACACAAAGCTTTAAGCTTCTTATTAGATCAAAATTCGTCTTCTTCACACTGAAATTTACTAACTACATAGCTCAGGGTGATATTTGGGTATTGTTAAACCTTGAGAAGGACTATCTTTATTGACTAACAAAACAAGCATCTGACCAAATGATAATAAAAAGAAAATGGATTAGTAATAGCGAAATTTGCAGTGCCCTAGTGCTTTCTTTAACCTGGTACAGGACAGATTACGGAAAGGAGTCCTAGGTCCTCTCCATGAAGTAGGTGTACAGAAGTAAGTGTCTTGATACGGGAAGCCTTTCGATTTTTATTTAATGATGGAATGCCCTGAGTTAGGCCATGGAGGGGGAGAGGCAGCAGCAGTAGGCCAAAAGTGGGGTGGAGATTAAAGGTAGTGAGAATAGTAAGCCTGGGAGATGCTGAGAGTACACCAATTAATCCGATAATCAAAAGAGGCTAGCAAAACTTTGCAAATGCAAACGGTCAGAATGCAAAAGTTTGCAAAATGCCAGTACGATGTTCATGAGCCTCGCACCTTGAGTGAATGTGTAGAGCAAAGAGAGCGTGCCAGAAAGTAGCACTGGGCTACAATCGAGGATCATGGATAGTTGTGTGCGAGTACCAGTAGGGAGGGTAAGGATTTGAAAATTGGGTCTGAAACATAATTGCACAGTGCCAGTCTGTATACTGAGCAAGATTAAGTACCTGTTACAATGGAGGCGGGACATGGCTATGGGCGAGCAACTGGTTCTGCGAAACTGCTGGCACAAAATGCATCATGCGAACAAATGCAAGCCTTCGGCTGGGGCTGCTACTGCATATGTTCGTTTGCCCCCTCCCTAGGACAGAACGGCGCATAACCCCAAAGGGCCTGGCTCGCCATGGAGGTTATTGTATGTCGTAGGTATGATGAACGTATTAGGGTATATAGTCCAATAGAAAAAGTGAGCTGCAATATATTTTAACAGAATAATTGTTAGTGGTAAAAACGTAATAAGGTTGAAATTAGAACTCGATAGATAATATAGGGTTAGTTGGTCCGTTCTACAAGTGAGCGAATAATTCTACACAGGCTTATACTTAAATATTGTGACACATTTAAGCAATCCTACACAAGTTATAACATGCTTTAGGCCTCGAAGAAGGAGAAAAGCATGTGTATTCGCAATTTGGTTATTAGCATATATACTGTCGATCTTAAGTCAAAGCTACTTTGAACAAGGAACAAGGCCGTCAACTGCTTCTCCACTGGAAGGCAAACAGATCTCTGCGCACATTAAAGGCATCAGGTCCCAGTGACAACTCGTGTTACTGAACATTAAAGCATGGAGAGGCAAAGTGGCAACAACTGACCGTACTCTATCCCGAAACATAAATCAGTTCATGATCAAGCCTGTCTAGTCGAGGCCTGTATTGCCTCAAATAGGCAATGTGTTGACATGATAGTGGGAAGAAGGAAGGATCTCTACGAGTTGGGGTGTGGTGAAGGCGTGTGGAGAGTTCATGTTTACTGCTAGTAAATGATGACGTTGATTATGAAGTGTGATAATGTATTTATGTGGCTGTGAGATATCAAGGGTCTCACATTGTTAGTATTCTAAAGCAACATCAAATAACTAATATATTTGATAAATTATCTCCCTTAAATTCAAAGAAAGATTAAAACAGGGAAAGATACAAATGTCGTAACACATCTTCATTTTCAAGCAGAAATGTCCAGGACCCTGACAGTCTGGTACTGGGTAAAAACAGTCCCTTCCTTTGCTGAAGTAATCATTGGATGTAGGGTCCGTTTAATCAGGCTGCGTTAGTGAATTTTAATTTCTTCTCTGGTAGTAGAAGATCTATGGCATGCGCAAGTTCATGAGAAGTAACATTCTAATATCTGTAGTGGATCTACATTCAACGAAAACGAAAAGGACTAGAAATACACCAGATAGTTTTAAAAAATAATTTGAAGTCAGTGGATGAATAATGAAATGACTGTTTCACATCACCTGAAAAGAAAAAATACAAAGCAAAAATGCTATAGAGAGGCCAAGGGAAGCATCTGAGTAAGTTTATACTGATCATGGATGAGTAACAACAGAAAAACTGATCAGAAAATGGGCAGAGGGAGAAATTCAAATAGAGTGAAAGCAATAACAAATCGAATTGTGTGGGAAGACTGAAATAAATCTTGCCACAGATTCTTAGATCTAGGTTTTTGAGAGTAGGAGGCAGCAGAAAGACTAAAATGAGAAGTGAAACTAGGCACTCAGAAAGTCCTTAGCTGGTGAGAGTGAAGGAGAGTTGCTGAGGAAGCAAATGAAGATCCAAAGTATCGCAACACTGAGGGCATGTTACACTACGAGTAGATGAGCACTGCGAAAGCGATCAGCAGGAAAATACGGTCTGGTAAGACCTGCTAAATCGAGAGAACACGGTCCTCAATCATATGTAAAGCAACTAAAGTGGGCAGCGGGAAACAAAGAAGTGAGAAAGAGGGATAGGAGAAACCATGAAGGAGAATAAACAGAAAAACCGTGTAGAGCAAAAGGGCAGAAATCTAGGTGTAGTTTGTACTTTATAAGAGATTCTGTGTGACCTGCAGATCTTTCGCCCTCCTAAATCAAAGGATAATAAAGTTCTATCTCCATCATGTTGTAAGGCTAACGGATGATTGCTAAAGGTGCTAGACCTATCAGTTACAATACGATAAATAAATAGGTAATGGTCTGAATGTCATTAGTGTTTTTTTCTCATGCACAAACAACTGAAGTACGCTGTATGAATTAGAATAAATTTAATAGCACAATAAAGAATTAAGTTTCGTAAGTATGAATAGTTATGGAAAGCGACAACAGATGCACCTCAACAATTGCAATGGAAGTAAGTAAGCCCTATTTATATAATTAATTGGATAAGGATCAGAAATGCAAAATCCAGCACTACCTAATGTCACGAGAAAGGCCAGGCTCCAGGACTGAGATACATGAAATATAACTAATACCCTCTCTCAGTAGGCTGACAACCTCACCCAATCTGACAGCCCATACTGATTCATCTTATCTAGAGGGAAACAAATAATGATTGCATATGACGAAAAATAAACCAGGATAATAAGTGAGCCCACTAGAAAGGTAACCAAAAGAAGCAAAGGTAATATTCCAGCAGACTTTCATTTTCTCTTAGAAACATACATACTACCATTACGATAAAATATATAACAACTTACACACACACATATTATATTTTATTATAGTGATATACCCCACACAACATGCATACATATTAACTAAAAATACTATTTTCTGGCAGTATGGAATTGCCGCATCTAAATCAGTAATTAGCAATTGATGAAAGATTACGATTTATGTTATGTAGGATCATTATAATAAAAAGGTCTTATAGAATGCATTAATTATTCACTAAGATTAAATCAAGAATTTTGAAAATGAGCAGATACATAACAGCAAAAGTGTACTCAACATGGGTAACTCCATTCACATGTCCGTCAGGTAAGATCCATTCACTTACAGCGGGCTTTCCGACATCGCCCTGTACATGAGTAATGTTTTAAGGTGTCTGACAGGCACACCAGGCCTGTAAAGATGCTGTAGGTGAGGGCTATGTTGAGAGTATGCATACAGGGGCCAGTAGTCGCAATGGGGTGTCAGAAAACACACTCACGATCATTTCAATTGTCATTTTATTCCACCATTATTAATATCAGAGTTTTGGCTCTCACCACTCTTACTTTGTTTTCTGCAAAACAGATTTATTGTTTGAAATATCTTTTTAATTAGTTATAGAAGAACAATAGTTCAACATTCACATAAAGTAACCAACTTCAGCTAACTTATGCAACAGTCGGGCCCGCATTTGCCACTGATTCAACCTGACTCCGCTCTTATTAATTTTCTGCTGAAAGAGGCATGCAGAGAACCCATGCAATGCAATTAAATACTCCCATGCACAAATTAGCTTAAATGCTTGATTTAGGGTGATAATAATCAGTCCTCTGAATACGTTACACCAATGACTGCACGCCTAGGCCGCTATGACACAATATAACATCCTTAACATCTCATTAGACATGCATGCCCATGCACAGCAGCTTGAACAATGCAGATAATAGTCTAAGATTATGGACCAGCACGGTTAATACAAATTCCTTCAGTAATAGTGTATGTTGTAGAATTAGTTCCTCTCTCTTTGCACCTGTGAGCATCTGGTTCAGATCGCAAAAGAAGGCAGGCTATCTATTGTCCTTAAGGCTGTCTGCCAGATTCCCAAAGCGAAAACAAGCTCATGGTGAAAGAGTTTAAAATCAAAAATAAATATTTAGTTTTATAACATCTAAACCCTTATTTTTGCATCAAAGAAACTCTTATTCATGTCTTAAATTCTTGCGTCTGAAGCCACTATCCTTTGATTATACTAAACTATAGCATTGATTAGATGAGGAAGGTTACATTGTGCAGTAACTGATGTCTTCGAAATGAGGTCCTGGTGCCCACCTAGTCAGCACCCCGCGCCTGATTAGATTCTGCAGCATACCGTGCGGCAGCATGCTCAGACCTGGCCCGCAGATAACCTTAGTGCACCCCGCCCGTACCAGTTCTCCTAAACGGAGGCTACCCAACTCCGAAGTAGAGGGGAGGAGGGTGGGTAGTGAGCCCCAAGGGACACTCATCAAAAAGATAACCTCCTCTTCTCGAGAGAAAAGGGACCACCTAGGACTCGAAGAAAGGTAAGGACTTCGGCCTGCAAAGCAGTAGAAACCTAGCGCTGCCTAATCGAGTGTCAAGAGAGGCCCTGAGTAAGGCATAGTTAAATGATCAAGAGACAAGATGGCGGCTCTACAAATGATCAGACAATGCAGATTTAGTAATAACGGCACAGCTAGAGACAACTAGGGAATTGTCTGATAATCGAGTAATGTCTTTACGATAGAAAATGGAGATCAGTCAAAAATGGTAATGAGATAGCCAAAAGGAGAGCTTCCACGTGAGACACAGACCAGAGAATTTCTGAAGGTGTCTGTCAAAAAGAGAAGCGCGACGCATTGGTGCATGTGCTCGAAGGATTTGCATGTGTTCAGAAAGAAAGGTTGGTAGACGTATTGGCATTAAGAAATAAGCGTGAACGTTTTGAAGATGGTTAGCGTACGTAACTTGCCTGAAGAAGAGCGATATGGGATCTCCAAAGGCTGCATCTCTGCCCTCGGCGGAGGATCACCAAAAGCTTAAAAGAGAGGTGCAAGAAGGAGCAAGTGGCAAGCTCAAAAAGTGATGATAAACAGGACAATAACAGTGAAGAACCCATGAGGGGTAGGGGCTAATGTCGATAAGATGAGTTCCTCAAAAATGCTGGGATGAGAGCGCAGCCACTTGGTCCTCCAAGCACACATTTGTCAAACACTATGCCCTTACTCAGGGCCCTCTTTCTGACACTCGATTAGGCAGGGCAGTATTATCTACTGGATTCCTGCCAGACCCGAAGTCCCTACCTCCTTGAGATACACTGCTTCGAAGTCACCTAGAGTGGAGCACCCACAGGGACATCTCTCGAAGAAGAGGAGGAGGTTACTCACCTTGTGCAGTAACTGTCGTTCTTCGAGATGAGTGTCCCTGTAGGTGCTCCACTACCCACCCTCCTCCCCTCTACCTCGGAGTTGGAGTAGCCTCTGTTGTAGAGAAGGAACTGAGGGAACCAGTCGCGCATGCTCACTAGAGGTATACTCAGAGCGGGGGCCAGGCTCTGAGTATGCATGGCCGCTACGAGTACTGCTGCAGAAATCTCCGATCAAAGGCGCAGGGGCTCACCAACACCTAGAATGGAGCACCCACAGGGACACTCATCTCGAAGAATGTCAGTTACTGCACAGGGTGAGTGACCTTTTCTTTTATAAAGCACTTGATACTCTTCTCATATCCTGAAGCCCTGTCACTTCTAAAACCTGTTATGAAGTATGGTCAGTTTTTTGTTTGTTTTGGTTTTGTTTTTCCTTCAGTGCTTTTTTTTTCTCAGAGGAAATGCTCTATCCTGTTTCTTTTCTGGTCTGTCTGGGCGTGCCTGCAATATCTCTTTCAGTGGAGCCTTCGCTCCACCTTTCACTTTCTGTGGGCATCCCGTAAAGCTCTGTTCTTACCCATTCCTTTTCTTCCTTGGTGGTCCATTCCCTGGGTGTCTGCATCAGCTCACACAACCTCAACTACGATCTCTGTTCCAGTGGCTCCTATACACGTCTCCACTCCTTACCTGTTTCTCTCCGGCCATTCATGCATTTGTGCCACTCTGACATCTCCTTATGGATGTCTTCGCATCAACTGAAGCTCAACAAGGCCAAAACCAAGATCCTCATCTTCCTTCTCTTCTCTGTCAGCACTGGATGATACCACCATCCTCTCAGCTACTCATGCCCTTAATCTGGGTGGCCCCTTCTCTAGACTTTTTTTCTAGGCGAGGCCCAAATATTGCCAATGTTTCCTACATAACACTTCAGAGACAGTCTGTCCTGCTGCCAAAATTCTAATCCAGGCCCCTATCTTGACTAATGGAACCTTTTCGTCCTTGGCCATCTAAGGTGGATTTTGCGCTCTTCTATGGAACCATTTATGGAGTAAGGTACTACTCGATATGAGTAGGTGTATCAGAATTTAACACACTGGCTGTTAAATAATTGCCTTTATTTTTAGTAAGTACAACAAGACAGTGAAAATTGCAATGATATCTTAAATTTTTCATTTCCTGACTTTTGTGGCGTTATATTTGCAGACTTAATATTGTGTTAAGTTAACTTTTTGCATTTAACTTTCTAGTTATAAAGAAAATGATGAAATAGATAAAAATGAAAATTTGGAAGAAACATTTTAAAGTGGATGAATGAAGCCTTTAGTTTAGTCGCTAGTAACATACTAAATTTAACATTTTTTCAAACTTATCTGATGACTCCTTACTGAGAACTAGAGATAAACAAGGTTAAATTTCAGTATCAAACATTTGAGTCAGTACATCAAACATTCTTAAATGTATTTTTAAAATGGGAAAAATATTTTTCTTTCCGTCTGGGATAACTTGAAAATGGCTGAGTGAATTTTCCTTAACTTTTCAAAACCAAATCCATCTTTTGAGTTAGTGCAGGCATACAATATTTCAGTACACAATATGATTTTTTTCAGAGAGTTATAAGCAAGTGAAAACAGGATTTATAATGAAAGTTGCTTAAAAACTTCTCTACAGCATTCACAATAATCTATTTCAAAAGGTAAACAAGCTATTTTAGAATTGATTGATATATACACATAAATCAAATGTTTCTAGTAACTCTCTGGCAAGGGCATCTAAACTAATTGCCATATGAACCCTGTCAAATATTGGTTTTGTTGTTGTTTTGTTTTTTAAACCATGGGTTTGGGATGATTGTGAACGTGTTTCTTGTTTTACTAACCAATGTTTATACCAATGTCAGAGATTATATTGCATAAACTTTGTTATAAAATTGTAAGGCGTGTAAAACACTTTTGGGATCGAATATCTGTGTTCTTAAGAAAAGAAAGAGTAGCAATACTAGGAAGTTGAAGAACTATATTTATCCAAGGTAAGGTACAAGTGCAGTTGGCTAAAATATGAAATTTCCCCCCCTGCCTCAGCAGTGACCTCAACCTTGGCTTAGGTTTTAGAGATAATTAAAGCTGTACTAGTCTTTTCCTGAGCCAGGCTGCCAATGATGTCAAATTGCAGTGAGTTATATATGGGGAAGGGGTTTGTGATGCAGATGGCAGCTAAACATCAGAAACTGATTTAGTTTAGTACTTCAGATTAGATTAGAGTTGTGGGCCCAGAGGTGAATGTGAAGTGTGCTAGTAAGAGTGGCCTTAATCTTTCTCATAGTTTGAACAGCTGCTGGTGCAGGAGGGTAGAACATGGCTGAGAATAGATGCTGAAGTAAAAGATCATAAAAGTAGTTTGAAATATGAGTATTTTGTTTGAATACCTTCCCATTAAAGTAAACATAAGTTTGCTTCTCTCTCTCTTCAGAGAAACTTCTCTAAACTGTATAAAACATCATAGGCCTTGCTTAGATTGGTTAAGTACATGCACCTGGGTATTAGCATAGTTTCATTAAAATGAGGGAATGTAATTAAAATATAGAGCAGCTTTTCAAACACTTTGTGACATCAGGAGTACAAAAATTGTTCTTGGAATAAAACAAAATACTGCATGTGCCAGTTATTTCTGGTGAAAATGTAATAATACCAAGATTACCTATATCAAATGGGAATCTTGGGTCCCATTCCAACAAGCACTTCAGCATGTGCTTAGCTATAAGCACAGGGGTAGTTCTTTTGAAACCAAAGAGACTGCTTATGTGCTGAAATACTTAGGTAGATTCAGCCCTTAGTCCTTTATGACATGACTCTAAAAACCTTGGAAAAAAGAGCAGTACCTAAAAATGACTGAACATATAGTCTTCTTATAGTATCTGTAGCTACTCTATCCTGTGCAGGGTAAAAGGGAACAATGAAAATCAATAAATATCTACAGGCAGTCCTCGACTTTACGGCGTTTGAGTTACAGTGAACGGTACTTACAATGCGTCTACATTGACACCCTGATTCGACTTACAACTATAGGTTTTGAGTTTCTGTCGCTCAGTCCCGCAGTGGAGTAGACTGTGGTTCTGAGTTCCGATGTTCCGACTTACGACGCAATTGTAATGAACCAATAGTGTCGTAAGTCCAAGGACTGCCTGTATCTCTGCTAAGGCTAAATTCTTGCCCTCATATACACAAGCAGAGCTATACTGAAGTCAGCAATGTCACTATTTTCGTGAACTGACACTCAGGGATATCAGTAGAAGTTGTACACACATATTTGATGGCAGAATTTGGTACTAAATTTCTAATTATAATGTAAACAGTTATGACTGTAATTACTACTTTAAGCACTAGTCTGTAGTCCCTGCAGTACACCATCATTTTCACTTTATAGGAAAAACCGTTGAAAATTATGGCAATAGGAATATTCCTTGAAGGGCACAAATCCATAGAAGGCAAAATTAATTCATACATTTTAATGCCAGAAGGGACCATTAGATCAGTGGTTTCTAGTAAGGCAGCCCACCAACTACATTTTGCCTTTTTTTGTGACTCGCCCATGGTCCAAATTCAGGAGGGCTGAGGAGGCAAAATCATAGGCCAGTGTTGTTGTCATCCTCCATTGCCAGTGCCTTCTCCGCCCCACACTGCAACTATAATCCCAGCTTGGTGTGGAGGGAGATGAGCAGGTGATCATAAAAGCAGACTTGCCCTGCACTCACCCCATAGCGGAGGCTCCTGTTCTGCAGGACTAAGTCTGGCTCCCCACACTGGGCATTGGGACTTAGTGCACAGTGTCGCAACACCACTCAGGTTTGTCTCAACCACTTCTCCGATGTGACAGAGGGGTGGCCGGGCCAAATTTGAGTGAATAGCATTCTGACTGATAAAGGGTGAGCAGGCCAAACCTTGAATGGTAAGATGACCTTGTACACCAGATTGCAATATCTGAGTGGGGGCCAGGCCCAGCCCAATAGGACAGGAGCTGCCACTGCGGGGAGAGTGTAGGGTAGGCTCTCTTACTCTGCAACCTTCCTCCCCTAGTTTGGAAACACTGTGTCACAGCTCAGGGCACCTATATTCCCCCACAGTGGTCCAGCAAGGACACCCAGTCTAGACTTCCAATTCCTCAGCTATCACTTCTCTTGTGTGGAAACCCGCGTCTCTCTACCCCCTGACTGTTTTTTGTTTTTTTTAAGGCTGCACTATTCCCTGCTTACACTGTGATATCCCCAGCAAGCCACACTGCCTAACCAGGCCAGCATCTGTGCTTTGAAGGTTATGAACAGTGTATTTACCCACCATTATAAGTTACCACACAGCTCTTTCTAAGCAAGAATATTTATTCTCATGGTGAAAGCACTGTAGTAAAACAATAAAAGAATCTACATGGATGCCAATAAGCTTCCAGAGGCCATCAAGCTCCACCAGTGTTCTGGTAGAAGTCAGTCCTTCAAACCCCACCTACAGTTTTCTTCTGTGGTTACAGATTCATAACAGCGTCAGCTCAGAACAAGCGTACTGACTGCACAGATGAGCCTGTTTCTGTATACAGCTTGGGCTTTGATTTCCAAACTTCAGGAATGGTAATCAGCAGACCATGGTTCTCTCCTCAGGGCGTAACTCCAAAAGCTAGGATTTTTTAATAACCAGAGGAGAGTATCTCCCCCTAGGTATCTCCCAGTAATTCCACTCCATGGGTATTGTCCTAAAAGATCATTTTTCCACACCGTTCAATAGAGTCCTTGATCAGCCAGGCCTACACTAATTTGTGACCTTTGTATTTAAGACATTGGACTCCAAAGTTTATTTAAAATTAATTCAATTGTTTTTCAGGGGTACTGTAGGAAATTTCCATATCTGTCACACATTGCATTAGCTCACTTAGTCTGACCTCTTGTATAACACATGTCCAAAGATTTCACCCCCTTATCCCAGTAACTAAAGCATATCTTCCAGAAAATCATCCAGTCTTTATGAAAAGACATCGAGAGATGGAGACTCTGCCACTTTCCTTGGTACTTATATTCTTACAGCATTAAAAGCGTGGATTCACTAAACTTCAGGAGGTATTGTTGAATCTGACATTCTGTTGAGCAGTGTGGCTGAGTGGCTAGTGCACTGGACTGGGACCTGGTTTCTATTCCTTGCTCTGCTGCCCATTGGCTGCATGATCTTAGGCAAGTTATTTCACTGATCTGTGCCTTGGTTTTCTCATCTCTAAAATGGGCATAATGATACTAACTTCCTTTGTAAAATGTTTGAGATCTACTGATAAAAAGAAATATATGAGAGTATTATTATTATTCATCATTGTACATAAAGTTTGAGATTTCTTGGGAGTTAGTGACCTGAAGCCTCAGTCTCATCAGCCTCTGCTATTAATCCAACTTCAAATCTTTACTATCCAGGTTTTTTCTAATAAATAGCATGCAAAAGGGGGGAGAGGCAGAAAGACTTCCTACCTACATTGCTACTTTCTCATGAGATAAAAATGTTCTTTTTTCATATACTGGTATAATAAGAATTATGTAACAACTTATTTCAAAATAGATTCTAAAAATCCTAGAACTTGTTTTAGATCAGTAGATGTATAAAATAACCTCTGGTCTGAGGAAAAAAAAATGTTTACACTGTTCAATTTAGAAGGCCTACATTCTGAAGTCCTTACTCTGTCAAAACTCCAGTTATGCTAGAGAGACAAGTTGGGTGAGATAATATCTTTTATTGGACCAATTTCTGTCGGTGAGAGAGACAAACTTTCAAGCACACAGAGCTCTTCTTCAGGTCACACTGCATAAAACTCCAGTTAGGCTTTTAGGATATAGCCCATCGAGTTTTAAGGAGGAAAAGTAAACTTGCTGAAAATATAAAATTAGCAGCGAGCTAGAAGCTGAACCACTTCGCTTTAGCATGTGGCTAAGTATGCAAAGCAGAGATGCTCACATCTGTAATGAATAAATTTTTTTTTCCCCTAAATGAAGCTCAAACATATATTAGTGCAGCCTATTTATCTGAATGAACCAAGACTGCAAATAATTAAGGACTCTATTCTGGGAATACTTACACCCTCATAGAATGCTGATTTTCATTCAAGTTCTTTCAGAAGAAACCCCAACCCCAATAACCCTGCTCAACTCATTTTACACACAACTGCCATTCATCAACCTGGATTACTTGCTGCAAATGAACCAGTTATTATTTACTGAAGGAGTAAGCAAATTCCATCTTGTCGTCGTCCTTGTTTAGTGTACATGTGGGACCGTTGGGAGGGTTAGTAAGACGGTATAGAGTCTGTTTCTCTATCTCAGTGTTTTTCAACCTGTGGTGTGTGGACCCCTGGGGATCCAAAGACTATGTCTAAGATTTCCAGAGGGGTCCACACCTCTATTTCAAATTTTTTAGGGGTCTGCAAATGAAAAAAGATTTAGAGCAGTGGTTTTATCTCATCCATCGTAGGCTATGGTGTAGCATGCTGCACACAGTGATTGATAGAGACTAGGGCATGGAGTAGAGCAGGCTAATTGAGGTGATGAAGGTAGTTTGGGGCAATAACCCCAAGATGTGGTGAGGTTTATCTGCCTTTGATTGAGAGACTCTGCTCACTGTTGGTTTTAAGGTTACTAGAGTTGGGAATGTTTTGGATCCCCACCGGCTGTTGATAACCATAGAATTATAGAAACATAGGGCTGGAAGGAACCTCAAGAGGTCCTCTAATCCATCTCCCTGTACTGAGACAGGACCAAGTATACCTACACCATCTGTGACAGATATCTGTGAAACCTGTTCTTAAAAACCTCCAGTGACAGGTGTTCCACAACCAACCTTGATAACCTGTTCCAGAGCTTAGCTATCCTTATATTTAGAAAGTTTTTCCTAATATCTTATCTAAATCTCCCTTCTTGTTTTACCTTCGGTGAACAGGGAGAACAATTGATCATTGTCCTTTTTAGAACAGCCGTTAACATCTTTGAAGACTGTTAACAGTTTCCCCCTCATTCTTGTTTTTTCAAGACTAAACCGAACCAGGTTTTTTTTAACCTTTCCTCATAGGTCAGGTTTTATTAAACCTTATATCATTTTTGTTGCTCTCCTCTGATGTCCAGAACTGGACACAATACGTCTGAGGTCTGACCAGTGCTGAGTAGAATGGGGCCGTTATCTCCTATGTCTTAACAAGAAGCAACGCTGGAACTTAAAACCAGACATATTCAAATTAGAAGTGAGGAACACATTTTTAACAGGGAGGTAATTAACATTGGAACCAAGTACCAAGGGAGATGCTGGATTCTCTATCTTTTGATGTCTTCAAATCAAGACTGGATACCTTTCTGGAAGATACACTTTAGTCAAACACAAGTTTTTTTGGCTCAGTGCAAGGGTAGTGGGTGACATTCTATAGCCTGTGTTACACAGGAGGTCAGACTAGATGATCTGATCACAGAATCATATGGCTGGAAGGGACCTCGATAGGTCATCTATTTGAGTCCCCTGCACTCATGGCAGTACTAAGTATTATCAAGACCATTCCTGACAGGTGTTTGTCTAACTTGCTCTTAAAAATCTCCAATGATGGATATTCTACAACAGCCTTACACAGTTTATTCCAGTGATTAACCACCCTGACAGTCAGGAAATTTTTCCTTACGACCAACCTAAACTTCCCTGGCTGCAATTAAAGCCCATTGCTTCTTGTCCTATCACCGGTGTCAAGGTTCCTTCCCCACTCTGAACTTTAGAGTACAGATGTGGGGACCTACACTTCTAAGCTTAATTACCAGCTTAGATCTGGTATCGCTGCCACCACTCCCAAGCACTACTTTTCTTCCCTGGGTAATCTTGAGAGACTTCACCAATTTCCTAGTGAACCTAGATCCAAACCCCTTGAATCATAAAACAATCCCCCCTCCTTTCTCCCACCAACTCCTGGTGGATCCAGATTCAACCCCCTGGGATCTAAAAACAAGGAAAAAATCTATCAGGTATTTAAAAAGAAGGCTTTTAATTAAAGAAAAGAAAGGTGAAAGAAAACCCTCTGGGAGAGATTAGCATACCAGCTACTCTCACAGACAACAGATTCAAAACACAGAGGATGTTCCCCTGGGCAAAAACTTTAATACACACAAGAATACTCAAATTTGATAATTCACTTAATGATACCAAGACAAGTCACAAAGAAAATAAACATATACCTATTTATCCCTTTCTAAAACTTACTACTCTGATAAGAGGCTGGTTCCTTGATCTTTTTCACTCCAGCTGAAACTGAGACTCTAAACAAAGGAAAACTTCCCTCCTTCCTTTTGGAACATTTTGTCCCCCCATTGGTTCCTCTGGTCAGGTGTCAGCTAGGCTAGGTGAACTTCTTAACCCTTTACAGGTAAAAGAGGCATTAACCCTTAACTATCTGTTTATGACAACCGGAGGTTAAGAAGAACAATTCTTGGTCTTTCTTGGCCTTAAAATCTAAGAATTCCTTCTAAAAATAAGATAACTAAACCTGTATAAAGAATATTAAGTTTATTAAGTCAAGCATTTGGAATTAAGTTTGCACTAGTGGATCCCTTATAAATAAATAATTTTATGTACATTTGTCATATTCTAATTTTTTGTTTTGTAATTGTATAAATAAATATCAGCTTTGCCCATTAGCCCCTGACCCTGACCACGATACTTTGGTTAATTTCTTACGGGCACAAGTGGCTCTCCAGAGCAGATTTGAAGGAGGACAGGTTAGTAGCCTTAACAAACATCAGTTCAGAAAGGGCAGTTTTGGCATAAGGGTTGGCATAGAAGAAAACGCGAAGACATTTGTGGAAGGAACAGATAAGTGGGTGGCTGTGGCTGGTGGTGGTGGTATTGGAGAAGCGGCAGAGTGATGTGATAAGAGACATACATGAGCAGGGGCATGGTTGTGATTGATTTAATAAAATGATAGGAATAACATGTAAATATTCAGTTAACCTTCACAGTATTTTCAGATTTTTGTTATGACTATGTGAGACTGCAACTCACAAATTAAAGCCCTAAAGTATCTGTCTGGGCAGGTAGCCCCCTACGCCCACTCAGCATCCCACTGAATTAAAAGTGCTTCCTTGTGGGTGTAAGGGTCTGCGTGTGCAAATCTCTTTCCAGGGCCAGCTCTGAAGCTGCCAACTAGTGACTGTGTTGATATTGTTTACTTTATAACCTCTTAGTCTTGTATTAGAATGACCGGTATTATTTGTAACACTTCGTGGAGGTTTGAAGGTTGCTCTTGGTTTTTAGTTTGAGTTACAGAGAAATATGTGGTGATATATTATACAATAAGTGGGCCAGCCTCCTAAATTAGAAGAGAAATACATCGGGCACAGTTTATATGGATCACCATCATGTTTACCATCTTGTAAATCATCATCATGTTTCATAATTCTAGGCACTGGAAAATACTTATGATCTTTAATCAAGAGTACATAATTTTTAGATACTGAAGGCTGAGAAGTGGTACTTTTTTTCTTAGTTCTACATTGTCCTGTATATCTCTCTCACTGGCTTAAAGAAGAGTTGCTAGTAGTAGGGAGAGATGTCAAGTGGTTGAAACACAGGAGTGGGAGATTGGATTCTTTGATTCCATTCTTGGTTTTGGTAACGGCCTGCTGTTTATAATTTGTAAATCTCTTCCTCATTTTACCCTTCTGTAAAATGGATGTACAGCAAATCTCAACTACTGGACTTAGCTTTTCCACAATAAATAAATGAATCTTAAAAAACCCCTAAACTCAAATTTATCTTAAACCCCGCAATGCTGTGCATGAGGGGTGTTGGTGCGATATAAATTTAATTTGAGAGGCATGCAAACCCTATGGTGATGCAAAGGATATAAATACTTAAACAGATTATGGCTAACTCCTTTTTTACAAGATTCATTGTAATGTGTAAAATGTTATAATCCCTTGTGGTTTAGGGAGCACGACCCCTTTAAAACTTTATCCTGAAGGAGAGAAAGTGCTGGTTGGTCCAGAGTAGGGGAGTCGAGAGAGAGAGAGGGACAGGGACAGGTCAGTGCCTGTAGCTCCAGACAAGAAGGCCTCATGTAGCAAAGCAGCCAGGAATGAGCCCAAAGCTCTGTAGGTATAGAGCAGCCAAACAGGGATGTCCCAGGTCAGGAGCAAGGAGGAATACTGTGCCAAGAAGGAATCCTGTAAGAAAGACAAACCAGAACCAGCCCCAGTATCACAGGAGCCCAGAACTGTGTAGGGCTGTGAGTACTGAGGGTTTTGACTTTGCATTGGGAAGAAGGCGGAAGGCTGTAGCTAGTTAAGTGGGGAGGTTGTTACTCAGTGTTGGTTTGTGGAAAGGGGCAGAAGAGGACATCAGGAGAGTTTTTGTTCGGGAAAGTTTCATGGTGCTGACGACAACCAGGAGCTCCAAAGACTCACTTCCAGACTGGAACTCTGCCCAGGATTCCTGAACTCTGAGTCTAGAGGCATTCTCAGCACCTATCCTTTTATATTGTGGTACCACTGAGCCTGTAGGTGCTCATGTTGGATGTTGTCGCGTTTTACTCCTCCCCATCTTTTCCCCTTGTTTTTTTTCTCCATTCACCCCTCTGTAAATAAATATTTCCCTTTCTTATATTAGTTGTACTGTTCGTGTGTGTGCACGCGCTCCCGGGCAGTTTGGAACAGGTGCCCCTGGGGTGGAAGAGAGTTTCCATGCTGTGTTGCTGTGTGCCTTTTCTTGGCTGGAGCTGCCTCCTGGAGTGGTCTCCATCTTGGCCATGAGGATGCTATAGTTTCAATGTTTTGAAATCCTCAGGTGAAAGATACGAGTGCAAAGTATGGCTATTATAATAGTACGGGATATTATCACACAGGGACTTGAAACTTACATGCAATTGTTTTTAAGTAATTCATTATTACGTTTTACTTAAAGGAAGATTATATATGAAGTGCAATTACACTTTAATATATTCTTCAGTTTTGAGAAATATTAGCGGTCCAGCAGTATTCCTCCTTTCCAATATAGGGGATGCCTCTCAAACTGGTAAAATCTTTCAAAACATAAGCAACTTTTTAAGTGCAACCATGGTATGGAGTATTACTTATTCCTTATTGTAAGAATCCCTTGGAAGCAAAGTTGTATCCTTTAGGAGATGAAATGTTTTTAAAAACTAAATACTACATGGTGTATTTAAAGAGCAAAAAAGATTTTCATGGGAAATTCTGTGCTCATATTCTGGAGAAACTACACTCAAGTCAATGGGAGTATGATATAAGGGACCATAGAATTTGGCAGGTGCTCTCTCAGTTGTGAGGTCTATGCCAGATGCAAAGTGATTGATGGCAGTATCATAGAATGCCACTTATCTTTCCATTATTGTTTCAAAATTCCATATTTTCCTTCTGGCAAGAATATAATCCAATGAGAGAGAAAGTTAAAGCCATTTATTTCCTAACATTTGTATTAAATTTGGAAGATCTAGTAAATGTTACTCAAGCATAGTTAAGGCAAATCCTGCGTGGCTAATAAAATTTTGGTTGTAATAGCCAGACAAATTTTGGAGGTTTCATAGTATACAAGCTGAAACTGTCTTCAACACAGAAAATTGAAAAGGCAACTAATATTAGAAACTGTTGTACAGTTGTGAGGCACTCTTGAAGTTGTAGGAGAATATTGAATGAAGGTAGTTTTTTCCAAACATTGAAAGGGTCTTCTGGCAGAAATGCTGGTTTTTCTTTTTCACTTTCAACAGATACTTTGGTTAACATTTTTAGAGTGCATTTTGCAGTCTTCCATGCCTCCATAAAGAGGTCCCCTCACCTCCTTAATAGTTTGATTTGAACTGTTTGGATAATTAGAATCCATACATTTAAACTGTCTTCTACTCAAAAGAAAGTGTAGTAATTTATTCTTTTACGGATGTTGTGACTTGAACACTCCCTTCTTTTCCTGTGGCTTGATCCAATGTAATTAAATAATAGATTTCATTTCATAACTTTGCAGTAGCAATAAAGAGGAAATTATGTTCAGCAGGCTTGTTTATTTTTTTTCTGTGCCTTTTCACAGCTTAAAAGTGATCTTTTTTCTCTGTGCTAAGGTGATGTGAAACAGCCCATTCAAATCAATGTCCTTGGGAAATGAATGCTAATTGAAGAATGCACATTAAATAAGACTTGGGATTCTGTGCCATTTTTCATGTACAAATATAGTGGTGTTCAAAGTTCACGTTTATGCTACTTTGCATTTCTTTCTACCCTCTTCATTGGACCTGCATTTCTCTCCTATCTTCTCCTTTACTCTTCTTCATTCACCCATTAAAAATCCTATTCGGACCTTCACACTTTCTTTTATACTCTTATACTACTCACAACACAGTTCTTTGATGAACATTTAAAAAAAAAATCACTTCAATAAGATGCCTGCATGGGTGTTGGTCAGATGGTTGGGAAACAAAACAAATGTTCTTGCACAATTCCCCAGTTTGCATTTAAAAAAAAATTCTGGGACTAGTAGGAAAATGGAAATTTTCCACAAATTTTCATCTATTTATTTTTCTGATTTTCATCAAAATTTTACTTGGATGGAAAATATCTGACCAATATTTTCCCTACTCCACATTACACTTATATGGGCACTCACCGATGTATCTTGACAGTTGTCTCTCCATCTGAGTTAATTGGTAAGATATTTAGGTCCGTGAGGAATCTTGTTGACTTATGTTTTTGAAGAGTCATGTGAGCTGTTGACAGTTTATTAATTTTTTATCTTAAATATCCAAAATATTAAATTTATATTCATGATTGTTTTTTACAGTAGTACATGTAGGCCCCACTGAGATACAGGGCCCTGTTGTGAGAGGAATTATATACATGAGTAATAAGACTGTTCCTGGCTGCCCCGGAGAATCAATAGTCACGGTCAAAAGTGTTGCTATTGCTCACAATTCAGCTTTTATTTGTTAAATATTACTCATGCTGAAATTAACAGGAGATTTTATGACTTAGGAGAAGATGTCTTTAAATATTTCCAGTGGGGAGGAATCTATTTTCCCTAAATCATATTTGTATCCTGTACATAGTCTGATCATGTCTTCTTTACAAATTGAGAAATAGTTTCCCATAGTAGTATGTATAAAGATTGAATGGCAGATTGAAGGGTTTTTTGGGTGACTACGACTACCAAATCATATATTAGTTTAACTATATGTTATATTGGTAAAAACAGAATGCCCGAACTAAATGTTTTATGCATTCTTTATTCTAATTTTATTTGCATGCTGTTTATATTGATTTTCTAATGGATCATTTTTTATGTCTTTTGTAACTATATTTACCATGAAAACATATTGTTAATTTGTATTAGTTACTATAGTTATTACACAATACTCTGTAATGCAATTTTTTAAAAACATCTCCAAAAGTATTGAGCAGCTGGTGAACTTCAGTATTTGTATGATTGTCAAACACTGTAGAATTTACATTTGCTCCACTTAGTGTTGCCACAATAAATTTGAATCGGATTTTGGTACGGAACAGATACTTATATCAATTAAACTAACCACTTGTTTGCTTTTATTTCTGTTTTATAGTTTGGTGGTGTTATGTAAAGAGCCCTATAGTACTCAGTTACACAAATGAGGTGCACTCAAAAACTTGGATTCCTCCTGTTTCCTGGTGTGAACAATCTTTAAAGGATATGGTGTAATTTGAGAGTGCAAATAGAAAATTAGACATTTGAAACTTATCCTACTAAAACAGATGATATTATTAAAACAAGCCTATTTCTTTTTGTTTGAATAATTAACCTGGTGAAGGAGCCAATTAGTGTACCCAGACATAAAAATATTTTTTTATGCTAGTTTTGTATAGAAAATTTTTTAGCTAAATTCAATTTGGAGATAATTATCAAGAAAGCCGGATTGGAGTGTGGGGGTGTGTATGTGTGGGGGTGTGTGAAAGAAAGTGTGAATTTCACACTCAGAATATGTGATATTGATGTTTAGTTTTCTTTTGGCTGTTGGATAAGATTTTCAAAAGCACCTAAGTCACTTAAGGGAGTAAGTTCCATTGAAACTCAAACCCAGCCTTTCCATCTCTTCATTTTTTATCTTCCCTATTAAAGAAGAGAACAATAGTAATAAAAAACATATGGAAGAGAAGGAGCCCTCAGCACTCCAGTTCTGGGTGACGGATAACATAAAGAATCTTCAAATCTCGGCATATTTATCATGATCATAGGGCACAATTCTTTTTAAATGCCACAAGATTCTTCATTCAGTCCTACAACCCACCTTTCTCTATTCAATTCTAATTAGTTTCTTATACTAAATTAGAAATTAAAGCTCTTTCTTTCCAGGAATAAAAAATAATTTTCTTTTGATTCTGGGTCTGGGTGAGCCTTTGTGCCCCTGAAGTTAGATCAGGCTAACTAAGTCATTGGCCCAGATCTTGCTACTGCAGGCTTGGGGCCTCAGGAGCAGATAGCTTGCCTGATGTCCTGTTTCTTCTCCTTTATGTACCTTCATATTGCAAATGAGGTTTTGAAAATCCTTACCCTCCATGTGATAGGCTGAAAGAAGACCCCCTTTGTGCAATAGTGGTTTCCAATCATTCTGACTCTCAGCCATGAAATTAGGTGACTAGAGGGGGAGGAGAGTAATTTTGTGTGTCTGAGACTCCAAAGGGAGAGCTTCAAGCTTTTGTGGGTGAGGGTTGGAGCAGGCCTTAATGGCATTTCTTCTCAAAAATGATATTTTAATTAATTTATCTCATTTATATTTTGTTTAAATTTCATTCTCTTGGACCTTTTTAATTCTGGAGTATTACAGAAATATTAGTATCTACTTCACTAGTTGCTTGGTTATATGGTGGTGTACCAAGGACCACAATTAATTCTTAACTGTTGCACTTTTTGGCCAAGGACCTAGAATGTCCATTTTGCTTCAAAATCCAAGTTTTCTGTGTTTATTTATGGTGATACATTGTTTTGGTGTAATCTTGAAGTTCGTTACCAAGGAATTTTCAGTGTCTTACTGATGACCTCTTTGATTTTTGTATCTCTCAGTCTTCTTGATGGAGGGGTTCCTTTCTTTGGCAAGAATCAGAAATTGGCCTTTCATTCTGAAAACTGCAGTGCAGCGTGAATCCTTACAAATTCAGTTCTTCACTTGGCAGATCATCTGAAAGTTCAGAAGTCTTGCTCCTCTGAGGTCAGAGACCTTTGCCACACGCCTTCTCCGGCACCAAAGACTATCTCGTGGGCAGAGGCTCAGCACCACTCTGTCACCTTTGCCACACAGGAAGACTGATGGGATGCTCCCATGCTCGAGTGCGAGCCCGCTAAAGGAATGCGACCTGTGCCAGTCCACTCCTCCCCGTCTGTTCAGTAGCTGGCACTGTTGACTCCAGGCCCACAGAGGGGTCCATCGACTCTAGTGCCGAGTGGAAGACTTAGACCTTCGCTCCACGCCGGAGACCTTCGAGGCAGCCGGGGATCTCATAGCTCTGATGGATCCGCACTCTCCCGACCAACATGAGAGATCATCAGCCCCAAAGCCTCTGGCACCACAGAGACCTCCAGGGATAAACCAGTGATAACATTGCACTGATCGCCCTCTCCCCAGCACCAATGCCCGGCACCACTGGGCACTACACCACCTTGGTCACTATGCTTGGACACCTCGGTGTCTGACTCTGAGACTGACTCCTGTGTGTCCCAGAGGAGCAGGCACCAGTAGCAGCAACACACTCAGAGACTAGAAATGGTGTAGACCTTTTCACCTGTGCTGTGGCCAGTGCAGTGGCAGATGCCAGCACAAATGCCAGTGCAGTGGCCCTTCTGGACCTTGTGGGCATACCATCAATCCTAGAGGTCCATCTCCAGGCGATCTGTCTCGGTCACATCCGATGGTCCTGGACGCAGCCCAACCAGGGACCTTTTGTGTAGCATCGCCACCACGGCCAGCACCGCAGCCGGCACTGCAATCAACACCACAGTCGGCACAGAGTCGGGTGCAGCAACAGACAACTGAGACTGTTTCGATGAGCTAGATGGACAGAAAGGACCTGGTCTGGCACAGACCTCCTCATCATTTTCACCCAATGAGGCAGTGGCGGGAACCTTTTTGGGGCCTCCCCGTCCGGATAGCAGAGCCCACCTGAGACTCCTGAGGTGAGTGGCACAGAATCTGGGTATCCAGATGGATGAAGTCACAGAGGTTTCGGACCCTGTCGTGGACATCTTATCCCCAGCAGACCCCACCAGGGTGGCACTTCCCTGATTAAGACTATTCAGGAGACTACTAAGATCTCTGGCCTCTCTGACCCCCCTGGCAAAAGGGGTCATGGGGAAATATTTTGTGCCTTTCAAGGGTTACGGATATCTATTTACGCACTCCCCACTGGAGTTGGTGGTGGTGGCAGCGGTCAACAAGCAGGCGAGGCAAGGACAGCAGGGGCCCACTACCTGGCCTAAGGATATAAAGAAGCTGGATCTCTTCGGGAGGAAGATATACTCCACCAGATGGCTTCAGCTTCGCATTGCAAATCAGCAGGCGATTCTTAGCTGGTACAATTTTAAGAACATAAGAACGGACATACTGGGTCAGGCCAAAGGTCCACCTTGCCCAGTATCCTATCTTCCAGCGGTGGCCAGCATACCAACATACCAACCCAAAGCCTGGATCTTTCTTTACCCTTTTCGGCCCATCTGTCCCATATCTACCGTTCATGGTTCCAGATGACCTCGGACAGCTGGGTCCTTCACGTGGTAGAACAGGGATATTCCCTCCAATTCAGTTCAGCCTGCCCAAACACACCCATTCCCCGTCCCTCTTCAGGGCCCCTTCTCACGAGCACAAAACCTGTTGGCAGGAGCAGTGGACGAGATTCCATTGGAACTAAGGGATTTTACTCACAGTATTTGCTAATACTGAAAGCCAAAGGGGGGCCTCAGACCCATTTTGGATCTGCACAACCTCAACAGGTTCATGAAGAAACCAAAGTTTCGTATGGTCTCTTTGGCCACCATTATCCCGTCCCTGGATTGAGGAGATTGGTATGCCACCTTTCACTTGAAGGACACATGCTTCCACATTTCCGTAATCCCGCCCCACAGGCATTTCCTAAAATTTGTAGTGGAGTGCACTCACTACCAATTTACAGTTCATTCTTTTGTCCTGTCATCAGCTACTCGGGTATTCACCAAATGCATGTCATTCGTAGCCGCCTTCCTGAGGCAAAGGCAAGTTCAGGTATTCCCATGCCTCGACGGCTGGTTAATCAGAGGCCATTCCAGAATACAAATGGAATAACAGGTCAGTCTGATAATGTCCATGTTTAACATACTGGTTCTCCTGCTGCACAATGCACAAAAATCGACCTTAGCCCCCACTCAGAGAACAGAGTTCATAGGGGCAATGTTGGGCTCATGACAAGCCTTCCTACCTCAGACCCACTTTCAGGCTGTCTCGTTATACAAGACCTCGCATGGTATCCCACGACTATGCTAAGGAATGGCTTAAACTTCCTTGGGCATATGGCATCTTGCACATACGTAGTGCAACATATGAGGCTCAGACTCAGACCTCTCCAGGCCTGGATAGCATTGGTGTATCAACTGAGCAGAGACAGTCTGGACACCATGATCACACTCCCAGCGCGAGTCCTCAAGTCCCTTCGCTGGTGGCTTGATCCCCAAATGACGTGCACAAAGGTTGCCTTCTTCAGACTGTGCCCCTTGTTGCGTCTGGTCACCGACGTGTTGGCAATGGGGTTTGGGGAGCACATCTCAGAGAGCACAGAACTTAATCTGCTACTTCACATCAAGGTCAGGGGGCTGAGAGCAGTTTGTCTAGCATGTCAGACCTTGCAGCCTTATTTGGAGGGCAGATGTTTATCAGTCCTGATGGACAATACAACAGTGATGTTTTAATTTATATAAACAGACAGGGTGAAGCATGCTCCTCTCCCCTGTGTCAGGAAGCCCTCAAGCTCTGGGATTTCTGCATAGCCCACTCGATACTCCTGGAAGCTTCCTACCTCCCTGGATCTCAGAATGAGCTAACGGACCACCTTAGCAGATCTTTTCGCAATCAGGAGTGGTTATTCACTCAGACATGGTAAACAATATCTTCCAGTGGTGAGGAGTTCCCCAGATAGACTTGTTTGCTACAAGGAGCAACAGGAAGTGCCTACAATTCTGCTCTTTCCTGAGTCAAGCCTGGGCTTGTTGGCAGATGCATTTTTCCTTCCATGGAAGGATCACCTCTTCTACGTATTTCCTCATATTCCACTTGGTCAGAAGGTCCTCCTCAAGATCTGGAGGGACAGAGCCTTGATAATTTTGGTGGCACTAGTCTGGCCAAGACAAAATTGGTACACCATGCTGCTGGAGTTATCAGTGGATACCCCAATCACCCTGCCATTGATTCCAGACCTGATCACTCAGCATCATGGCCGGCTCCAGCATTCCAATCTTGAATCTCTCCATCTCACAGCTTGGAAACTATGGTTGAATCCGGTAGAGCTCACATGCTTGGACCTCAGTATAGAGGTTCTTCTTGGCAGTAGAAAACCAGGGTTACCTACTTAGCCAAGTGGAAGAGATTCTGATTTGGTGCTTGCAGAGCCGTATCTCTCTGATGCAATCTTCAATACCCTTTATCTTGGACTACCTGCTAACTGCTTACTGCTCTATTTGTCCTGTAAAGTGGCATGACTGGTCACAATAACTTCAGCTAGAAAGGTGTCTGAGCTCAAGGCCCTCACATCTGACCCTCCTTATACCATCTTTTACAAGGACAAGGTGCAGCTTCAGCCGCATCCAGCGTTTCTCCCAAAGGTAGTCCATCACTTTGGCGCTAACCAGGACAATTTTCTCCCAGCCTTTTTTCTGAAGCCTCATGCTAACAGCCAGGAGTAAAGGCTCCAATCCCTGGACATTGGGCGAGAACTGGCTTTTTATATTGTACGAACAAAGCTGTTTCACAAGTCAAACCAGCTGCTTGTCGTGGTGGCCAACAGGATGAAAGGTCTCCTGGGGTCCTCCCAAAGGATATCATCGTGGATCATGTCCTGTATCCGGGCATGCTACGACCCGGTGAAGGTCCCTGCTCCCATGCTGATGGTGCATTCCACTATAGCACAGGCTTTCTCGGTGACCTTCCTGGCCCAGGTCCCAATCCAGGAGATCTGTAGAGTGGCAACGTGGTCCTCGATCCACACCTTCATTTCCCATTATGCTATTACCCAGCATGCTAGGAACGATGCAGCATTCGGAAGAGCGGTGCTTCAATCAGTAATCCCATGAACTCTGACTCTGCATCCAATGTAAGGCTTGGGAGTAATCTAATTGGAATTGACATGAGTAAGCACTCGAAGAAGAAAAAACGGTTACCTACCTCTCGTAACTGTTCTTCAAGACTTGTTGCTCGTGTCCATTCCAAACCCACCCTGCCTTCCTCTCTGTTGGAGTACACCGACGAGAAGGAACTGGAGAGACGGTTGGTCGGCAAGGCCCTATATGCGATGCTGTGAAGATGCGACTTCATGGGGCGTCTGGGCTGATCCAACATGTACTGCGAGGGGAAAACCTTCCAGCGACTGTGCACACAGCACGCACACAACTAATTGGAATGGACATGAGCAGCACATCTCAAAGAACAACAGTTACAAGAGGTAGGTAACCATTTTTTCTTCACATTACTTGAATTTTATCTCAAGTATTTGGTCTTCTTTTTGCAGCTCTCTGGGAAAGTCTTTTTTGGTTTTGATATCTGCTAAGCCAGAAGAGTACAGTCCCTGTCAGTTCTCCTTTCATCACATTCCACAAGAAAGTAGCTGAATGCTGTTTTGATTTTCATTTGAAACATTTTTTTTCCTCTCTGGTAATCTTTTGTCAGCCTCAGGCATAGCAATAATGTGTTTAATCTTCATTTTCTAATAGGTGAATGTGTATTAATTCCCTAGCTTATGACAAAAAAGGAAACCAGACAAGTTTTGTGTTACATTGCAAACATTTTCACATAGCTCTGCTTTATATACCTGTAAAGTTTGCTCAAGCTACAGTTTTATATGAGCTAAATCCTCCTCAGAGTAACCCTGCTGAAGACCACAGGCTAGCACCAGCATAAAAGAGAATAGTATTTATTTAGTATCTTGCATCTAATCTGATGAAACAAATATGGAGTAAATATTATTTTCCTGTATAATCAATTTAATGATACGGAATTTGAATAAATGCTACTTTGTGTAACACCAGAGGGAGGAAACATATTCATATGCCCACAATGCTGCAGGTAATTAGAACATTAGGATAGAATGTAAGACAACAAAGAACAATTTTTTCTTCTTTGCAAAATTAGTAATCACATCAAAATAATCCTAAATGGTGCCTGGCTTTGGCTGTCAGGTGTGTTTGAAACCATAGGAGAGGAAACTGATATAACGTAAACCTCACATGCTGGTGGGCATACCATAATAAACACTGTGGAAAGAATAGAAATAATTGGTGCAGAAGAAATATATTTAAACTAATAGCTCAAATATCAGAAAACATATAATTTAGTCAATGCTTAAGAGAGCTAAATGATTATTTCAAAAAATTCTACAAGAATGGTTCAGTTTTTTTATTTCTAATAATTTTATAAATTAATTCGTAAGGAAAAGCAGCATTAGAAATCATGAAGGGCAGTCAGACACATTTATCTAGATGCAATGTGTCCCTTAAATACACAACTTGGAACTAGCTGCGTACATACTGATGCAAAAATGACAGAATTGCTTATGCAAGTGGGAATCCGAGAGTAGATGGTTTCAGTATTATTTCTTTTAATATTTTCAGTACTTATTTAGGCTGGGATTTTCAGAGGAGCAGAAGGGACCTAGGCACCCAACTCCCATTGTCTTTCAGTGGGACCCCAGTACGTATCCCAGGATCTAGAATGTATGTAGTGGATGGGACACTGCACCCAGCGGTTTTCCCCTCCTGCCACAAAGGCTGACTGGATTTTTCTGCTCTGTTTATGTTCAGAGAGGTCTTTTGCAAGAGATGAAGAACACCACCACCAAACATGCTGAACGACATTTCTCCTCTGCCCCTTTTTTTCTCTGTAAACATATACCTGCTGCTTGCTGACTTTTCCGTTTCAGGTCCGCTAATGTTACTGGTAAACACCCTCTTACAATGTCTGAGAAAGCATATGTATAATCAACAAAACAGTGAAGTTGACTATGTCCAACATTTTGTCAAGCGCACAAGACAAACAGACTGGCACAATTTGCCACTATTCTGTCTCCGTTGCAGTAATCTTTAGGATTTATTTTTACAACAGATGGAAATGTGAGGATAGCTTCTGGATTCCAGCTAACGTATTCACCGTGCAGTTCAGAAGAGAGGGGTACAACGGTTCCTCCAGGCACACTGCAGTCTGAAGGCCACTGTATGCAGGGCTGGTTATCCCCATCGTACATTAGAATAATCTAAAGACTGCTCTGTGACATCTCCACGCCACCCTTTGGGATGATTCCCCTGCAGCCCGATATAGGGCTGATGAAACAAGAGAATCAAACCAGTGATTTTCAAGTTGTTGGCTTCTCTTTCACTAGAATAACTGAAAAATTAGTTTTGTTTTTTGTATTCTTACAAATGCTTGTCTGTATTAAGGTATTTTCAAGGCCACTTCTAGGACACTTTGGTTCCTTCCATTGGGGGTAGTTTGGTAATTCGTGATGGGGGCCTCTGGGAGTTACTATAATAGAAACAAGGCTAATAATAAGGAAGTCAAGTGACTTTCCAAAGTTCCTGAGTGAGTGGCTCACTAAGATTTAAAGCCCAAAATCTGTTCAGATTCCTAGTCCTTTGTGTTAATCATACCACCAAACAGCTTTCTATTTTCTTATTGTCCTCTTTACATCTTAAACTGACTGCTGATTTTTAGCACAGAACAGAGAGGTAGATCCTGAAACGTGTAGAAAGATAAAAAGGAAGCTTGAAGGTTCAAAGAATTGGTAATTGCTGCTGCTCTTTTATGTTCGATATCACTGCTCTGAATATGGCCCAGATTTCGACATCTGAAAGTTATCTGATGGCTGCTATGAAGGAATAGTAAAATAACTTGGTGATTTCTGTCTAGCTACTAGTGAACAAATATCCACATTTTTAAAAACATCACAAATGATACTCTTGAAAGCAGTATCTCATCAGTGTGTCCAAGGACTCGTTTGTCATGGAGGCTGAACTAAACTCCCTTAGTCCAGATTAGGGTTGAGAATCATGTCACTACGTCTAATTAGAGTGCTGAAATTCACCCTCTGAGGAGGGCTAGCAAAAGTCTATGCACCACTAAAGATCTCAGAATAGAACACAGGGCTTTATTGTCCAAGTTTGGCACCCGGGCACCTATTGCACCATTAAATACACTTCAAGAAAATGTATTAGCCTTGATAATGGCTTCCTAATAACTGAAAAATTAATTGAAATCTGTCAACCTGCAAAATGAAGCTTACTTTTTCAGAACACAGTGCAGGGATTTTGTCCTGCATTTAAAACACTGTGCCCCTACTAAACCTTCACATACTAGTGTGCTATGATAATAGACCACATAAGGTAATCATGCGCTCAATGCACTGTGTCTCTTTAAAGCCCATATAGCGCTGACTTGTAAAAACACTTTTTAATATCTTACCCTAGTACATTAAAACTAGAATTTCTGGAGAAAGCTTTATTTGCTCATAAAAATGGTATATGAAAAAGCCTAAAATTAAAAACTGTCTTTACGTCTAACACTTAATGTGCCTTCAAAGTGTACTGGAGTACGATATACAGAATATACAAAAAGCTACTTATAGCACTGAATCCAAATTCATAGTAAGCTGTTGTTGCACCTTTTTGGCACAGTGGAAGATGAAGAGAATTATTATTTTTGATACATGCATAAAAAACCCCCAACTTGTAACGAGGTGAACTATGATCTAATTTATCTGCGCATAATGAAAGGAAAAACATAGTTTCCTAAAGCATTATTTTTGGCTCTGACCACTTTAAAGGAATGCAAACGTTCGCATTTAGCCTTTCTTAGCACCCTTCTTTAATGTAGTTTAATAACTATAATGCTTGTTTCACAAATACAGCCCGGTTGGTTTCCAGCCTTTTATCTATTTTGTTAAAATATTTTCTTTAAAATGTTTGCCGCAATTGTTCGTTGTGGAAAAATTCATTGTGAAAATGCAGACAGTATTGATTGAGGTAGCTGTTACTGTCACAGCAGAGTGAGTACTCCTTTAATCAAATTTATAATGTGCCGAAGTTACAAAAAGAGAGAGAAAAATAACTAGCCCTAAGGTGACTATTAACATACTCTAGTTAAGCCATTAAACAAGTGATTAAGTTTTAAAATATTATTCCCCAGTATTTCTTCTCAGATTTTAAAATATAGATGCAGTATATACTACTTTGTAATGTGCAAAATTGTAAAATACACTTAGTTTTCATGAACTCATTTTCACTGCTATAATTAGGGTTATTTCAACACTTTCATTTTCAGGGAGTCATAATTTAACTGTAATAAAAATATAATCAGACTCTGAGGTCTCAATTTTTTTCTAATTTTGAGAAAATTGGGCTTGCGTTTTTTTCCCCTAAAAGGCTAAATATGTTTGGGTGCTTCCTGTGCATTAAAATAGCTCAAAATAAAATGTTCTTCTTCGAATGGTTGTTCATGTCCATTCAAAGTAAGTGTGCGCGCGGTGCGTGCACACCAGCCGGAAAATTTTCCCCTATCAGCATCCGTAGGGGGGGCCCGGGCGCCCCCTGGAGTAGCACCACCCTGGTGCCCTATAAAGGGGGTCGCCGACCCTCCACCCCCTCAGTTCCTTCTTTCCGCTGGTGACGGCTAGCTGGAACTTCTCTTGCGTAGCATTTTGGCAATATCCTATCCTTACCATTTAGTCCGTGTATTCAGTTATTTTATAGTTAGTTAGATAGATCTTTGTATATAGTTTTTGTAGCTGGGGCATGCCCGGGTCCCCCGGGTTCAAACTCTGCGAGAACTGCGGGAAATTCATGCCCAAGAGTGACCCGCACTCTGCGTGTTTGAGGTGCCTCGGAGAGAGCCACCAAAAGGACCGGTGCTCTATCTGTAGAGGCTTCCACCCGCGAACTCTTAAGGACAGGGCTCAAAGACTTAGAGTCTTCCTGATAGAGGCGGCCCTACGACCACCCTCGGACCCAGAACTGGCCAAGGCGGGGCCCACCACGTCGTCCTCGGTGCAGAGTGCCCCGGCACCGGCATCAGGACTTAGGGCCCAGCCCAAGTCGTCGAAAACCCGGGCACCAGACGGAGTCGGGTCATAGGAAGTCGGCCTCAGTGCGGCACCGCTCACCTTCGCCGGTGCCCGCCAAGAGAAGAAAGCCGGTGAGGGATCGGTCACCCCACCAGGATCCGAGGACGACACCGTCCGCAGGTGTAAGCAGACAGGCTGGGCTGCAGCCCTCGGCGGTTCCGTTGACTCTCGCACCGCAGAGAGGATGGTCAAGTCCAGACCAGCCTAATTCCCTGAACCTCAGCGGAGACATACGCCCCCCATCGACACCAGAGGCGTTCGAGGAGGCCTCAGGCCTAATGGGTCTCCCGGTACCGGCCTCCTTGCATCGTAGGGCGTTGCCTACTGTGGCCCATCCACCAGTGCAATCTAGAGGCAAGCCGGCCATGCTGAAGGTGGCACAGGACCAGATGAGAGGCTCCCCGCCACCACGGCACCACTCTCCTTCGACACCGGGTGCTGCTCCCCCCAGGTCCTCGTACTCAGAGACCTCAGACTCAGAAGCAGACTCCTATCGCTCCAGCTGGTCGCGGAGCAGGAGATCAGTGTCGGGGGTGAGCCACCAGCGTTACCCGCAGTGGCAGCAACAATGGCAGCCGCCCTCGCAGTGGTCGTTTTGGACTCCCTGGGCCTACCATCAGTCAGTAGGCCAGGTGTTTGGCCCTTGGTCACAGTCGGCTTCGGTGTCCTTGACATTGGTGGCCTCGGCGCAGCTAACTCCCCCACCGGCGCCAGGCAGGGGTGTGCCATCATCAAGTTCAGCACCCCCTAACCAGGAACTGGCAACGGCTTTCATTTGGGCTCCACCGGCACCGCATGATACGCCAAGTCGCTCACTGGCGACCACGGTACCGGCCGCGGTGCCGCATTTAGACTCGGAACCAGCACCGCAACCTCAGTACCGTGTGCCGCAGGACCCCAAGGGGCCACATGCACCGGAGAAAGGGCCGTTCCATGTAATCTCCTCGTCCTCCTCGCCGGACGAGGCGGTCTTGGGCACGGCTGCGGCACCGGCTCTAGAGGACACTCAAATCCTCCAACAATTGCTTCTCCGAGCAGCTCAAAGCCTCGCAGTCCAAGTGGAGGAGATCGAGGTGGATGCGGACCCTGTAGTGGACATTCTGGCCCCCTCAGGGTGGGCCATCCAGGGTGGCCCTCCCACTGATAAAGACTATAGCTGATATGTCCCGCACCCTATGGCAAACACCAGCCTCATTGGCCCCTACCACCAAGAGGACGGAGCGGCGCTACTTCGTCCCCTCTAAAGGGCATGAACACCTGTACGCCCACCCTTCCCCGGACTCCCTGGTAGTAGATGTGGCTAACCAGCGGGAGCGCCAACGGTTTCAGCGATCAACACCGAAGAGCAGGGACGCAAAAAGACTTGAGCTCTTTGGTAGAAAAATGTACTCCATGGGGGGACTCCAACTCCGCATTGCCAATCAACAGACAATAGTAAACCGATATGGCCATAACACATGTTCGGCCACGTCGAAGTTTGCAGAGCTCCGTCCCCAGGACTCAAGATCAAAGTTTCAGCTCTAGTGGAGGAGGGCAAACTGATCTCTCGAGCCTCCCTCCAGGCCGCCTTAGATGCAGCGGACTCAAACTCGTGCACCCTGGCCACAGGCCTGGTCATGCGGCGTGGAGCCTGGCTCCAGGTCTCAGGCCTGCCCTAAGAGGTCCAGCAGACCATTCAAGACCTCCCCTTCGAAGGGCAGATACTGTTTTAGGAGAAAACGGACAAACATCTCCATAGCTTAAAGGACTAGAGGGCCACACTTCGCTCACTGGGCTTGCATACACCCGCGACCCAGCGCAGACAATTTAGGCCGCAGGCGGCCCCTCGCCCATACCAGGCACAGACTCGCCAGGAGCTGGGGCGCAGTCTGGGCAGAAATGGCAGGAGGCGTCACCAGCGCCACCCCTCCGGCCAGGCATCTGGCCAATCGAGACCACCATCTGGGCCTAGACCCCCTATTTGATGGTATGGTCAAGGGCGACCTACCAATCGAGACTCTGGATCTTTCCACCCCTACCTTTGGGTCACGTCTGTCCCACTTCTACCGTGCCTGGTCCTGAATTACGTCGAACAAATGGGTGCGCCCTACGGTAAAGAGGGGATATTCTATCCAGTTCTCCTCCCTTCCACCTCACCAACTTCCCTCCCCGTCCCTCTTCAGGGACTCGTCTCACGAGCAACTTCTAATTCAAGAAGTGAAGTCCCTCACGGAGGCAGGGGCGATGGAGGAAGTCTCGCAGGAGCTCAGGGACAAAGGCTTCTACTCCTGGTATTTTTTTCATACCAAAGGCAAAAGCGGGCCTGAGACCTATCCTAGACTTGCGGCAGCTAAACAAGTTTGTGAGGAAACTCAAGTTCCGCATGGTTTCCCTGTCCTCGATTATCCCCTCCCTGGATCCAGGAGATTGGTATGCCGCCCTCGACTTAAAGGATGCCTATTTCCACATTGCCATAATTCCACGGCACCATCGGTACCTCAGGTTCATTGTGGGTGACATCCATCTGCAGTTCCCGGTGCTCCTGTTTGGCCTCTCAGCTGCTCCCAGGGTCTTCACAAAGTCCATGGCAGTCGTGGCGGCCTTCCTGCGCAGGCAGGGCATCCAGGTATTCCCCTACCTGGAAGACTGGCTGTCATAAATAGAGAGCTAAGGGTTAATGTTTCTTTCACCTGTAAACGGTTAACAAAGAGAACCAAACACCTGACCAGAGGACCAATCAGGAAACCAGATTTTTCAATCTGAGGGAGAGAATGTTTTGTGTGTGTCTTTTGTCTGGCTCTCAGCTATGAGAGGGATCTTCTCTATTTCTTCAAGCTTCTAATCTTCAGTTTCAAAGTTGTAAGTACAAGGTAGAAAAAACAATAGGCTGTTTTGTTTTTTTTTTTTTTGTATGTTTACATGTGTAGTTGACTGATGTTTAAATTGTATCTCTTTTGAATGAAGGACTGTTTATTCATATTTTCTTTTTAACAATAGCCCCGTGTATTGTCACCTTAATGCAGAGATCATGTTTTTATGTCTTTTTCTTTCTTTTATAAAAAGCTTTATTTTAAAACACTGTTGGTTTTCTTCCTTGGGTTTCCTTCTTATCGCAGGGAATTGGGATAACTCACTAGGACTGAGTGGAGGGGACGACGGAGGGGGAGGTAGAACTCTCTCTGTTTTCATGAATCTGTGTGCCTCTGGGGAAGGGATAGATTCAGTAGAGTTTGGATCAGTAATCTCTCAGGGTAGCCCGGCGAGGGAAGCCTGAGAGGGGTAAAAGGAGGGGGGGAATGGTTTATTTCTCTTTGTTTTAAGAATCCAAGGGATTTGGGTTCTTGGAGTCCCCAGGGAAGGTTTTGGGAAGACCAGAGTGTACCAGGCACTGGAATTCCTGGTTGGTGGCAGGCTATCAGATCTAAGCTGGTAATTAAGCTGAGAGGGTTTCATGCAGGCACCCAGATTTTTGGACGCTAAGGTCCAGATTTGGGAATTATGCTTATGATACTGGCTCATAAAGGGCCGATCCAAGGAGCAGGTAGAGACCCAGGTGTGCTTCATCAGGCGGACCTTTCTCGATCTTGGCCTCCTCTTGAACGAAACCAAATCCACCCTGTCTCTGATGCAATGGATAGAATTCATAGGAGCAGTTCTGGACTCCGCACATGCCAAAGCGTATCTGCTGGAGTCCAGGTTCCGGGCAATTTCTGAGCTCATCCTCGGACTGAACCGTGCCCCGGTCACCACGGCGCGAGTTTGCCTCCGGCTGCTGGGCCACATGGCAGCATGCACTTATGTGGTGATCCATGCCAGACTCCGGCTTCGCCCGCTGGTTGGTGACAGTTTATCGCCCGGGCAGGGACCTCCTGGATTCAGTGGTGTCCGTTCCCTGCTTGGTGCTGAGCTCGGTGCTGAGCTCGCTACGGGGGTGGCTCAACCCGCGGGAAGTCTGCATGGGTGTCCCCTTTGCTGCCCCACAGCCCTCCCTTTCCCTGGTGACAGACGCCTCGGATCGAGTTTGGGGAGCGCACCTGGGATGCCTCAGGGCTTATGGTCGCCGGAGGACCTCGAGTTGCATATCAGTGTCAGGGAGCTGAGAGCGGTCCCCCTGGCATGTTTGACCTTCCGGTCTCACCTGGACAGCAGGTGTGTTTCAGTCCTTTCAGACAGCATGACGGCAGTCTTTTGTATCAACAAATGGGGGTGTGCACTCCTCTCCCCTCTGCAGGGAAGCCCTCGCGCTGTGGGATTTCTGCGTTCACAGTGCCACTCACCTGACGGCGTTCTATTTTCCAGGGCAGCAGAACGGTTTGACGGACACCCTCAGCCACTCGTTCCAGGTTCACGAGTGGTCCCTCCAATGGGATGTGGTGCACTCAATTTTCCAGCTCTGGGGCTTTCCTTGGTTAGACCTGTTTGCTTCAAGGGAAAACAGGAAGTGCCGACGGTTTTGCTCCCTCCTGGGCCGCAGTCGGGGGTCTCTGTCCGATGCCTTCTTTCAGCCATGGGAGGACGATCTGCTCTACGCCTTCCCTCCGATCCCCTGATACACAGGGTGCTTTTAAAGGTTCACAGGGATCACGCCAGGGTAATCCTAATAGCTCCGGCGTGGCCGTGCCAGCACTGGTACATGTCACTCCTGCACATGTCCGTTCAGGCACCCCTGACGCTGCCCCTCCTCCCGGACCTGATCACGCAGGACCAGGGCTCCCTCCACCATCCGAACCTCGAGTCCCTTCACCTTACAGCCTGGATGCTCCATGGCTGAACCCGGTGGAGTTTGCAGTGCTCCCAGCAGGTCGGTCAGGTGCTGCTGGGTAGCAGGAAGCTGTCAACTAGGGCCACCTACCTGGCTAAATGAAAGCGCTTCTCCATATGGTCGGGTCATTGGGGTCTCGACCCACTGGGGGTACCAATTCCAGCTGTCCTTGACTATTTGCTTCACCTAAGACAAGTGAGCCTCTCTCTTTCCTCCATTCACATTCACTTGGCAGCCATATCCGTTTTGCATCCGGGAGAGGAGAGTGCCTCGGTGTTTGTGAACCCGCTGGTTGGGCGTTTCCTCAAGGGTATGGACAGGCTCTTCCCGCATGTGCATCAGCCGACCCTTGCTTGGGACCTGAATCTGGTCCTCTCCATCCTCTCAGGGCCTCCCTTCGAGCCTCTGGCTTCGTGCTCCCTGCTGTACCTGTCATACAAGACCGCCTTCCTGGTGGCGATAACCTCAGCCCGACGGGTGTCGGAGCTTCGAGCGTTAACATCTGAGCCCCATACACAGTCTTCTACAAGGACAAGGTCCAACTTAGACCTCATCCGGCTTTCCTACCCAAGGTCGTTTTACAGTTCCACATGAGCCAAGGTATCTTTCTCCCGGTGTTTTATCCGAAACCACACACCTCCAGCACAGAGCGGAGGCTACACTTCCTGGATGTCCGCAGGGCCTTGGCCTTTTACATAGAGCGTACCAAGGCGTTCAGATGCTCAACCCAGCTCTTCGTCGCAGTGGCAGAAAGGATGAAGGGGCTCCCAGTCTCCTCTCAGGAAATCTCTTCATGGATCGCGACTTGCATCCTGGAATGCTACCGTATAGCTAAGACCCCTGTTCCTCCGGTCACGGCCCACTCCACTAGGGCGCAGGCCTCCTCTGCGGCATTCCTGGCTCAGGTTCCGACTCAGGAGATTTGTAGAGCAGCCACGTGGTCCTCCATCCATACGTTCTCATCTCACTATGCCATCACGCACCAGGTTAGGAATGATGCAGCCTTTGGTCGCGCAGTACTCCAGTCAGCAGTGATCTCCGACCGCACCTCCTAAGGTTAGGCTTGTGAGTCACCTACTTTGAATGGACATGAACAACCACTCGAAGAAGAAAAAACAGTTATCCATCTTTTATTAACTGTTGTTCTTTGAGATGTGTTGTTCATGTCCATTCCAACACCCACCCTCCTCCCCTCTGTTGGAGTGCTGGCAAGAAGGAACTGAGGGGATGGAGGGTCGGCGGGCCCCTTTATAGGGCACTGTGGTGGCACCACCCCAGGGGGCGCCCGGACCGACCCTACAGACGCTGCTAGGGGATAATCTTCCAGTTGGCGTGCACGCAGCGCACGCACACCTACTTTGAATGGACATGAACAACACATCTCAAAGAACAACAGTTACTAAAAGGTGGGTAACCTTTTTTTTTTTTTTTTTTTCAAATATTGACTAAGCATTTTTAATAATTTAAAGATAAAAAACTATTAATATACAGTAACTTTGCACTCAGACTGCAGCAAGTTCTGTTCCTAGTGCCCAACCTGAGTGCTCTAATTAGAGTAGGGACTAGGAACTGCATGGGACAATGGTGGGAAACAATCCTACGTCTTCACCGGGGTCAGGGCAGCACTGATGCCACTCCAACTTGTTATGCAGCCTCAGAATGGGAGTAGTTTTCATAGCCCGTATGCTACCCCCTCAATACCATGTTGGGTCAGTGGTAGTAGATCCATTTACCCCATCACTGGCTGTTCCACCCTAAAAAGCCACTGCACTCGAGGCTGACTTTGCTGCCATTGAAGCCAGTGGCAAAACTCCTACAGACTGCAATGTTGCATCGCTGAACCTGACATTCCTAGGAAGCTGAGCTATGCAGAGCTTGAAGTATATATCCTCTGGGCAATTTCCTGAAATCCCCCTTCTCCAGGCAGCATGATCATAGGAGTTCTACTGAAGCCAGGGCCCTCAGTCCCTAGGAAGGGAAGGAATTGAAACATGTTGCATATAAATAGTAACTCTGACAGTCACATAGGACAGTTCATTACAATACAATTATAGCTTTGCACTCAGATATTATGGTTGTATGAATCAATTATATGAAGGTTAACACTATAAATACATATTTTGCCTCAACCTGGACTATGTGGTGTACACTTTGAAAAAATTGCCTAAATACAATCCATATTTACCTGAATTCCTGTTACTCAGGTAAACGTGTCTACCAGTTCAGAAGTCGTTATGGTCTCTTTGAATAAATAAATCATATTTTATAACTTTGCATGAAAGAATTATTCTCCTGTTTTACCTTTTTTTTTTAAATTGAGGAAATTTAAAATACAAAGCTTCGTTGTGCTTTCACTAAATTAAGGAGGTGCACCAACCAACAAAACCGAGAAAATTCAATGATGCAGCTCCTATTGTGTTGGTATGAACTAAGGACATTAAGCCAGATTCTGATCTTGCTTGCACCAGTGTAAACCCAGAATAATTCTGTTGAAATCAGTGGAGTTATTCTGGATTTCCTTGGGTGTAAATGAGACCTAAGTCTGGCCAAGTGTGCTTCATTTACACCATTATTTCATTGGGAAGGAAGTAGAAGCCTCATTTTAAATTATTTTTGTCACATTCGTATCTCCATTATCATTTGAAAGATGATTTGTTTGTAGTTTACATAAATTAAGATGTCATTTTTGTGTGATTAGAAGAGTGTTGTAAGGATAATGCAAGTGTTTTAAACTATGGTATTTTCTGCACAGAGAAGAGTTACACTAAGATATCTTTTCGGTTTCAGTAGTTCTCCAATTTCATATGATATTTGAAAAAGCTGTGTTGCATTATTGTCCATGCCAAGGTCAGTTTGTGAAACACTTATAAATGTATTGGCCCAAATTCACACACAGGGTAACTCTATTGACTTGAGTTACACCAGGGATAAATGCAACCCATTCTTTTTATTTTTTTACCCAGCCTCTTTATATTTTATGCTGGAAATATAAGTACCTTGTGTGCCCTCAGACTAATCAGAATAAGAAGCAGTTTTGCCTTTGCCAAAAAATAGAATGATCATTTTTCACATTCTTACATTTTCCAGTTCAGTTTCAAGTAAGATTATGTTACTGTGACTTCTGAATTCCTGAAAACTCTCTGGTCTCTGTAGCTGTAAAGGCCCAAGTGAGCATTTCAAGGAAAAATCTGAAGCTTTTCATGCAGTATGTTTTGTGTTGTGCATACCAGATACAGTTAACGTTTTGTGTGCATGTGATTAGTGTGGAAAAAAAATAATGCAGTCCAGTATTATGATTTATGGACTGAATCCTTTGCCCACTGAACACTTGCCAAAACGAAAATCTTTTTTTTACCTCCTTTGGATATTAGAAACAGCTACTGTTTTTGTTGATCTTTTTAACTTCTGAATAGGTCTATTTCAAGACATAGCAGCATGGGAGCTCAGATTAATAATATACTTATTCAGCCAGTGATGCTGAGTGAAACCATTGCTAGCATGAGTATGAAGGATAGAATTTCTTCAAATTATTTTCAGGTGCTTTAATGTATTTCTGAAAGTGGAGTATGGAGGCATTTTTGCATGAAAAGAAATGAGATTTATATTTTTTGTATCATGTTGCAGGTGTACACATGAGTTTTAATGTAATTGTATTCCTCCCACCAGCTGAGGAAAAACAGGGATGAAAGCAAACATCCTGTGATGAAATTCTCCTTACTGGAAAAATGTTTCCCAAGCTTGGGGTAGGGAAGCAACTAGTCCAATGAGAACTATATGTCCCCCCACCTGGTATTCAAAGTGACCGCCAGTCTGATTCCAAGCCCATTGGATTCAGTGGAAGGAATCTCAGTGACTTAATCGGGTTTTGGATTAGGCCTCATTAGCCCAGCAACTTGTTATTTATCAGTTTGCCATAGGTTTGGTGTCAACTCGTGTTATACTGTCTTTAAAATGGACTCTTTTCCGAATTGGAGGTGGATTCTTAGCCCAATTTTCTTGAAGCCACCCACTTTGCCGTTGGTGTAAAGGGGGTTATTTATTATATGTTGTGCTAAAGGCTCTTCTCAGGAGATCTTTGATCCATGGACAGAAGACTCAGTGGACTTGGAGGTCTTGGTAGCCTGTAGAAGCACAGCCTTTAGGCCACAATGATTACAATGTAGATGAAGGCAGTTCTTTCCCTTTGCACTCTCATGGCAGCCATAATCTAAGCCTATGAAATTGCTCAATTCTTTCTTTGTGTCCTTCAAGTCTGAGTGAAAAAGAACATTCCTAGCATATGGATAAGATTGGTACTGTTGAAAGTGAAGGACTTTTCCCTAAAAATGTCTTCATGTATATTTATAGAATTAATGTTTGCTATTGCCCGGAAATTCTCAGCAGGATCAGCCAACTAGTCTGCCCCTTTATAGGACGACCTTTGCTTTTTACTTGTCTGCGTTTAGAGGACTCAAGTCTGTTCTCTAGACTGCACTAGAAAATAATTTGAAGAAAAGAAACAGGGTAGAAATTACAATTGTGTATGTCGAGAAACAAGAGGTTTTATTTTTAAGTGGCACATTATGATTATTGAGATACGCCAAAAGTTTTTCAGTCTTTATATAATTTATGGCTGGAATTTTGGTTAATGGGAGTTGGATGACTGACTCCCTTAGGCACTTTTGAAAGTCCCAGCCTGTATTTTTAAGATGATATATATTTTCCAGCATGTCTCCACACAGTGTATTTATCTGAACTTATTTTGAAACCTAGTAAACACAACATATATTACAGAAGCAGTAGTTTTACATTTCTTTGTTTTTATTAGTTGCAGCAAGCAGCTGAAGTTTCTCAGCTGAGAGGAGCTCGAGTCATCTCTGCTGAAGATCTTCTGTTTTTGATGCGCAAAGATAAGGTACAGTAATAAGCTAGTCAATTTGTATTATGAATTGTAAGTTTGACAGTGTGGATGTTAGCTTAATGTGTTTACTTAGTTTAAACCAAGGGAGGCATCCCTTATGAATAGCAATTTGTAAAAGAATAATATCATTATAATTAGTTTTGTTTTAGTTTCTGGAATAGCTTCAATTTATCGATTAGATTTTTCACTTGTTTTCACCTGCACTGGCAGAGGGATGGCAAATTGACCTACTAGGTTGGTTTCATCTCAAATAATAATTTAGACTATGATAAGCCTTAGCCTCTCTCTCCCTTCCACTTATATCATCATCAATCATTATAACATCCTTCCATTACCTGAACTCTGGATCCTGATGTGACACTTGGCACAGCTCTGTCCTTTCCCCTCTCTACGTCTAGGATGTCAATAAATCATGTCTGGTTTTTTTATATTTCCCAAATCATCTCTCTTCCTTCTCCCTCCCTCCCAAACAAGCTTCTAAAACCCTGGTTGATGTCCCATTCCTCTCTCATTTTGAGTACTGCCACCCTCAAACTGAAAACTCCAGTTAATCTGAATGCTGCAAATAAAATCATCTTGAACTCTCATTATTACGAATGTGTCTTCCTTATTTGAATCCTTCTGCAGGCCTCTGATCTCCTTCTACATCAAATCTGACATTTTCATCAATCAACATGTCTGATTGTATTTTGGCATCCATCTTCCACAACCAGCTGTTATCTGCACTGTCACCAAACATGAAATACCTTCTCTAATCCTGCTTGCCACTTCTCCTTCAAATCCTTCTCTTGCTTTGTCTTCCACTGCTGACCTCCACTTCCTCTCTCTTACCCTTGATTTCCTCAAAATAAGAACATGTCATCTTATAAAAATAAACTACAATATCTGACAGACTCCTGGGCAATTCAACATTCATCCTAACGTATTTTAAGGGCAGGAACTAACAAGATGTATATATGACCTTTTTTTCCTCATTGTCTACTTAGATTGTAAGCTCTTTGCAACATGGACCGTCATTTCATTATTATTCCAGGGGCTACCAGCAACTTTGTTGTTAAGGTTGCCTTTTATAAGACCTCATTTTCGGTTGCTTATAACTTTGTCAAACTTTAACCATTTGGACTGAAATTTTTCTTGCCAAGGGTCTGCCTCAGGCTGAAATGTTGTGGAAAATTTCAACTAAAATGGTGTAGACTTTTCTAAGAACTAAGCTAGGGACAAATACACTGTTTTGGCCATGTTAAAAAAAATTCTGGTGACCTCTGCTTTGAGAAGCTCTAGTCCCTCCATTCTGTGGAATATGAACTTGAAATTTGGCAAAAGTGTGGCCTGTGTGTCAAGAATGCTTTTTGCCATCCCCATGAAAATGCACCCAAATTAGGTCAAGGTATAAGCCTTTGAAAAATAGTTAGCACATGCTCAGTAGAGACCTCCTAGAGCTTAACAGATAAAAATTCTAAGGATTCCATCTCTAATGGGCATGCTCCAGATGATGTGACTGAGCATGACTTTCTGTGCCCTGGCGGCTCTAGGCTGGTGCAGGCCATGTTGGGCTGCGCACAAGAATTGAGACCAGGAAACTTCTCTCCTGTGCTCGCAATGCCCCACCTGCTGATGTGCAGCATGGAGGAAGAAGCTGCCTGATATAAATACAGAGGGGACAAGAGCCAACACTGGTGGAGCCGGAGGGAGAGAGAAATTGGTATAAGGAGCTTGGGGGAACCCATGACTGGGACTGGAAGATGGCGGGGGAGGGGAACTGGGACTGACTGGGCAAGGAGACTTGTATTGGGAGCAGGAGGTAGAGACTAAAATTGGCTGGGCAAGAAGAAATGGGAAGCAGTGTGACACTGGGAAGGAGGTGAGGTGGGGTGGGGAGACAGATCTGCTGAGGAGCTAGGATGCAGGGGGACAGCTAGGACTGGCTGGGCAAAGAGTCTGGGAGAAAGAACTGGGTGGAAGGAGGAGCTTGGATGAGAAGGCTGGGAACGAGACAGGGAAGGGAATAACTTAGGTGAGGAGGGAGGCATCTGGAGATGGAGGGAAGGGAGAAAGACACATTGGTGTTTCAGCCAGCATGGGGGAACTGGATCCCCCTGATCAAAGAGACTGAAGACAAGGAGCTGTTGGCGTGGGAAGGAACTGGAATGCCTAGGCAAAAGGACCAGGACTGAGAGCAAAAGTTGGAGGGACAGTTTGGCAAAGAAATGGTAAAGCCTGAGCCTGAAATGGAACCCAAGATTCCTGACTCTCACCATTTCCCTACTGTCAGCAAATATTTATGAAACCCACTGGCACAGTGTCTCATTCCTCTCTAGTAGAGGATGGCTAATTACTACTGCTGTCAGTTACTCCGTTGGCTCAAATGGCAGAGGTCTGTGTGGTGGATCTGCAGATTCCAACCCTGCTGATGATCCATGTGATGTCAGTATAATGCCACACGATGGATTTTCTCTTTTTTAGTTTTCTTTTTAATAAATTAGAAAGTTACATGCAAAAACTGTGCTAAAAGAACATTATTAAGGTTGCAAAGTCAAGCATTCAAAAGTAAGGAAACTGAACAATGAGGAGAAAACAAAATATTGAGTAGCTGCTGATGAAGTAAACTTTGTCCATCCTATGCACTGAATGACGCAGGTGTCCTGTGGAAGAAATAGTATGTGGTCATGTAATTAAAGATCCATACACCTCAGGTCAAAATTAAGATTGCATGGGCAACTGTAAATATGCATTTCCTAACTTTCCAGTGCTTGATATAATGTTATTTTAACGTAGGATTTTTTTAATATAATTTCTTCTTTGAGTGCTTGCTTATATCAATTCCAATTAGGTGTATGCACTCTGCGTGCACGATTGTTGGAAGATTTTTACCCTAGCAACACTTGGTGGGTCAGCTGAGGTGCCCCCTCAAGTGGCACCTTCATGGTGCCGGATATATGCTCCAGCTGACACAGCGCCCCCTCAGTTCCTTCTTACTGCCTGTGACAGTCGTTGGAACTGTGGAGCACAGCTTCACTGATCTCCACTCTCCCTAGCATTTGCTTAGTACCTGTTGATAGTTGTTACTAGTTACTTAGGATAGTTAGAATTAGTTTACTTAGAGGGGTGGAAGAGGGTCTTCTCCCCTGTCCCGGTACCCTGGCACATGCCTGGGTCTCCAGGCTTCAAACCCTGCTCGGCCTGTCTGAAGCCGATGTCAACAGGAGACCCCCCCATGACTTTTGCCTAAAATATCTGGGGGAATCCCAAGAAGTGGACAAGTGCCACATTCAAGCTGAGGACTAAGAAGGAGTGGCACATTAGACTGAAGCAGCTCCTTGTGGAGACGGCACTTAGCCTGGTTCCTTCCTCTGATCACCGGAACTCAGCACCGTTGTCTTCGGTGCAGAGTGCCTCTGTGGCACCGGCTAGTCCTGCACTGTGTTCGGACTCTGCTAAAATCTTGCAGCGCCAGATCTCCCCGGCACCTCCACCACAGCGCCGGTCCTTGTCTCCGGGCCAGAAGAAGCAACCCAAGCAGGTGCCAACTGCTCGTTTGCCGGCTCGACAGTCAACAAATGAAAGAATGTGGACTAAAAATGTTGCAATCATTTTCATTCCTCAGATTTACAAAAGGAACAAGTTTTCAAAAATCAAAATTTTCTTTGATTTTTAAAAATATTTTTAATTTTTTCCACCTCTTCCTTTTTTCTCCTTTTTTCTTTGTCTCACTTTTTCTTTCCTTAATCACTACCCTTTTTTTTCTGTTGTCTCCAAATAGGGTAAGAAAGGAGAGGGAAAGGAAAAACAATAAACCAAAGAAACCTGAAAAGCTGAGAAACAGCTACAGTTTGTGTTTTCTGATTTTGTCAAAAAACAAATTCTTGATAATTTTTCATTTTGAAAAATGGCCTATTTTTGACACATCATTTGAAAATTTTCATCTCTAATCATAGAGCATGATATGTACACAGTAGCTGTTAGGCTTTCAAGAGGGTGTTTGAGGAAGATGGCTAGTGTGCACTCAGAGCTCCTGGAACTGTGTGTTTGTAAGTCTAAATTTTCAAAAGTAAAGAATGATTTTGGGTGCCCAACTTGAGATACCTTAAGCAGCCAGATTTTCTGAAAATGTCAAGCATCCGCTTTCTGAAAATCAGACCCCTTAGTGATTTGGCACCAAAAATCACCTGTCACTTTTGAAAATTTAGGCCAGCGTCAATAGAATTTTTATCACTGCACTGCAATAAATCTGTAGAGGGCTCAAATTAGCAGCTGCTCATGTTGATGATTCCTTAAAGTCAATGGGATTTTCCATGCATTGAGCTGCTGCAAAATCAAAGATTCTGGATATATTTAGTAAATATTACATATTAACTAAATATATGTGCTTTCTCTCTGCGTACACACAGTGTATATTCTATAATGATCCCTATTCTGTAAAGCAACATTTTGTATACATTTTAATCATTGTTAATGTACTTTTTTTTCCTCCCTTAGAAAAAGCTTAGAAGGCTGCTCAAATATATGTTCTTCCGAGACTACAAATCTAAAATTGTCAAAGGCATTGAAGAAGATGATCTCCTTGAAGGTAGAAAAACTTGGAGATAATTTTGTCTTTTTAAGGAAATAATCAAATTGTGTACTGTGTGCCCCAACAGAAAATTATATACCCCCATCTAAATAGTTTTTGACGCTCAAAATATTGGCTTATTTGGCAAGTCCATTTAACCTTTTGCTTTTCCATTCAGATACTTCATAAAAGTTCAGTATTTCCATTCACCATCCAAATGATAAGTGGGACTGTTTAATGTCAGAACTGTGTTGAACTAAGAAACTGGTGCTGATTAAAAGGCTAATTGTTTTCAGTATGTGTAATTTAAATGTGGCAGCTACAGTGTGCAAAGGAGAAGTACATGTCTTTGAAATTCATTTGAATGGACATTTGTTAATTTATTATCAAGGGGTTTTGACATATTTTATGAAGCAACCATAATCTAAAGTCACTTAATACTGATATATGACCAGAATTTTCTTCCTGTGTTGTTTTGAAGTTTTAAGGAATCAATGTATAGTTTAAAGAATTGGAAACACTTTTCTTTCTCCATTTCATAAGCAAGTCACAGAATTTATAATAAATGGGCATAACTTTTAATCTAAGTAGATTTTGTTTTTATCTTGGGCTGAATCTTCAGTTAGTAAATATCCATTTAGCTCCACTGAAGTCAGGGAAGCTATGTTGATTTACACTAGCTGAAGAGCTGACCTCTCATTTGCAGACAGTAAGGTTAAACCCTATCAGAGGTAAATCTTTCTTGCTTTTAACAGATACTTGAAGGAGTCTCTTTCTGTTTTACACTTTGGCAAAACTTTTATAACTTATCATGCCAATAAAGTCTCACTAAGTTGAACTAAATTGATTTGAATTAAGTAGTAAATTACAGTTTTCATATCTAAATCATATCTAAGTCAGAAGCTTTTGAAAATGCCATAAAAAGTAAGTATTCCTCTGAAAATTAAGAGTCAAATGCGGCTTTACAGTTGCAGCCATGAATTCTAAGCACACTGTATTTGCACATGCAACTATAGTGCTGGAACTATAGAAGCCCCATTTGAAAATTTGACCCGTCTTTTTTGTGGTCTCATCTACTGAACTTGCTGAATTTTCAGTTTATATCAAAATGAGGTTCCCAGCCTTCATATAGAAGGAAATCCTATGCCAGGATTTCTTCATAGGCTACTTAGGAACTGGCTTGTTGTCTTCCTTCGCCTTTTTCTTGTTTGTCTCTTTACTCTTGGTAAATAGGCTGTGTCTCCAACTATCTCCCTAATTGACAGTGGGATGAAACAGGCTGTCTGTGGAGCCCCTCCTGCTCTAAGGCCAACAGTTTAGTTAACTCTTTACCCTATGGTCTTCTGCAGTTTGGCTGAGGGGTGACCTGTCTTATCTCCTGTCTTAGCAGCAAAGTTGCATTTTGAGGTTTGTGTGATGATTGCTTTTAGGACATAAGGTCATTAAGATTGACTGACTGCCATGTATGGGTTTGGGAAGGAATTTTCTCCCCTATGTTACACTGGCTGAGTGTATGCATTCACATGAGTAATCTCCCCTGGAAGATTCTGTGCAGATCAGTTGGTAACAAGAAAGGGTTTAGAAGTGTTTGCTTATGAGAGGCAGGGCAGGGGGCATATCAGTTATGGTTGGGCTTGGACAATTTTGGCTCAGGTGATTAGCTGGTAGTGCCTTATTTGATATAGTTTACTTTCATAGTGCACTCTGGTTATGAAAGGCTATGATGTTAGTAATTAACATTGCAGTTGGTAAGTCGTTATCAAGGCCTCATTTTCCAAACTCTGGTGTGTTTGGAGTCAGAAGGAGCTAAAGATGGTGTGAGGATATAAGTAAAAGCAGGCCTCACAACTGTGCACAGGTACAGAGCCTCCCATGAACAAAAATATTCTTTTCCAAAGGAGGGTTTAAACTTAGTGACTAGAACATTTAGAATATATTTGTCATCAGAATGGGAAGCACTATGTTGTTCAAACAGGTCCTCCCTTTTAATGTTTTTATTGAAGTAGGCCTTGCAGATGTAGAGAGTCACAGATGAACCAAAATAATAGACTTGTTTTTAATTTTGTTCTCCTTTCTATAGACAAATTCAACAGTAGCAGTGTCAACAAACGTCAGAAGCTGGCTCAAGACTTTCTCAACTCTATTGATCAGACTGGGGAGCTCTTGGCTATGTTTGAAGATGATGAGATTGATGATGTTAAACAAGAGCGGATGGAGGTAATTTTTGTCCTTTTCCCTACTAGGGTGACCAGATGTCCCGATTTTATAGGGACAGTCCCGATTTTGGGGTCTTTTTCTTATATAGGCTCCTATTACCCCCCAATACCCGTTCTGATTTTTCACATTTGCTGTGTGATCACCCTATTCCCCACTCACATCGAATTCCAGAATAGAAGGGAAATGTGCAATAGATTTCATACATCATGTTGTTCTGATATATTTTTTTTCTCACCACTTTTCAAATCATTGATAACTTTCTAGGTAGATGCTGTAAATAGAATCTTATTTCCATATTTCTTCCAAGAAGGAAATGTTTCTTGTTATCCTACCTATTCATGCTGAGAGGTAAGGGAAGGGACTAGACGTAGTCATAGATCTTTCAATCCATCTCAGCTCTGTTTCCCTTGGATAGACAGCAAATTCTATTTCAAAATATTGCGGTTAGGATAGTGCCAGCTGTGAGGAAGTCTTTCTGATTACTCCTTTTCTTTAAAAACATTTTCCCATATAATATATAATCAGCTTCCTTTTTCCACGTTAGCGTAGCTTAGAAATACAGTGGAAAATGTTCTGCTCCCACACCACACAGTCTTGAGCTTACCCTTCTCTCTTTAAGATCTGCTTCCTTTTCTACATATACATTTAAAGTCTGTCTTCATTATTATTTCAGAGCTCTGCCCTGAATGTCTTTACTTTGTATTATTTATAAGATCTCTAAAGCATCTCGTTTGCTTTTTAAAAAGAAGTTACATATTTTCAGTGGTAGAGAGGTGGTAGGGTTTTTTGTTGTTATCTTCTTTGTGGTGAGCTGTCTGACATATTTAGCCGTATTTGATGACTATGCCTTCTTGGTTCTTGTATCTGCTGGTAGATTTCCTAAGAAGCCTGGATAAGAAATAATGTGAGTTTCATCCTGTGCTAGAATAGTGGTTTTCAGTCCTTCTTGTACTGGGACCTCCCATTCCAGTTAGGCAGAATCTTGCCAGGATCTCCCCCCATTTAGTAATATGGGGAGGGCTGGGTGGTTGTGATCCCCAGGTTGAGAAACCATACCATAGAGCAATGGTTTCCAGCCTCTGTAGCAGGAATGGCAGTTCAGACAAGTCATTTAGGATCTTCTCTCCCCACCACTCAAACCTGCATTTTAAGTTCCTTCGAGGAAGGACATTTCCTTTGGTTGGTTCTGTACAGCACCATGCGTGCATTTGGCTCAGTATACAAGTGGTAAGTAGTAATACTAGATTAATCAGAGAGCAACTGTTCTGGGCCCTGGCCCACAACTGTTTGCTGCTTAACATTTACTTGTGAGTACAACCAGCTTTTTAGTCAGCTAAACTGGGAGTTGCTTGAAAAGTGTGAAGACACTTATCCTCTGACTTTCTAGATAATTCTTTTCTATCAGCCTGCTGGGGAATCTGCTCACATGCCATAGGCTAAGCTTTAGCGTGACTTCATTTACCTGTTCCCCCCCTCATAAAAGTTCAGTTCATGAATCATAGGGATTGCAATTAAATTCATAATAGGATTGATTCTCCTCTGATGCTGGTTTTACAGTGGTCTACTTCCATTAGTTTCAATGAATTTACTCGTGATTTGCAGCAGTGTGAGAATAGAACCACCATGCCCTATAACTTTTACAGTACATTCACACTGATTGAAACACCATGAACTGTGTAGTCAGTGTTTAAGTATCCTGTACAGTTGGTAATAGAACCAGACATCTAGTTTGTGATGCATGTTACTTCAAAGCACTCAAAATTTTGCCCCCCCCCCTCCACACTATTTTTTAATTTTATTTTTTGGAGTGGATAGGGAGAAATAAGCAATTGCATGAAATGTATTCCATTCCTAAAAAGAAGAGTTGTTAGTATGTTAAGTAGTCTAGTGTATCACATTTTCTGTGTGCAGTAGATTATGATTAACCCATGCTAAATTTTGGAGGCAGTCCAATAGACATACATACTTTCAAAACTTTAACAACCTTCTTTAAGGAATTAGTGTACTTAAATCGTGAACTGTGATCTAAAGGCAGTGTTCCTTTTAGGTATCAATTACCTCAGAAATGTGTGGTTATCTTGGTTTGGACAACTGCAAATGGTTTCAGTTCCACTTTGCCCAGGGCCAAAAACATGCTAAGTTGTCCAGAGCAGATGATAAACATATATTTCTGATGTCATTATGGGCTAAACAGGATATGATTGTTTAGTGGTATGGTTTCACTTATGATACCGAAAGCAAATATTGTCTATGCTTTATTTCTTTAAAAAACATTTGATAAAATTAGAGCTGAAACTACATGTATTCCTCTTCTACGATGTCCATCACATATTTCCATCATTGAAGATTAAGGAAAGCTCCAACCCACTTTCAAACACGAATGAAGCAGAACAAGTAGCTTTTTAGCATTGATTGAAAAATATCAGTTAACTCTGTTATTACATAGAAGGGGCATTCTATGATCAGAATATTTTGCAGCTAGAGACATTTTACTATATTGTTAATCTGACACAAGCATACTACCTCTAGCAATGATAGGAATCAACAAGGTGCAAGTGAAAGCTGAATAATCTTAAAATTCAGGGCTTAAAAGTAATTGAGAGTAGAAGAATCATTCTTGGTTCAGTTAAGTACATGGTTATATTGCAATTGTGTTACATATTGCAGTCAGTGTATCAGTATAAGAAAGTATCAAAACCTGCAATAAATAGTTGCAGCAGTAGTCAACTGCCTTGTCAATAAAAGCTGGGTTAGAGATTCTGTATCATTGAATCATTAAACCTCAGTATCCAAAGCTAACAGTAAACAATCCATGTTATGCTACTCAGAGTAACAAAACTGTAGATGGGATAAAATATTCCACCTCATAGACATAACTTGACTATAGACAGTAGAAAGTGGAACTGTCAGAAGCATAGAAATTGCCTGTTTCTGATTTGATAGGTTACAGTTTCTCAAGAGTAAACTACAACTGTGGTAGTCTGTTGGGAAACCATGTTTGATTTATGGATTGCAGCCTCCTGCCTTTAAAGTGCGATAGAATAATCAGCATTGGCATCACTCTTTGATTGAATTTTCCTTCTGCTGCCTCTAGTGTACCGTAGAATCCATGAGCACAATGAAACCTTACAAATAGATTGCAAGTTTGCTTTCCTCTGTGTCTTAAAAGTTGTACTTGAAAAGAGAAAACTAGTTAGAATTAGAATTAGTGTATGACCTGACTTGGCCAAAAGGGTAAGCTGGCATGTGCTGGTCTAAGTTCTTTGCATTTGTCTTCTAATTTACTGATTGGAGTGTGTGCATGTGAATGTGTTGGTACTTTGAACTTTTCAAGTGATCTATTTTCATAAATATTAGATTGGCCACTTACTTCACTCTCCTACCGATGACAGCCTGTCAGATTTTGAGATGTGCTGGAGGAGCTTCAGGCTGCTGTGGTAGTGGTCTACGATTACATGCCTTGTAGAGGCAAAAACATTCTCTCTCTCTGGTTGGTGCCAGCATATGCCACATAATATATAAGAAGATATTAATTCCTGGGAGTTGGACCCTTTAAAAAAACAACCTAGCAGCAGTGCCACTTTAAGATTACAAAATCAGGCTCTCAAAGGTCAGGAAATGTACTGTTAAGGTTAAGAAGAGGAACACTCTACTGTCACAAAATACAGAGTGAAAGTAGATTTGCTCTTATATTTGGGGCAGACTCCTTTCTAAGCTCACGTAAACTACAAGTTCTGGTTCGCTGCCCTGCACAATCTCAGCCCCACCATGAGTTGGAACAACCAACCTGTGCCAGCTGGTAACAGTCCCCAAGAGACCATCCACTAATGAGTACTGCTGAACTCCAGTCATGCCCCTTGTGGCCCAGCCTTTATCTCTGACCAAAAGGTGTGGTGGCAAAGAAGCAACCTATGCTGGCTTTATGTCTGCTGAGGCTTACCCCATGCCAGGCGAATTCACAGCTGGATAGATAATGGTTTATATATGGGCCCTCTGCACCTCCTCAGTGGTGGAAATGGCCTGGATCAGTGAAGAGAATCTGGTTTCCAATCTTAGTACATGGTGCATAAATACAGTTTACTCCATAGTCTTTATATGTTTACTCTGTAGTCTTTACTTTGTTTATCTGACACACACGGTGTAAACCACAGCACTTACAAAATGCTAAATAAGTATCTGGCTACAAAACCTGTATTCTATATCACAATGTGAAGTAAGGATGCCGGTGGTCCTTTCTGACTTCTGAATGCTTAATTGTGCAAATACAGGACATTTTCAAAAGTGTCTAAAGGGTTTAGGAGCACAAGACCCATTGAAAGTCAGTGGGACTTGTGCTCTAAAGTCGCTTAGCTGCTTTTGAGAATACCTGCGCAAAGTTCTCCCGATGTTGTTTTTTCACATAAAAATTTGTCAAAATTACTGCTCTATGCTGATAAAAATCAGAAACAAATATTTTAAGTCAGAACTCTTGTTTATTTTCAGCTAAAGTAATTGCAAAAAAGACTTGTTTTAAATGTACTTTAGTGTAGAAGGTTTCTTTTCCTTTCTAAAAAAGTCATTTGCCATCATTTGTTTTATAATGGTGCTATCTCCCCCACAGGGAAAAAGCCTTCCCATCAGAAAGCTGAACTGACATGCAAAGGAATGCAAACAGCATCACACTGTGAATGCTGTATTTCAGTTGTTGTTCCCTTAGGATTAAAAGGAACACCATTCATCTGCCACTCTGTCTGCTAGTTTAGGGATATATTTCCAACACTCAGATTTTATATAGCAATAATTCAGCAGGAATAGCCACCATAATGCTTTCATAGTACATTGCATTTTTGAATAAACAGTGAAGGGAAAATAACTTCAATAGAAGAATACAGTACCTTTAGAAAGTAGGCTTGAAGCCAAGAAAAAGTTAAAGCTTGGTTACATTTGGAAAAGGGTAGGCAAAATGTGTGGCTTGTTAGAAGATATTGTCCTATAAAATTACACACGAGACATATTTAAAAACGAGGTAGGCCAATATACCACCTGTTCTAAGATCCCTAGATTCATATTCAGTTTAGACCTGATTCTCCTTATACACTCCCAATGGAGCTAATGGAAATACTTGCATTGACTGAAAAGCCTATAGTGAGCCGTGCATAGTTCACGGAAGAGAAACTGGTTTCACTCACTCTTTTGCAAAATAGAGTAAACTGCAAGGAATTCTTCTTTAATCTCCCAGCAGGAAGAGGGTTGTGTGTGGAACGTATAGGACTTGTTCATTTCTTGTGTGTTCTGTAGAAACAGTGAGTGTGGAGTTTCAGAAAGGTGTAGTGGTGCCCAAATGCCTTGTTCATGATACTAATGTAAAGAACCAGCACAAATTACTGCCCCTAGCTGAGGTGCACCAGGTTGGGGGCTGGGCACTGGAACTGAGAGCAGACAGCCTGTCTCTTCTGTGCTCTCAATGACTCCCCCCTGGAGGAGGAAGCCATCTGGTTAAAATGAAGAGGGAACAACCTGACCAGGAGGGCGAGAGAGGAGTAGATTGAGATAAGTAGTCTAGTGAGACTGGGACTGGAGGAAGGGATGGAAACTGCTACTGGGAGCTGGAGGGGCAAGACTAGAACAGATTAGGCAAGGAGACAACCTGAGAAGTGTGGGAAAGAGAGGGATTGGCTAGACAAGAAGACTGGGAGCTGGTGTGCGGAGGGTGGCCTTGGGAGCCAGTGAAGGAAACGGCGGGTGGAGAGGTGGAGAGCAAGGTGATTTGCAGGGAGCTAGGGAAAAGGGGGCAAGACAGAGACTGGATGAACAAAGACTGGGATTAGGAACCACTGGGTGGGGCAGCAAGAGGAGAGACAGATCTGACAAGGAGCTGGAGTGCGCGGGAGAACTGGGACTTGCAAGGAAAAGAGATTGGGACCAGGAGCCAGAGAGAGGGTGTTGGGGGAGACTGAAATTGGATGAGGAGCTTGGGGATGGAGCCTGGAACTGAAAGCTGGTGGGGTGGAAAAGGAGAGATGGATTGGACAAGGAGCCAGGAGGGGAGGAACTGGTTCAGCAAGAAGACAGAGACTGGATGTTGGGAGGAGGAGGGACTGGCTGGGAAAGGAGAATGGTGCTGGGACACAGAACCAGGCATGCGAAGAGACAGGGTGGAACAGGGATATGGCAAAAGAGTTTGTTTCCACCAGCGCACACTCCCATCCAGAGCCTGCAATGGAACCCGGGATTCCTGAGTCTCACCCCTCCTCTGCTATCCTCAAATATCTGTGAACCCCTTGGCAAAGTTTTTCATCCCCTTCTAATGCTGGTTCACATACAAAATTCAACCTGCTCCTACTATCGGTTTCTTGCTAGCTAGGGTCTATGTGGTGAATATAAAGGTTGCAATGCTACTGACTGCCCATGTGGGTGTCAATATGATGCCACCTGATGGAATTGTTTTCCAGTTTTTATTTTCTTAAAACCTAGAAAATTACACCCCAAAACGAACATTGTTAAGGTTGCAAAGTCAAGCACTCAAGTGTTAGGAAATATCAGAATTAAGGTTCCTTAAACAGCCTTCTTTTGCATGTGCATTATGATGCTATTTTTTCCACAAGACCCTTGTCTCATTTAGTGCACAAAATGGACCTGCTCTGGGAATGAATCAGGATTGTGTAGTGAAGGAGACTGTTTTTTGTAGGCCCCTGCTTGATTTGTTGTGGAAGTTGGAAGGTGCATAGTGAATGAGGCCACAGGGATTGCAAGAAGAGACAAGATGGTCTCATGGTTAAGGTGTTCAAATGCCATGCTGGCGAATTGTATTCTGTCCCCACTTTTGCCACAGAGTTACTGTGTGATGCTTGGCAAGTCACTTAAATCAAAAATTGATGCATGTGGTCACTTTTTGTGTGTTCTTCGTTTTCTGGGTGTCTGATCTGAGACCTTTGGGTCCCATTTGCACTCTCAGTTGCAACTAAAGTCAGTGGGAACTGTGCTCTGAGCATATGAAATGCTATGTAATGCTAAGTACTCCCAAAAATCAGGTTGAAGGTGTCTCAAACTTTAGCTACTTTTGACCGTAATCTCTCTGTTCCTCAGTTTCCTATCTATAAAATGAGGATTGTTACTGGGTGCCTGTGATGGTCCTCAGTGAAAATACCACACTCAGAGCAGACTGCAAGAAATAGGGCAGGCAATCCCCAAAACTGGTGGTTTACTCTCTTAATAGATTCACTAAGCAGTAGCAAAATAGCTTCTGCAGTGCAATACTGGGTTAAACCAGAGCCAAACATAGTCCTGCTTAGACATTCCAGCCCTCGGCTCTGATCCAGATAAATAGTTCTGATATGGTGAGAGATTATGGAAACCTATTCACCATATGTGAAGTTCTTTACTAATCCCAGAGGATCAGAGACACTCTCAGGTCAATATTATTTCAGATCTTACCCAAATATCACACTGTCAGCCAATGCTCATTAAGGTAACTAAAGATTTATTACAAAAGAAAAGGGATAGATAAATGGTTAATAGATCATATAAATACAAATGACTGCCAAAGTCCTTAGCAGTGTGTAGCAGTGATGGAAATGACTGCTGACTTGTAACATCTCTCTGGTAACTTCCAAGAGATTGGTAAGGGCCTCAGTCTGTAGTTCAAGATGCTCCTTTTAGGTGTAAATCCACAGTCCAGAGAATTAGACCAGGAAAAGAGGCAACCTGAGATGTCTTTTTATATTCTCTGCCATGTGCATGGACAATTACTGTCCCAAACAAACCCACAGCTCCTGTTTGTGGGAAAGTTACTGTCCCCAAATGGTGCTAGGGTCACATGAGCAGGTCACATGTTTGTTGAATCACAGGGATGGTCACTGGGCACGTCGCTGTCTTGAGGATCCACAGGGAATTACTGGAGGGAATGAGTTTCTTGATGGCCCATTGTGGGGATGAGTTTTCTTCATTCGAGTGCTTGCTAATATCCATTCCAGTTAGAGTGCGCGCGCTCTCGTGCCGTTCGTCGGAGAAACTTTTACCCTAGCAACACTCAGTGGGCCGCAGGTCGCCCCCTGGAGTGGCCGGTATTGCACCTTAATATATACCCTGCCGGCCCGCCCGCTCCTCAGTTCTTACCGCTCGTGTCGGTCGTTGGAACAGTGTGAGCGCGGCATAGCTGACTTTCCACCTACCTAGCGATTGCTCTTCTTAGCTTTTAGTGTACATAGTTTTTCTCTAGTTCATTGTTAATTACTGTTAGTATAGTTGTAGTAGTGTTATTGATTTAGAGGATCGGAGTTCGCCCTTCTCTCCCGCAGGCGCACCGGGCCGATGCCCGTTCACCGGCTTCAAACCCTGTGGACCTGCCATCGCCACGCTGCCCACAGGAGATCCGCACGACTGCTGTTTAAAGTGCCTCGGCGAGAGCCATCTATGGACAAGTGCCATATCTGTAAGGCATTCAAGCCCCGACCGAAAAGAGCGGGACTCTCGCCTAAAACAACTTTTTGATGGAGGAGCTCTCAATCTTCCTCCATCCTCGGCCACGTCTCCGGCACCAGGAACAAGTGCTTCGTCCGTTCCGGCACGGCGAAGACACCTCGGCACCTCCGTCACCGCCCATCCTCCAGCGCACCGCCCCCACTCCCGCAGAGCAAGAGACTCAAGGCTCCTGTGGAACCTTGGTCACACCGCAGTTAGAGCACAGCTCCAGGTCGGATCGCCTGGCACGCCCAGCAGCCGCGCACACGCCTGCCTCGCACCGTTGATTCCGGCCTCCCAGGAGCGTCGAGTCCGGTGCCTCCCAGCCCCCGGCCCATGCCGTGGTAGACGCTCATCGTTCCGACTACGCCTAGACCTACTCCAAGCGTGGGACTGTAGCTCGTACAAGCCTGAGCCTGCCCAACCCCGCACCGCCGTGTGGTTATCAGTCGCGTGGCAAGCCTGCCTGTGCGGACCCACCTCTCGGCACCAGGAGCCCGCTGATCTCGTTGGGATCACCGTGACGTTCCGGGCTTCGCACCAATTCGCATCCGGCACCGATCAACGATCCCGACGCCGCTCGCAGTCCCGGCACCATTCTCCATTCCGGTGCCGGTCGTACTCGGCACCGGACCAGATCCGGTCTCCGTCTACCATTCGGCACCACTCAGATCCGCACCGCGAAGCCTCGCGCCGCTCAGCTGTCGACGTGGCACGGTGACCCCGGCCACTGTCTAGGTCCCGTCCCGGCTCTTCATATCGCCACGGCTCCCAGTACCTTGCCAGCACCGCGAAGGACGCCTATTATGGACGCCTGGCATGGTCCATCTGCCTCGATACCCGTGCCACATATCCGTCGCCTCCCATACACACACAGCGCATCTTATGAGATCGACACTCAGGCACATCAGGACCAAGGGCCACCTCAGTGGTCTTTGGACACCTGGCTACCACCAAGCCAGGTGAACCATTGGCCCAATCACGCTCCGGGCACGTTCTGAACCGGGCACCGGAGGCCGCAATCATAGACCACTCCTACTGATACAGAGATGGTACATACAAGCTCCAGAGCAGCCCTAGATGTCCCGGAGGCGGAGGCCCACCAGATGCAGCTCGTACAGGACCCGCTCATTCCAGGGTTGTCTGCTCATCTTCCCCAGATGAGAGCGTGCGGCACATCCTCGTCGGGCCTCCCCCCTATCGATCTGCAGGCGACCAGGATCTTTGAGGCGACATGCCTCTAAATATAAGCCCAGTGAGAAAGTCCCTGAGGTGGAGGACCCTGTGGTCAGGCAATCTCTCAGCGGAAACACCTACCAGGTGGCCCTCCCATCATCAAATCCATCCAGCCAGAGCCGACACCATCTCGGCAAACTCCGGCGTCCATTTCCCCGACGGCCAGTGAGTGGAAAGAAAGTACTTGTGCTTCCACGGGTTACGATACCTGTATGTGCACCCGGCCCCCTGCTCATTGTGTGGTGCAGTCAGTCAAGAGCGGGAGCGCACGTCCACAAGCCCCGCGCCAAAGTCTAGGAGGCCAAACGTTTGGATTGCTGGGCCGAAAAATTTACTCTGCTGGAGGCTACAGCCCGTGTGGCGAACCAGCAGGCCCTCTTAAGCCGATACTCCTTCAACACTGGGAGGCAGTCGGCAAATTCACGGAGTTGATCCCACAAGCTCCCGTCAGAGTTTACAGCCCTCCTCGACGGGGGGGAGAGGTTGCGAGAACCTCCCTGCTAAGCCTCGTGGATCAGCGGATTCAGCAGCTAAACGTCGCCTCTGGCATACCATGCGCGCATATCTGGTTGCAGGTGTCCGCCTACCGCCCGAGTTGCAGACCACCATTAAGGACTTGCCATTTGATACACAGTGTCTTTCTCGCAAAAACAGATCTAGACTACAAAGTCTAAAGACAACAGGTATCATGTGGTCACTTGCATGCATACCCCTCAAACTCAAAGACGGTCATTCCGCCCCTAACCCCAAGCGCCCCTACCCCCGCCCTTGCCCGCGACAGGCTTTGTGCCGAGGCGTGGCCTGTCAATCGCAGGCGGCAATCGGCCCTCTCCAGGCAATAATGCCGGCGTCCGCAAATCATCGGGACCTAAGTTCCATTTTTTGAAGGCGCCGAGAGCAGCGTACCAATTCCCTCTCTGATCCGCTCCAGTTTCCAACCGCCTTTCCTCGTTCCTCCCGGCGGTCCCAGCAACAACGGATCGTTGGTCCTGCATACGGTGAACTTGGATACCGTCTCCAATTCTCTTCTCCGCCTCCCTCCTGCCCTCCCTCCCCGTCCCTCTTCAGGGACCCCTCTCACGAGCAATCCTCTGCAGGAGTCCACAAGCTTCTCTCAATCGGAGCCATAGAAGGGTACCAGGAGCCAAGGGCAAGGGTGTTCTATTCCCTTATTTCCTGATCACCAAGGGCGAAAGGAGTCTTTCAGCCCATCCTCGAGACCTACGTGAGCTGAACGATACATCAAGAAGTCAAGTTCCGCATTGGTGGCCTGAGACATCATTCCCTCCCTGGATCCGGCGATTGGTCGCGCTCTCGACATGAGGACGATTTGCATATTGCATTTACCGCTCCCACAGGAGTACCTGCGTTTCATGGTGAATCGAGTTCATTACAGTTCACTGTCCTCCCCTGGCTTTCGTCGGCCCTCGGGTCTTCACGAAATGTAGGGCTGTTGTCGCCGCTTTCCTCTGCGTCGTCGCATTCACATGTTACCCTACCTCGATGACTGGCTTATCAGGGGAACTCAAGCTCAAGTCACCAGCATGTAGACACCATAAGAAAACTATTCGCCTAAGCTGGGACTGATCGTCAACTGGACAAGTCCACACTGGTGCCCACGCTACGGATAGAATTCATCGGGGGCATGTGGACTCCACCGTGCGACAGCCAGCTTGCCCCCGCACCGGTTTCAAGCCATAGTCTCCCTGGTCCAGAGCCTGCGAGGTTTCCCACTACCTCGCCCGTTACTTGCCTGCCTTCTAGGACACATGGCCATATGTCCTCGTTAAAGTACGCAGACTACGATGTGCCCGCTACAAGCCGGCTGGCTTCGGTTTACCGCCACCGAAGGGACACCTTAGACATGATTTATAACGATCCACGGGAGTCCTCGTTCCTCGACTGGTGGGAAAAGTCACCGCTGTGTGTGCGGGCCTGCCCTTCCACAGTCCTCAGCCTCTGTGTCCCCTAACAACGGACGCACCTGCTCTGGCTGGGCGCCACACCTGGGGCCCGGCGCATCCAAAGGCCTTTGGTTCACTCCCATAGAGCTGATACATATCAATGTCGAGAGCTCAGGGCAGTATGCCTGTGCGTGCTAAGCGTCCTTCACCACCTACAGGGCCGTTGTTGCAGTTTCACGGACAACACAATGCATGTTCAATCTCTTCTTT
>NC_133771.1:14770070-14780172 GCF_003597395.2 Chelonoidis abingdonii | reverse complement strand
AAAGAAGAGATTGAACATGCATTGTGTTGTCCGTGAATACTGCAACACACGGCCCTGTAGGTGGTGAAGGACGCTTAGCACGCTACAGGCATACTGCCCTGAGCTCTCGACATTGATATGTATCAGCTCTATGGGGTGAACCAAAGGCCTTTGGATGCGCCGGGCCCCAGGTGTGGCGCCCAGCCAGAGCAGGTGCGTCCGTTGTTAGGGGACACAGAGGCTGAGGACTGTGGAAGGGCAGGCCCGCACACACGACGGTGACTCTTTCCCACCAGTCGAGGAACGAGGACTCCCGTGGATACGTATAAATCATGTCTAAGGTGTCCTTTCGGTGCGGTAAACGAAGCAGCCGGCTTGTAGCGGGCACATCGTAGTCTGCGTACTTTGAACGAGGACATATGGCCATGTGTGCCTAGAAGGGCAGGCAAGTAACGGGCGAGGTAGTGGGAAACCTGCAGGCTCTGGACAGGGAGACTATGGCTTGAAACCGGTGCGGGGGCAAGCTGGCTGTCGCACGGTGGAGTCCAGCATGCCCCCGATGAATTCTATCCGTGCGTGGGCACCAGTGTGGACTTGTCCAGTTGACGATCAGTCCCAGCCTTAGGCGAATGTTTTCTTAGGTGTCTACATGCTGGTGACTTGAGCTTGAGTTCCCCTGATAAGCCAGTCATCGAGGTAGGGAACATGTGAATGCGACGACGGCAGAGGAAAGCGGCGACAACAGCCTACATTTCGTGAAACCCGATGGGCCGACGAAAGTCCAGGGGAGGACAGTGAACTGTAATGACTCGATTCACCATGAACGCAGGTACTCCTGTGGGAGGGTAAATGCAATATGCAATTCGTCCTCATGTCGAGAGCGCGACCAATCGCCGGATCCGGGAGGGAATGATGTCTCAGGCACACCAATGCGGAACTTGACTTCTTGTGATCGTTCAGCTCACGTAGGTCTCAGGATGGGCTGAAGACTCCTTTCGCCCTTGTGATCAGGAAATAACGGGAATAGAACCCCTTTGCCCTTGAGCTCCTGGTACCTCTTCTATGGCTCGATTGAGAGAAGCTTGTGGATCCTGCAGGAGGAGTTGCTCGTGAGAGGGGTCCTGAAGAGGGACGGGGAGAGGAGGGCAGGAGGGAGGCGGAGAAGAGAATTGGAGACGGTATCAAGTTCACCGTATGCAGGACCAACGATCCGTTTTGCTGGGACCACGCCGGGAGGAACGAGGAAAGGCGGTTGGAAACTGGAGCGGATCAGAGAGGGAATTGGTACGCTGCTCTCGGCGACCTTCAAAAAATGGAACTTAGGTCCCGATGATTTGCGGACGCGGCATTATTGCCTGGAGAGGGCCGATTGCCGCCTTGCGATTGACAGGCCACGCCTGCGGCACAAAGCTGATCGCGGGCAAGGGGCGGGGGGTAGGGGCGCTTGGGGTTAGGGAGCGGAATGACCGTCTTTGAGTTTGAGGGGTATGCATGCAAGTGACACATGATACCCTGTTGTCTTTAGACTTTGTAGTCTAGGATCTGTTCTTTGCGAGAAAAGACCTGTGTATCAAATGGCAAGTCCTTATATGGTGTGCTGCAACTCGGGCGTAGGCGGACACCTGCAACCAGGATATGCGCCGCATGGTATGCCAGAGGCGACGTTTAGCTGCTGAGATCCGCTGAGTCCACGAGGCTTTGCAGGGAGGTTCTCGCAACCTCTCCCCCCCGTCGAGGGGCTGTAAACTCTACGGGAGCTTGTGGGATCAACTCCGTGAATTTGCCGACTGCCTCCCAGGTGTTGAAGGAGTATCGGCTTAAGAGGGCCTGCTGGTTCGCCACACGGAGCTGTAGCCTCCAGCAGAGTAAATTTTTCGGCCGCAGCAAGTCCATAACGTTGGCCTCCTAGACTTTGGCGCGGGGGCTTGTTGCGACGTGCCGCTCCCGCTCTTGACTGAACTGCACCACACAATGAGCAGGGGGCCGGGTGCACATACAGGTATCGTAACCCGTGGAGCACAATACTTTCTTTCCACTCCTGGCCGTCGGGGAAATGGACGCCGGAGTTTGCCAGATGGTGTCGGCTCTGGCCTGGATGGATTTGATGAATGGAGGGCCACCTGGTAGGTGTTTCCGCTGAGAGATTGCCTGACACAGGGTCCTCCACCTCAGGGACTTTCTCACCTGGAGCTTATATTTAGGGCTATGCGCCTCAAAGATCCTGGTCGCCTGCAGATCGATAGGGGGGAGGCCCGACGAGGATGTGCCCGCCACGCTCTCATCTGGGGAAGAGAGAGACAACCCTGGAATGAGCGGGTCCTGTACGAGCTGCATCTGGTGGGCCTCCGCCTCCGGGACATCTAGGCTGCTCTGGAGCTTGTATGTACATTCTGTATCAGTAGGAGTGGTCTACTGATTGCGGCCTCCGTGCCCGGTTCAGAACGTGCCCGGGCGTGATTGGGCCAAGGTTCACCCTGGCTTGGTGGTAGCCCAGGGTGTCCAAAGACACTGAGGTGGCCCTTGGTCCTGATGTGCTGGGTTCGATCTCCATAAGATGCGCTGTGTGTGTATGGGGAGGCGACGGATGATGTGGCACGGTACGCGAGGCAGATGGACCATGCCAGTGCGTCCATAATTAGGCGTCCTTCGCGGTGCTGGCAAAGGTACTGGGAGCCGTGGACGATATGAAGAGCCGGGACGGACCTAGACAGTGGCCGAGGTCACGTGCCAACGTCGAAGCCTGAGTCGGCGCGAGGCTCGCGTGCGGATCTGGAGTGGTGCCGATGGTAGACGGAGACCGGATTCTGGTCGGTGCCCGAGATACGACCGGCACCGGAATGGAGAATGGGTAGCCGGGACTGCGAGCGGCGTCGGATCGTTGATCGGTGCCGGATGCGAATTGGTGCGAAGCCCGGGAACGTCACGGTGATCCCAACGAGATCAGCGGGCTCCTGGTGCCGAGAGGTGGGTCCGCACATGGCAGGCTTGCCACGCGACTGAATAACCACACGGCGGTGCGGGGTTGGGCAGCTCAAGGCTTGATAGAGCTACAAAGTCCCACGCTTGGAGTAGGTCTCAGGCGAGTCGGAACGATGAGCTCTCCACGGATGGGCCGGGGAGCTGGGAGGCACCGGATCGACGCTCCTGGGAGGCCGGAATCAACGGTGCGAGGCAGGCGGTGCGCGGCTGCTGGGCGTGCCAGGCGATCCGACCTGGAGCTGTGCTCTAACTGCGGTGTGACCAAGGTTCCACAGGAGCCTTGAGTCTCTTGCTCCTGCGGGAGTGGGGGCGGTGCCGCTGGAGGACTGGGCGGTGACGGAGGTCCGAAGGTGTCTTCGCCGTGCCGGAACGGACGAAGCACTTGTTCTGGTGCCGGAGACGTGGCCGAGGATGGAGGAAGTCTGAGAGCTGCCTCCATCAAAAGTTGTTTTAGGCGAGAGTCCCGCTCTTTTCGGTCGCGGGCTTGAATGCCTTACAGATTATGGCACTTGTCCATAGATGGCTCTCGCCGAGGCACTTTAAACAGCAGTCGTGCGGATCTCTGTGGGCAGCGTGGCGATGGCAGGTCCACAGGGTTTGAAGCCGGTGAACCGGGCATCGGCCCGGTGCGCCTGCGGGAGAGAAAGGGCGAACTCCCGATCCTCTAAAAATATACACTACTACAACTATACTAACAGTAATTAACAATGAACTAGAGAAAAACTATGTCACTAAAAGCTAAAGAACGAGCAATCGCTAGGGTAGGTGGAAAGTCAGCTATGCCGCGCTCACACTGTTCCAACGACCGACACGAGCGGTAAAACTGAGGAGCGGGCGGGCCGGCAGGGTATATATTAAGGTGCACATACCGGCACACTCCAGGGGGCGACCTGCGGCCCACTGAGTGTTGCTAGGGTAAAAGTTTCTCCGACGAACGGCACGCAGAGCGCGCGGCACCTAACTGGAATGGATATTAGCAAGCACTCGAAGAAGAAAACTCAATCCCCACAATGGGCCACGAAGAAACTCATTCCCCCAGTAATTCCCTGTGGATCCTCAAGACAGCGACGTGCCCAGTGACCATCCCTGTGATTCAACAAACATGTGACCTGCTCATGTGACCCTAGCACCATTTGGGGACAGTAACTTTCTCACAAACAGGAGCTGTGGGTTTGTTTGGGACAGTAATTGTCCATGCACATGGCAGAGAATATAAAAAGACATCTCAGGTTGCCTCTTTTCCTGGTCTAATTCTCTGGACTGTGGATTTACACCTAAAGGAGCATCTTGAACTACAGACTGAGCCCTTCCAATCTCTTGGAAGTTACCAGAGAGATGTTACAAGTCAGCAGTCATTTCCATCACTGCTACACACTGCTAAGGACTTTGCAGTCATTTGTATTTATATGATCTATTAACCATTTATCTATCCCTTTTCTTTTGTATAAATCTTTAGTTACCTTAATGAGCATTGCTGACAGTGTGATATTTGGGTAAGATCTGAAATATATATTGACCTGAGAGTGTCTCTGATCCTCTGGGATTAGTAAGAACTTCACATATGGTGAATTAGGTTTCCCATAATCTCTCACCATATCAGAACTATTTATCTGGATCAGAGCCGAGGGCTGGAATGTCTAAGCAGGACTATGTTTGGCTCTGGTTAACCCAGTATTGCACTGCAGAAGCTATTTTGCAACTGCTTAGTGAATCTATTAAGCTAGAATACTGTTCGGTGTTGCTGCGGGTGAGGGGCAAGAGTGCTGTCGTATTAGGATGACATCATTGACTACATTTATGTAAGGGAGAACACTAACCCAATATCCTCAGTTCCTTCTCCGTAGCCCACACACACAGCCTTGAAGTTCAAAGGACTCCAAGGGAGAGGAGAAGACAGATGGATAGTGTGAGAGTTAAACAGAACTACTTCTGTCTGCAATCTAGTTAGCCTCTCTTCTTATAATTAGTTTCTTAGGTGTACTCTTAATTTAGTTAGAGTAGTTGGAGCTGCTTGCTTCAGATTTTCCAAAAGGCTCTGTCAGATCCCAAACCCCGTACAGAATTCAAAAGGTTTGAGTCCTGGTCAGCCCTCTTTCCGTAGACTGCTGCATGTTTGGTGCCTAGTGTGCCTGGGAGAGGTTCACATATGTCCTAGAGAACAATTTGCTATGCTTTCACCCCTCGCATGAGAAAGGACAGACAGCTAAGCTTGGAGGCCCGTTTGACTTCTTTGAGCCTCCAAGTAGACCATCTTAGTGCTCCTTCAAAAGTTTCAAGGTCTGGCTTCTGTAAAGCGATCTGAGATTCACACTGCCACTCCAGCTTTGATACTTTTGGACACCTGAGAAACGGCTATTCAATTTAATTTCACACTGGGACCTTTGACTTCTGTCTTCACACTCTCTTCGGGGATCCCTCTTGTGAGAAACTTCTATGAGAGGAAGAAGTTCTCTCCTACGAAAAGTTCCTCTACAATACCAAGTAACAGGATTTTACTCAAGATAGTTCCCAATGCTCAGGAAGTCTAAAGGTCTTATACCCATCCTGAACCCCAGACACCTCAACACATGAACAAATACTTTCAAGTTCATGATGCTAACACTAGGGGATATTATCCTGTCCCTGTCCAAGGTAAAAGGAGTGCAGGTGTCAATCTAAAGAGTGTATAATCCCATCCACCTCAAATATCTTTGGTTTTATGGGGGAACAAATAATTTCCTCAATTTCAGTCTGTCCACTGCACCAAGGGTCTTCACAAAATGATTCTTGGTAGTCTCAGCACATCTCATATCTCAGACACAAGGTTATGTGCGTTTATCCCTATTTAGGTGACTGACTCCTAAGGGCCAGCTCTCAACAGGATCTCTCCTCCAAAGTTCAATACGTATGTGACTTCCTGCAGTCACTTGGGTTGTTGATCAACTGGGAGAACTCCTTACAGCTCACTCAAAGGATCACCTTTATCAGAGTTGTCCTTAGACTCCACTCAAGCCAGAAGAGAGATTCCTAAAGATAAGAGACCCCCGATAACTCTCAGGGATCAACCAATGCAGACAACAATTCTTCCTATGATTCCAAAGTTTTATGGCCTCTTCTACCTATGTTATACCTTTTGCTCATCTGCAGATGATGAGGCCTCTACAACGCTGAGTAATGTCTGTGTACACAATCTGAAAAGGAAGCTAATCATATCCCCCAAACTGCTGCAACAGCTTTGCTGGAGGGAGATCAGAGACAACATACTGCAAGGGGTATCATTCATTCCTGCATCCCCTACTGTTAAACCCATCTCAGATGCCTCGGTTGGGGTTCTCATTGGCATGACCTCTGGAACACCTGGAATTCCAACTCCACATCAGTGTTCTGGAACTCGGGTCTATAAGATGTGTTCCCAAAGGCCTTCTACCTGTCCATACAACACTGCGTAGTACAGGTGCTCATAGACAATACCATGGCCATATACTATATTAGCAAACAGTGGGAAGCATGCTCCCAGGCCCTCTCCATGGCAGAAGGCAAATGGTGGCTCTGGTATACTCACCACATTCACCTGCTAGAAGTAGTCAACATGAGAGGAGAACATACAGATGCACTCAGCAGGATGTCTTACAACCAACAAAAATGGTCTTTAAATTGGTCAGTGGTATCCTCACTATGTCTTATTTTCATATCTAGCAAGTACTGGCAAACGTTCATAGCTGATATGGGCATTGACATGTGTACACTGAATATGGGTTGATTTGTATACATTTCCAGCCCTGTACTATATGTTTAAAATTGTGTGGATTGCAGGTAGTTTGTGATCTGAGAAAACACTGCTCAGACTTCTGGGATAGGAAGTAAAGAAGACTTATGTGTACCTTTGATACTGAAAAGGAAGTAAGATAGGCAGATTGTAACTAACTCATGCTGGAATTTGGCCAGGATACTTGGGATAATTTTCTCATTCGTCTGAAAAGTCTCATTGGATATTTAATTATCACAGGGTTACCAGGACCTAAGTTTTGTATGTCTTCAGCAGCACAAAGCCCTTTTACGCTGTGCTGGGGCACTGAATCAGGGCTGACTCAGAAGGAGTGCTATATATTTAATCATCAGTACTGTATCTCCAGGACATAGGGATTCCTTGGAGGTCCCATTCAAGTTCTGATTTATACAGACGTTGCTCAGATAGTGAGATCAGATGATATGATAAACGGCATGGTTTCTTTTTAAGGAATTTAGGCAATAACCATGCACATTTCTCATCACAATAGATTTTTAGATTTAGTGGTCATTAACAATAATGAAACTGTACTTATTTGAAAAAACCACAAGCAGTCCTTGTGGCACCTTAAAGACTAACAAATTTATTTGGGCATAAATTTGTTAGTCTCTAAGGTGCCACAAGGACTCCTTGTTGTTTTTGCTAATACAGACTGACACGGCTACCCCTCTGAAACCAGTACTTATTTGAGTTTCTTTTAAACCAAAATCACACAACACTTTACAGATATTAAGTAATTAGCCTTTCAGTGTAGATAATTATTGCTTAACATGTTTTACATTTGAGTAAACTGAGCCACAAAGAGGCTAAATCAGTTGCTCAAGGAGCTGGGAGTAGAATCCATGAGTACTGACTCCCAAGCTATGTCTTTGCTGCTACATACAGTATGTTTTTACATTCAGATTGTCTACTTGAGCTAGTTGTCTCAGTATAAAATCCTAGTGGAAACAAGATACAGGTAGTTTTTAACCTCATTGTAGGTAGTCAGGTCAACACTATAACCGCCTCCCCCAATTTGGGATTTATCTCAACTAGCTATATCAAGGTAATGACTACAGTAGAGTATAACAATCCACCCTAGGGAGTTCCTCAGCTTCATCGACTGGCTGGAGAAGGGTTCTGACCGCTGGATGTGTGTCCGGGCACTCACTTCCACATGTTCCTCAACGCCTCTGCGGTCGCCTTAACATTACGGACGCACCTGCTCGTGGCGTGGGGCGCACACCTGGGCGGCCCCGGCCGCCATCAGGTCCTTTTTTGCACCCCCTAAGTGAGATCTGGCGGTCATATCAGATGGTCGGCGAGGGAGCGCAGAGCAGTATGGACCTGGCTGCCTAAGCGGGTTCCGCTTACTGCCACCATACTGCGGCGCCGTTGTGTGCAGATCTCCGGATCAATCAACATATGGGTCGACAGCTGATATTAGTAGACGCCGGGGTGAGGCACGAAGGTGTCATTCTCCCGTGGTCAGGGTAGCGACATGCATTGTGGGATCTCGTTTGAAGCCCCCCACTCCATAGAGCTGGTGGATCACTTCCTTTCTCCTTGGGGTCGCGACACGCTCCAGATCATCTGAGCAGTCCTGTCCTACAAGCACGAATGGTCTGCCCTCCATCCGGATGTCCTCCACTCAATCTGTCGAAGAGCGTGCGCGAGGGGGGGCTTATCCCGAGATCGGCTGGTTTGGTCCAAGAAAATAAACAAGGAGAAGGGGTATCCATGGCTGTTCTGGTCCCACAAGGCGTGCACGTCTCTCCGGGGCTCCCGGACGACTTCATGGATCCCCGTCGGTCGGGGTCCCTGTTATGCCTTTCCACCGTTTCCAACGTCCGCAGGACAAAGACCGCCTCATCCTGAGCACGCCGGCTTGGCGATGGCAGCCATGTTTACCCCCAGACTGTCCTCGACCTGTCCCTGCGGACCAATCCTGCGCTGTGGGACCAGGGACTTGATCGAGCAGGACTTCGGCAGCTTCACCACTTCCGGACCTGGCCGTTCAGTTCCCTCTCAGCTCTGAGTCTCGCCATGTTCCCAGCTGGTCTAACCAGTTGCAGAGTCCCTAGGCTTTCCGCTGCAGGCAACGGTGTTGTGGTCGGTAGAGAAAGCCCTCCACTCGCGGGACTACCCGCGAAATGGAAGCAGGTTTCTGCTTACTGTGGTATGGTGTCCAATTCTCGCATGGTCAACTCCCCAGCTCCTGTATCAATCCTCCAGCCATCTGGATTGAATGAGTGGTCCCTTAAGAGACAGGGTGGTGGGGGGCGGATCTCCTTACCTGCGAGTCCACCTTCGCCGTCATATTCACTTCCACCCGAAAGCATGGCAATTACATTCCTCCATGTCTTCAGGTCCTCAAGGCTAGAACCGTGTAACCCTCAGTCTGCACAGCCCGCCGCTAACCCTACCTGACTCAATCCCTTGTTCTAACAATAGCTCGGCCCCTTTCGAGCACTTTGCAATGTTGTGCCTCTGTTGACTGTTCTGGGTAAGACGGCCTTCTAGTCGCCATTACCTCGGAGGCGGTCTCGGCAACTCGCGCACGGTACTGTCGACTCTCCACTACCTGTCTCTCCATAAGACAAGGGTTTTGCAAGCCCTGGCGACCTTACCGGGCGTTCCATCCCCAAGTTCAGTCTCCTGCCTTTCACAGTGAAACCAGGAATCTTTCTGCCAGTTCTGCCACTAAACCACACAGCTCGAGGACTGCGATACCGTAGCATCCATACCTTAAGAGACCTGGAGGGCTCCGCATGTCTACACGAAGCTGCGGCACCAAGCTGTCGTTCCATCACGGCGTCTTGTTAAGCTCCAGTGGCGGAGCAATAGGAGGGCAGCGGCAGTATCTCCTCTCAGCGCATTGCATCTTGGGTCACTCATGTATCTCGCGAGCTGCTATACTGGCTCGCGTCCAGCCGGGCCAATCTCGAACTCGCCCACTCTACGGCGAGCTCAGCTGGTGCTGCTGCTTTCTTTGGCGAATGTTCTGTGCATGGAAATCTGCCGTGCAGCACCTGGTCATTTTCATGTCCACACCTTCGCGAACTAATTACGCATTGGTTCCACAATCTAGAGACCACGACTACTCCTCGGCTCGCAGGTCTTTCATCTCCGCTATTCTCTCTCCGCACCCCACCGCCGAGGTAAGCTTGGGTAACACCCACTGGAATATGGATTATGATGCAAGCCACTCGAAAGAAAGAAAGCAAGACGGTCTATCACCTTTGTAATGTTGTCATCTTCGAGATGTGTTGCTCATAGTTCCATGTCCCACCCGCCTCCTTCCCCATGGTCGGATAGCACCGCAAGAAGGAACTGAGCAACGGCGGGCGCAAGGTATTATATGGCGCCCATACCGGCGCCAGCTCCAGGGCGAGGTGG
>NC_133771.1:14673033-14762296 GCF_003597395.2 Chelonoidis abingdonii | reverse complement strand
GTGACCTGCCGGCCCACCGAGTGTTGCTAGGGTAAAAGTTTCTCCGACGAATGTGCACGCGGCGCGCGCACACCTAACTGGAATGGATATGAGCAACACATCTCGAAGAACAACAGTTACAAAGGTGAGTAACCGTCTTTTATTGATAGGCCATCAATACGTGGCTATCTAGCCCTGATGTAAATCTATCTGATGAATGTCATCCAAGAATACAACACAGTTTTTTAAGATAGAAGTACATAGCCAATATTCATAACTTCAGATACAAAGATGTGAATGGAATTTCACAGAAGAGAGTAAAAGCACTTCTGTTCCCTGAGAGGTGTCTTCCTCCTGAATAGCAAAGGCCTGCTGCAAACAATGGGAATGTTAATGCTTCTCGAATTAAAGGCCAAAGAATCCTTTAGAATGAAAAGTACTGAGCAACCTAAATATATGGGACAGTGCCCACATAGTGTGTTCTTCTGTTGATACAGGAAAGAAAACTGATCCAAAAAGAAAGTGTAGATAAAAACTTATCCTTATGGCAAAACCATGAGAGTTTTACTCTCAGCATGGGCAGCATGTGAACTGAGGCTCAGGGAAGCCACCCTCCAGCCCAGCCTACCCCTTCTGCCTGAGGCTATGATGGAAAATTAGTTTTGCTTGATCATTGGTGTAGCGGTCTTACGGGCATTACCTGTCATGGATCAGTGTGGGCAGTCAGGCCTAGTGGCTGGAGCAGTGGCAGTCAGAAACTGAGCAGACCTGGTACAGGAGTGATTGCAGCTCCGGATGTAAGAATCTTAGAGGTACCTGCCATAGGTGTAATTTTTGTGAGCATCTTTTTGGTCTTATTTTTTTTTTGTAAATCTGAATAAATAAATAAACATAACTAAATCGTTTTGACAGTCAGTCTCTAAGGGCACACCAGTCTATCACCCTGACAGGGACTAGGATCAAAGCCCAGAGGAGATAACATTTCGACAGTGGTATATTTTTTAACAGTCCTATTTCTAATTCCATCTCAAAACTCAGAGCAAGCATGTGCCCATCATGATAACTTTGGTCATAAACTGCATGGGATATGGTGGATCATAGAATTATAGAATATTAGGTTTGAAAGGGACCTCAGCAAGTCATTTAGTCCAATCCTCTGCTCAAAGCAGGACCAATCCCTAACTAAATCATATACCTGTCATAGAGGCCATGAGATCCTAGAATACTGTTCGGTGTTGCTGCGGGTGAGGGGCAAGAGTGCTGTCGTATTAGGATGACATCATTGACTACATTTATGTAAGGGAGAACACTAACCCAATATCCTCAGTTCCTTCTCCGTAGCCCACACACACAGCCTTGAAGTTCAAAGGACTCCAAGGGAGAGGAGAAGACAGATGGATAGTGTGAGAGTTAAACAGAACTACTTCTGTCTGCAGTCTAGTTAGCCTCTCTTCTTATAATTAGTTTCTTAGGTGTACTCTTAATTTAGTTAGAGTAGTTGGAGCTGCTTGCTTCAGATTTTCCAAAAGGCTCTGTCAGATCCCAAACCCCGTACAGAATTCAAAAGGTTTGAGTCCTGGTCAGCCCTCTTTCCGTAGACTGCTGCATGTTTGGTGCCTAGTGTGCCTGGGAGAGGTTCACATATGTCCTAGAGAACAATTTGCTATGCTTTCACCCCTCGCATGAGAAAGGACAGACAGCTAAGCTTGGAGGCCCGTTTGACTTCTTTGAGCCTCCAAGTAGACCATCTTAGTGCTCCTTCAAAAGTTTCAAGGTCTGGCTTCTGTAAAGCGATCTGAGATTCACACTGCCACTCCAGCTTTGATACTTTTGGACACCTGAGAAACGGCTATTCAATTTAATTTCACACTGGGACCTTTGACTTCTGTCTTCACACTCTCTTCGGGGATCCCTCTTGTGAGAAACTTCTATGAGAGGAAGAAGTTCTCTCCTACGAAAAGTTCCTCTACAATACCAAGTAACAGGATTTTACTCAAGATAGTTCCCAATGCTCAGGAAGTCTAAAGGTCTTATACCCATCCTGAACCCCAGACACCTCAACACATGAACAAATACTTTCAAGTTCATGATGCTAACACTAGGGGATATTATCCTGTCCCTGTCCAAGGTAAAAGGAGTGCAGGTGTCAATCTAAAGAGTGTATAATCCCATCCACCTCAAATATCTTTGGTTTTATGGGGGAACAAATAATTTCCTCAATTTCAGTCTGTCCACTGCACCAAGGGTCTTCACAAAATGATTCTTGGTAGTCTCAGCACATCTCATATCTCAGACACAAGGTTATGTGCGTTTATCCCTATTTAGGTGACTGACTCCTAAGGGCCAGCTCTCAACAGGATCTCTCCTCCAAAGTTCAATACGTATGTGACTTCCTGCAGTCACTTGGGTTGTTGATCAACTGGGAGAACTCCTTACAGCTCACTCAAAGGATCACCTTTATCAGAGTTGTCCTTAGACTCCACTCAAGCCAGAAGAGAGATTCCTAAAGATAAGAGACCCCCGATAACTCTCAGGGATCAACCAATGCAGACAACAATTCTTCCTATGATTCCAAAGTTTTATGGCCTCTTCTACCTATGTTATACCTTTTGCTCATCTGCAGATGATGAGGCCTCTACAACGCTGAGTAATGTCTGTGTACACAATCTGAAAAGGAAGCTAATCATATCCCCCAAACTGCTGCAACAGCTTTGCTGGAGGGAGATCAGAGACAACATACTGCAAGGGGTATCATTCATTCCTGCATCCCCTACTGTTAAACCCATCTCAGATGCCTCGGTTGGGGTTCTCATTGGCATGACCTCTGGAACACCTGGAATTCCAACTCCACATCAGTGTTCTGGAACTCGGGTCTATAAGATGTGTTCCCAAAGGCCTTCTACCTGTCCATACAACACTGCGTAGTACAGGTGCTCATAGACAATACCATGGCCATATACTATATTAGCAAACAGTGGGAAGCATGCTCCCAGGCCCTCTCCATGGCAGAAGGCAAATGGTGGCTCTGGTATACTCACCACATTCACCTGCTAGAAGTAGTCAACATGAGAGGAGAACATACAGATGCACTCAGCAGGATGTCTTACAACCAACAAAAATGGTCTTTAAATTGGTCAGTGGTATCCTCACTATGTCTTATTTTCATATCTAGCAAGTACTGGCAAACGTTCATAGCTGATATGGGCATTGACATGTGTACACTGAATATGGGTTGATTTGTATACATTTCCAGCCCTGTACTATATGTTTAAAATTGTGTGGATTGCAGGTAGTTTGTGATCTGAGAAAACACTGCTCAGACTTCTGGGATAGGAAGTAAAGAAGACTTATGTGTACCTTTGATACTGAAAAGGAAGTAAGATAGGCAGATTGTAACTAACTCATGCTGGAATTTGGCCAGGATACTTGGGATAATTTTCTCATTCGTCTGAAAAGTCTCATTGGATATTTAATTATCACAGGGTTACCAGGACCTAAGTTTTGTATGTCTTCAGCAGCACAAAGCCCTTTTACGCTGTGCTGGGGCACTGAATCAGGGCTGACTCAGAAGGAGTGCTATATATTTAATCATCAGTACTGTATCTCCAGGACATAGGGATTCCTTGGAGGTCCCATTCAAGTTCTGATTTATACAGACGTTGCTCAGATAGTGAGATCAGATGATATGATAAACGGCATGGTTTCTTTTTAAGGAATTTAGGCAATAACCATGCACATTTCTCATCACAATAGATTTTTAGATTTAGTGGTCATTAACAATAATGAAACTGTACTTATTTGAAAAAACCACAAGCAGTCCTTGTGGCACCTTAAAGACTAACAAATTTATTTGGGCATAAATTTGTTAGTCTCTAAGGTGCCACAAGGACTCCTTGTTGTTTTTGCTAATACAGACTGACACGGCTACCCCTCTGAAACCAGTACTTATTTGAGTTTCTTTTAAACCAAAATCACACAACACTTTACAGATATTAAGTAATTAGCCTTTCAGTGTAGATAATTATTGCTTAACATGTTTTACATTTGAGTAAACTGAGCCACAAAGAGGCTAAATCAGTTGCTCAAGGAGCTGGGAGTAGAATCCATGAGTACTGACTCCCAAGCTATGTCTTTGCTGCTACATACAGTATGTTTTTACATTCAGATTGTCTACTTGAGCTAGTTGTCTCAGTATAAAATCCTAGTGGAAACAAGATACAGGTAGTTTTTAACCTCATTGTAGGTAGTCAGGTCAACACTATAACCGCCTCCCCCAATTTGGGATTTATCTCAACTAGCTATATCAAGGTAATGACTACAGTACCTTACCTCCACTAGGATTTTACATCAAAATAGCTATCTTGGGTTAACTGTCTCCAAGTGAAAACACACTTGTGTTTGCAGTGAAGACATAGCCCCGGTCCTGTGCTATCACCATTAGAAATAATTTGCTATGAACTCAGGAGATTGTTTTCAGTCTAAAAAATGGGGGGCCTGGGTTTATTTTTACTTCTAGAAAAGAGCCCCTAACTCCAACCTGTGAAATTATTGACTTGAGGAATATGATGTTGACCCCTTCTATATAGACTGTTTCTTGCTCTTGTAATTTTCTTGAAGTCTGGAATCAATATGGTCGGTACCACATTTGAGTTGTAGCTAGTTATTCTTTTTAATTCTAAAAATGATTTCATTACAAGCTATGACATGAATTGTGAATGTGAAATCATGTTAATATCAAAAACATATGAAGATGCATGCTGTAGTATATTCTAACGTTTCTTAAAGTTAGCATCTTTCTAAAATATTCTTTTGAATGGCATATTTAAAGGGCAAAAATGAAAGCTCCTTGGCAGTTCAGTTAAATGCTGTAGAAACATTGCCTCTGGATCTTAGAAAGGAATCATTAAATTTGGATGTTCATCTGATCAAACAAAAGAAGGATGAGTAGATTTTGTCAGTGGGCTGGATTTTATTTCCCAAGGCTAACAGCCATCTCCAGGACTTTGTCAGACCTTCTAACAATTTTTTTCTGCCATTGTCAGATGGTATTATTTAAAACCAGTTCATCCACTTGTGTGGGATTCATATCGTATAACATACAGCAACTGTGACAAGAAGACTCTTATGCTGGAGATGTTATTCAAAGCCCTGTTGATTCTCTCAGGCTGCAGACATCTGCCGGAAAAAATTGTACTACGCATAGCATCTGGTGTTAGGTCCCATCTCCTCAGGAAGACCAAATCAAACGATTTACAAAAAGGGACACACACGCACTACATCCGCTTGGAAAAAGTGTATATCATTAAAAAAATGTATATCAGAGATGTTTTAGCTGTTAACTCGTATCAGAAGCTAATTGTTTTATAATAGTATCGTCAGATATACTGAAGTCAGGCAGTTTGCCTTACATATAACCACACACATACAAAATGAAAGTGTTAGTTGCACAATCTTTCCCTGTGCATACTAAGACTGGAGAGCTGTTTTCCAGTTACTGAACTGAAGTAAAGTTCTCAGGGAGATGATATAACAATCAACTTGATAATCTTGATATCTTTAATTTTGTTTTTGTTAAGTTAATTGGTACACTTTTGATTGACATCTCCAAATATGACCTTCAAACAGTCATGAAAAACTCAAAAACCCTAAGCGTGCAGTAAAAGCAGCAAAGAATCCTGTGGCACCTTATAGACTAACAGATGTTTTGGAGCATGAGCTTTCGTGGGTGAATACCCACTTTGTTAGATGCATGCATCTGACGAAGTGGGTATTCACCCACAAAAGCTCATGCTCCAAAACGTCTGTTAGTCTATAAGGTGCCACAGGATTCTTTGCTGCTTTTACAGATCCAGACTAACACGGCTACCCCTCTGATACTAAGCATGCAGTAGCAGTCATCACTGCAGAGTCAACATTTACTAACACTTACAATAGTATATCTTATAAGATATTGCAATTGTTCATATAACATAACGTGGTAACTGTGGCCATTCACTTTGAATGGTGACTACTATAAGATTATTAGTTCTTTGCAACCAAGGCTCAAAATATTATCATTAAAGTTGTTGTTCTGTACGGGCTAAATTCAATATGCCCAAGATTCTGAATTTCAAATTCACCTATATTGAAAGCACAGGAAAATATCGTGAGCATTTTGATAGATTCTATAGTGCTTTTTTTATCTGTCCATAAAGAGAATATACATATAGCATGCACACACTCACACTTTATTAATGTTTTATGCATATGGTACATGTCTGGAGATGTGGCATGTGTAGTTTAATCACCCTAAGGTATCTGGAATCCAGCAACTGTTAGTGCAACATAAAGGTTGAAAGTATCAAGCTATAGAAAGGTAGGAAATGATTGGTGTAACTGAAACTTTCAAAACTGTCCCTTTATATTTATGCCTTGAAATATCAACTCTTTGTACATTGTTTTAAATTGCTAGTGTCAATAGAGCTGTAGTTTCCTCAGTGATAAAGTCTGTGGGGCTCTGCTGATTTACTCTAGCTGAAGATCTGACCCATTATCGTTAGAATTTGTGTAATATTTACTTCTCAATAAGATTTGCAGATGTTTTGAACAAATTCTTTCTAAGTATGTTTTTAAATTATGTATGTCCAAAATGTATGGCAAAAGTGTTATTTTTAATATTATTTTAGTTTTACACACACAGAGTTCAGAAATGGATGCACAAATTTTGTTACATATTTTCCCAAACTTCTCCTAGGAGCTGAGAAAAAGCATGGAAAAATCTCTTATGCAAATGAAATTGTTTCAGAAAATTATGAGTAATTGAGACTAATGGAGGCTGATAATGGATATTGAACTTCATCTTTACAGCTTCTGCTAGCATGGATGAATGGCCGTGTGTGTGTATACAGGGTGTCATCTTCCTATACACATTGGGAAGCTGAATTTTCAAACATGGAAACAGAACATCCAGATCCTGCTTTTGGACACTCAAACCCATGACTTGGTGACTAAGAGCCCACTTACGTGTGCAAAATATGCAGATTTGGGGTGTCTTGTTGAAACAGCCCTATTTATAAATTAGGTCCATGGTATGCAGTATGGCTGAGATCTGTAGGCAACTTTGAAAATCTCAGTCCATATATATATAATATTTATATATAATATTTACGTTTTGATTCAGAATTAGAAAGCCTTAAAGTAAGTGTATATGTTAAACATCTAAAGCCACATGATATCTGTAAAACTTAGCTGGGTGCATGGCCAGACAGCGTTAACTGATTATATCTACATTTGTAACATTATGATTCTCAAGGGCTAGATCCTTGGAAAGTTGCACATATTTGTTATCAGTTTAAATCATCACTATAAAACTGCCTTTGTTTTGGAAATATAAACAAAGACTTGACAGTTAAAAAGGATGAAGATACTGTCCATGGGGAAAATAAATGGAATTATAACAAAAGGAGTAAAAGTACTGATTTCAGCTAAACATTACTTTTATGTAGTGTCTTTAATAAAAAAGAAACCCTTTAAACTATTTTAATAAAAATGTTTTTTCTAATGTGTTGCATTAAATACTATACTTAAACAAATATTTAAATATTATATTAGCTTTTCTGCATACTTGACATGAATGTAATTCTACCTGCCTGCCAAGTATGTCAAAACCCCAAATCCACTTGCATTTGCCAGGGTAAATGTTTAGTTTGTTTTCCCACATAATGTGCTCTTTAAAGTGTCACCAGCATAGCAAATCTGATTGCTTTTTAATAGAGACATGGTGGTTTTTTTGCTTTCATTAGGAAACAGAATAAACTATCAGTAAAGCTTATGCTAATGAATCCAAATACAGTAGATGCTCTTTGTTCTCCCTCCCCCCCCCCAGGAAATATACCCTTCAAAACTATTGTACTAGTATTTTATTTTTATAAATACATAAAGCATAAGTATTAGTATGGTTATTTATAGCATCACAAAGTAAGGACCCAGTTCTGAGAAGTGTGTAGGCCTTGCTCCTTCCATTGAAGTCAATGGAAGTTATGGATGCTCTACACCACTCTCCAAAAATCTAAATATTCTACGTACCATGAAATGGTAGAAATGATTTAAGACCTGATTTACTGGAGGTGCATGTTTAGGTAAATCTGATTTCTACAGTGTGGAACATCCACATTTTGGACATTAAATGGAACTGTGCGAAAGATACCAATTTCCATCTATAGGGGTTTTGCAAACTTTTTCTTTGTTTTTTTTTGGTTTGCATGGGTTTACATCTCATTGTGTTTCATTTTGACTTTCAGGTGTGAACAAACCCCCAGAACTCATTGGTTTGGGGTTTTGTTATGAAATTTTGCACAACTCAAAAATGTTTTGTGTGGGATTTTGCAGGGGAAAATCCTTTGGGTATTTTTTTTTATTTTTTCTTTACAGAAACAGTCCCATAGTATTTTTGGTTTGTTGTAGTATTTTAATTAATGTCAACCAGCATCTGGTTTTTGGTTTTATGTGAACCCTTTGTAATTTTGTGGGGCGCTTATTCTTGGGCATAAGAAACAAGACAAATTAAACTGAGAATGATGGCCCAGATTTGCATAATTTTCCATTTGTGTTTACTGAGGCAAAGTCAGTTCATTCCGGGGGTTTGCCTGCATCCTTTCTGAAACCATTGGAGAAGAGAGAGAATAGTTTTATGATACTGCACTTTGGACAAGTTACAGTGTCTCTGTGTCTCTGTTCCCCATTTTTATAATGGAGATAATCCCTACATCAAGGGATCTGTGATGGTAAATTCCTTAATGTCTGTGAGCTGTTCAGATACAGTGGTGATGAGTATCATGGAAAATCCTACACAATTAATTAAATAAATAAACAATAAAAGATCACACAGATTAGCAGTAGATTCATGGATGAATACACAATGGGCCAAATCCTGCTCTTACATATGTGCATCCCTAATGAGAGCAACATTTGTCCTGGTATCTCTCTTTTTCTATTCTTCTTCAATCAGTCTTTAGTTTTGAGTCTGAGGGTCTGATTCTCCATTGCCCTACACCTTGTATAGCTTTGTACCCTAGTGTACAGTGGGTGTAAACTGCTGTTATTCTGGCTTGGGAGTATTATACACACCTCTCTGCACTCACTTTGCTCTGTCGATGACTACAGAAGGTTCGGAGTAACTGAGAATCAAGCCTTAACAGTTGCCTTGCTTTAAAAGTCTGTAATAACCATTCAGCGATCTGCAAATGCCTGATAAACACTTGCATAAACCAGCCTTACTCACTCTCTTCATTAAAGTCGCACAGCAATTTGGTGGCAGCGCCACAAATGGGACCTAGCATTGCTGATGCCCAGTTCCTTGTTCTAACAGCTAGACAACACTCTTGCACACATGAGCCTGTGTTTGAAATCGTGCATCACTTGTGCACTGACTTCATGCTCCAATTTCCCAAAGAGTATTTGCACATCATTTTGTAGTATGCTGATCACATACAGTTGACTTCACTGAATTTGGTGCTAGTTTTACTATTGGTTTCAGTGGGAGCAAGGTCTGGCCCACAGTGCTTACATGCTAGTCTGTGTATATTAAATAATTCCTTTTAATCATGCTTTACTGAATGCTTGTTAATGTAGGTTCTTTGTGCAGTAAATATCTATAACTTTAGTACCAGGCAAATAAATTGAAACTATAGTAAAGAACAGAACTATAAGATATGTAGATGAATACAGTAAGTTGGGGAAGAGTCAACATAGCTTTTGCAAAGGAAAATCATGCCTCACCAATTTATTACCAAGTAGTGCTGTCAGTTAATTGCAATTAATGCAAGCGCTTAATGCAAAACAAATGAACTAGATTTTAAAAATTAATCACAGCTTTAATCACACTATTAAACAATAATAGAATACCAATTGAAAATTATTATATTTTGGGGTTATTTTTACATTTTCAAATATATTGATTTCAGTTGCAACACAGAATACAAAGTGTACAGAGCTCACTTCATGTTTGTTATTTTTTATTACAAATATTTGCATTGTAAAAAAGATAAAAGAAATATTATTTTTCAGGTCACTTCATACAAGTACTGTAGTGCAATCTCTGTATCGTGAGAAGTTAGTGTCCCTAAACCTCTGACTGCCAGAAGCTGGGACTGGACAGCAGAGAATGGATCATTCAATAATTGCCCTGTTCTGTCCATTTCTTGTAAAACTGCTGGAAGACAGGATAGTGAGCTAGATGGACCATTGGTCTGACCCAGTGTGGCCATTCTTACGTTAAGAAATTCAACATCATATGCACTAATACAAATAATTCAGGTTTGCAGTAAAATCTTCATAAATATTTTAAAGTAATATTTTTCTGTACCAAATGATCTTGCTTTAATGCAACATATCTGTCCTTGATCGTCATGGGGTGTGATTGCCACACATCATAGAGATACCCCAGCTAGCTTAAATCTAGTTAGCTTGGGTGCCAGAGCAGTGGAAGCTGTGGCAGAGAGGGTGTCAGTTTGGGTTGTTCAAGCCGCCCAGGACCCTGGATAATTGCTTGGGAGGCTAGCCCATGCTGAAACCCACACTTGCTGTGACTTCACTGCTCCAGGACCCGAAATAGCTAGATTAAAGCTAGCCAAACTTCAGTCACCTTTTGTGATTGCAGTCTAGACCAGGGGTCGGCAACCTATGGCACGCGTGCCAATTTTTAATGGCACGCTGAGGCCTGCCTGGACTCCAGCGTGCCATTAAAAATCCTGCCGACGCGGCAAGCCACAGGGTCCGTGGTCCTGGGCCGGAGCGCCGGGTCAAGCGCAGCAAGCTGCCAGCCCCTCCCCCTCCTCCCCTCCCTTCCCCTGGAGCCCTGCCGCCGCGCGCTCCTGCGGGGCAGCGTTTGTCTCCATGGGGAGGGAAAGATGCTCCCCGCTCATCCGGAGCCCTGCTGCCCTGCACGCAGCGCTCTGAGGGGCGGGGCGGAGCAGGGCTGCATGCAGGGTGGCAGGGCTACAGATGAGCGGGGAGCCTCATGGTAAGGGGTCCGGGGCTGGTGGTGGGGGTTGGATAAGGGGTGGGGGCGTCAGAGGAACCGGGAGCAGCGGGGATTGGATCAGGGGGGATCCTGGCGGGGAAGTTAGTTAGGGGTGGGCGGTCTCTGACGGGGGCGTCGGCGAGGGGTTGGATGGGGGGCGTGGGGAGTCCTGGAGCTGGGGGCTAGGGGGTGGGTGGATAGGGTAACCTACTTTAGCCCAAAGAACCACTCCCTTTCCCACACACACAACGTACTCTCCCACCGACCTTACTACTACATCTGCACACATACACTCATATCGGGCGTCGGGACGGGAGCAAGGAGGGGTCTGGGGGGCAGTTGGGTGGAGGTGTCTCTGGGGGGTGGTCAGGACAAGGAGCTGAGGGGTTGGATAGTTTGGGAGTCGAGGGGGGATGTCAGGAGTAGGGGTGTGGGAGGGGTTTGGGCCCACCCCATGCCGCCCCACCAGCCCCCGGCCAGCGGGAGGCTAGGGTGCAACCCAACTGTGCGAAGAATAAACTCATTAAGAAACTGTCATTCCTTTTCGACTTCCCTCATGCTTTTTGTTTTGGGTCTTTTGATTGGGTAGGCCTTGATATGACAGGATGAAGTGGAGGCTAATGTCTCACTTACAATGTGGTTGTCATGTCGAAGTTATTTTTCAGTGCTATGGCCTGGTTTCATCAATGTACTCAGGTATAATGCCATCGCCTGCGTCGGGTCGGCGTAACTTGTCCATGAGAGGGGGGAGGGGGGGGGGAATTTAGGCTGATTTCTGCCTGAAGGCTTTTCGTAGGAGGGCAATCTAGGTGGCGTGAAGAGTGTGTGACAAGGCCTGTCATTTTTGGGATCAGGCTCAAAGTGGGGAAGACGTGGGTTAGACTCTAGAGTCTTTTAGCTTTACGATCTTTGCTGACCAATTGGTCCCGTGGTTGAGGGATCAGGCGTGGCAAGCAATAGGCCGGAATCGCCGGGAGAGTAATGTATTGGGCTGTTCTGGTGGTCCTTTGCTTGGGGTGGGTTTGTTGGGTTGAGGATAGGCTGGATGGGAAGGGTGCGCAGGGTTTCTTCCTGTCGGTTTGGATTACCCTGTCTCATAGGAGCCTACAATGATAGGGTCTGTGGTTCGCGATGTCGCGGGACGGGTAGGGCTGGGTCCTTCGTGTGGGCATTTGGTTCATAGTTGGGCGCATAGGCAGGGTGCAGCGTGATAGTGGGAGGTGCGCTCCCGGTATGTGGGGAGTCAGAGTTACTAGAGTTTTGCGGGCCTGAGTGTTCTGAGAGGGAAGCGCAGTACCAGCCGTGTGCGCTGTCTCCTCTACGGAGGGAGCAGTCACCCAGCCCTCTGCCCTGCCCCACTCACCCCACTGCTGGCCTAGGTGAACAGAACCTCAGACCAGCAGCGGGCTGAGCGAGCCAGCGGCATAAGATCAACATTTTAATTTTAGTTTAAATGAAGCTTCTTAAACATTTTGAAAACCTTGTTTATTTTACAATACAACACTAGTTTAGTTATATAATATATAGACTTGTAGCGAGAGACCTTCTAAAAATCATTAAAATGTATTACCGGCACGCAAAACCTTAAATTAGAGTGAATAAATGAAGACTCGGCACAGCACTTCTGAGAGGTTGCCGACCCCTGGTCTAGACATATACCCTTTGATTGCTGTATGATTACATCTAAAGTATGATGTTATTTACCGTATTTATTCATTTACATATTACTCTTATTATTTGTAAGTAATTAACAGTGTTTGTAATCCCAGTTTTATTTTACATTGTGAGTAAACCTACGAATTGCGACACCTGATGAGACCATAGGTCTCTGTCTCTATATACCTGATGCTTTGTAATTAAGAAACCTCTATATCCACATACATGCAAAGCACAACCAATTGGTGTTCTAAATGTTTAGTTTTCCTTCTAATGCTACAGGTGATTAGCTTGCTCCCTGAAGCATATGATTTGATTATCTTGCCTTCTGAATCTTAGCAGTTAATGGTTTAAAAAGTCTAACCACGGTATTTGACTCAGTGGCCTCAGTTCCATAAATTGAATCCTAACAAAAATATTCATACACACACTTTCTGTATCAAGATAGCAAGAATGCATTCTTGGATACCACTGTACATTTTTTCCATCACTGCTGGTTCCTACAGAAACAGTGACTTCAAGACTTTTTTGGGCTGGTGCATCTTAATATCCAAAATGTCCATCCATATGCCACAGAAGAGAGAAAACAAATCTATAACATCTCTATATAAAATGTCATCTTATACAAATGTATATGCTAGATCAGGGATCGGCAACCTTTGGCACACAGCTTGACAGGGAAATCCTCTGGCATGCCGGGATGGTTTGTTTACTTGCAGCGTCCACAGGTTCGGCCGATCACAGCTCCCACTGGCCGCAGTTTGCCATTCCAGGCCAATGGGGGGCTGTGGGAAGCGGCATGGGCTGAGGGATGTGCTGGCCGCTGCTTAAAGAGATACTTAGTTTGGATCCTTCCTGAAAAATGGCTGGCTGAAATTGCTTTGTAGCCTTTCACCTTGTTTCTCTTGTTTTTTGTTCATTAGTGAGTGAAACTTGGCATAGCTAGAGAGACATTTTATTATGGGTTTTTTTTTGTTAACTAAGACTTTAGCTAGATCTGCTTGTGTGGCAGATTTCTGTTGATGAACATGCTTGCTTGTGACACATGAAAACAATTCATCACAATCTTAATAAAAAAACCTCCATCTTTTAAAATGATTAGGAACATTCACTTGAGACGACAACCTTAAGTAAAGAGTATTTTATGATCTTAAATCAAATGACACCCAATTGCAAGAGGTTTTTCCTATAATATAATCTTTCAAAACTTCCACATGCTCTGACGTTGTTGCCATTGATACGTACAGTGCTCCTATAACATTATTCATATTTTCATCAAACCTGTCTCTTTGAATATATTTTGTGTTACATCGTGTTTTTGAAAAGAAAACTATTCTTCTTTCAGAATTTGTTGACTGTTTCATTGTGCTAATTTTGAATGCAGATTTGTTCATGAATAATAAGTCTTCAAGTTCTTCACTGTGCCTTTATATGGAAAACCAGCTTGACTTATCTCAGATGTTAAAGTAAAAACAGCAGGCAGCTTGTTTTAGTTAAATTGTACTAGGTGCATGTGCACAGCTCCTGGTGACTACACATGCAAGTGCATGCATCTACGGACAGAATTTGTTCCTAAGATATTGGTGTTGGTGCTAGAAACTTAGTGTGGTTATGTTCTGTAAAACTGGCCTCATTGAGTTCAATATTCTGGTGACTCTCCTATCATGTTTTTAAAAAGGGATTTCTCTGTCTGTGAGAATTGTACATTCAGATGGGTATCCAAAACTCATGATTCTTTCTTCCTACACTACACATGACTTCATCTAGTAAACACAAATCCTGAAGCTAGGTGACATTTGTGTTAATAATGCTTGAGGCAGAATAAAATGCAGATTCTTGTTCTGAAGCTAGCTTGGATCTGCAGTGCTGGAACATATATTTTTTAAAAATCTTATTTCTTTCACCAAATTAAAAATGTGTGAGACACATAGAATGAAATACTGTATGAAATACTGTATTTACAGAAGTTAATGCAAGTTTTGCTACTGGCTTTAGTGAAACCAGGATTTCACCCTAATCATACAACCCAATTCAGACTTAAGATTCATTAAATCAGTGGAATTGCACTCGATTACACTGGTTTGAATGTGGCTCATTGTGAGCAAATAAGTGTGATAGCAGTTGTCAGTGTTAGTTACTATTGTGACTTTAACCTCACTTCATTTAGATAGAAAAAAAAATTCCCAAACCAAACCTTTTAAAAATTATCCTCTAAAATTGCACAATTATTGGCATAATACTCAGTCACTGTTATAGATTTGTGTGATTTGAATTCCTTGACTTTGAACATACATATTTTGCCATTATTTTTTGGAGTTACTATTTTGTTTAAGGCAGGTCTTCAAATATCTGCCTGCTCTCTAGAGTGCTAAATTATTTCTCCTGGAAGCAAGGGATTCTACCCAAAACTGGGATCTAAAACAAAACTTCTGCAAATGATCAAAGGAAAAAAATAATATTGAGGGAAGTTGGAGGATTCCAGAAAGAGCTCCTTGGCATCACACAATGTAATTTACATTACGTTTTCACATAGACTCAGGTTCGCATGAGCAAAATGCAATATGGCATGGGTTATTAAACTTCAGCCCTTAAATGATATTATTTTAGATACATCTTTCATTGTGCAGTCAGAAGAAATTTATGTTAAATGTCTCCAAGTTTAATCAGGTTTTCAGTTCAGTTTCTTAGAGTCTATCTCTGCAGTGTCATGTTAATGTTAAACAGCAAGAGTACAAGGGACAGTTTTAGCCCCTTAGTGGAAGATAATGTGAAAAATCCCATCATGCAGAAAAGAGCTTTTGTGTGCTGTGTGCCTCTCCCAGGCAATTCTTTGAAGTTTACCCTAAATGACCAAAAGATTTAACTGTAGCCATACTTTTACGGGTGAGATTTTAAAGTTGCTTATGTTCATCCGATCTGGAAATTGATGTAAAACTAGAAGTTGTTTTAAGAAGAATTCTTCTCAGCAAACATAAAGGTCTCTTGCATATTAACCTGTTATGTAGAGTTTTTGATGTACAGCCAATTGGAAACCACAGAAAAAGGTTACAGCATCCTCAATCAGAAAAGTAAAAGAAGGTAGGTCTTCTTAATGTATTAGTCTAGTAATAAGCCCCACGTAATTTTTTATGTTTGCTAGCAAGGTTTATCCAATATTTAACAGCTTTTGGAAAAAACTGGTAGAAATTAGTCATAAATTTAATACATGATTTACAACACACATTGAGATATATTTAGGAACAGAGAAAAATATTTTCCTAGGGAAATCAAAGGTATCCCATGAACAGGAAATGTTTCATTTACAGGTTCCAGCTCCGTATTTCACACCAGCAGTAATAAATTTAGACAAGGACATTTGAATCTGATACGGACCTATGTTGAAATAAATTCAGTATTTAGAGATTATATATGTATACAAGGAAAACCCAGTACTGAAGGACCAATGAGCATGTAACATAAGAGCAGTATATTCTTTGAACAGTGAGATTATACTTGTAGGGGAAGTACTTTTTGTTACTTACAGGATTGTTTCTATACTATGATTTTCTTTGTTACTTTAAAATCCCCTCAAAACTTTTCACGTTATCTGAACTTTGCCTGGTAATATACCTTCCTCCATAAACATTGTTAAAATTAAAGCCGGTTGACAATTTTTAACTGAAACTATTTTTCAGTAAAAGTGCAGATTTGGTGACACAGAAACATTTCAGAAATTCATGTTGATTTCGCCAGATTGGTTTGGTAGGAAAAACAAACTAAAATTAAAAAAAAAATTCTGAAAAAAATCAAAATATTTTGTTTTGGTGTTTTCAATATGAAATGTTTTGATTTTTTTCAATTCAGTTTATTTAGGAATTTTATTAATTTTTTTAACTTTTAAAAATACTCAAAAGAAAACCTTTTGCTTGACTGCTATTTATATTTTTTTACTTTTAAATTTCCTGAAAATTTCAAAACATTTCATTTTCTATTCAGCCCAAAACATTTAATTTTTTTTTTTTTTCCAGAATTGCCAGTGAACCAAAAATCTGTCACTTGGAGAGCTCTAGTTAGAATAGATTTTTAACATCTTGAGCTAGATCGTGGAGTTACTTCAAACCCTGACCATGGAACAGCACAGTTGGCTGTTACAGGAGCAGAGCAGGAACTAAATTGCTTCTCAGAGAGTCACCCTTGGATCCCTGCTTCCACTTTGTCCCAAAGGAAAGTGAGCTGGTGCAGGTGATTTCCATATTAACTTAGCTACACTGATTGGTGCATTGGAGTGGGGAAGAAGGGACAACATCCCGTGGCAGTGAGTTCCACATGCTAATTGTGTGTTGTGTGAAAAATTACTTCCTCATTTATATATTAAATCTGCTGCCTATTAATTTCATTGGGTGACCTCTGGGTTTTGTATTGTGGGAAACAGTAACTAACACTTCACAATTCACTTTTGCCACACCATTCGTTATTTATAAACCTCTTTCATATATGCCCCTTAATCACTTTTCCTTAGACTGAATAGCCCTAATCTTTTTATTTTGTTTTCTACAGAAGTCTCTCTCTCTAAAGAAAATGCAGATACTGTACTCAAACTATCCTGTGGTAACTCACAAAGAGTTACAGATTCGACACTCAATCATGACTCATATAAGATAAAGTTTAGGGACACACACATCATGGCATTCAGACAGACAGCAACTTCTTTCTTAAGGAACTTCAGACTCCAAATACCCAGGCTTCACAGCCAATTCTACAATTTGGAACAAGACAAAAACCTGCCCTTTTCAATCTATCTTCTTGATGTTGCTCAGAGTCCACATGCTTAGTTGTCACAGTATTCTACATAATAGTCTCTTTCTTGATATAAAATCTCATGCTCTATAGTGTGAGGATTTCTGGTCTTCACAATAATATATGCATTATAAGGGTCTAATTTTTCCTTTCAGCTCCTCTGAAAATCAGTTCTTAAAAATTTAAATTCTATAAATCAGTTTAATTTTCTTGAAAATTCATGTTTGTAAACTGAAAAGCAAAGTTTGATTAGATTGACTGTACAAATTCATTAAAATTGGAATTGTTTCAGTATACCAGAAAGTGCCTCTGGCTAGATGTTACTCTAATAAGTGAAGATATTAGGCAAAACGCATATGTAAGCTAACCCTACAATTAAGCTGCACCGAAACTGCATGACATCAAAGATCTCAAGTTTGTTGTATGGACTTACTCAAACTAATGGATAGCACAGAATGTACAGTATGTTTTATAAGGCAAGAGTAAGAAAGATAACAAAGAATTGCCTGTGTATTTTGTACTTTATGGCCAAACCTACAGTAAATTTTATCACAACATCTATCAATCTATCCCAAAGTGAGATTGTTATTTTCCATATAAAAGCCTGAGTGTTTAATCTTTAAGAAGGCTTACTCCTTAATACCCCTTTTTCTTTGCTTACCACTCACATTAAAAGTGGTTTTAAGAAGAGCAAGTCCATGTTTTTCTTTGACATTTAAATAATGAAAATCCTCAGCTAACAGTTTCAAGACATACAGGATTTAAAATGTATTTTCAACATATTTCTGCTAACTCTATGCTATTGAGCTACCTTACAGTATCTCTTTTCTTCTAGCGAACGCCATCTTTTTAATTCAAAGCTGAGCCATTCAGATCTGTTATCTGAGAGCTGACAAATGCAGTAGATGTCACTGCACTGTTCTAGAACCGTAAAGGGAAACCACTCTTAGGCATATAGAACATTACTGGCAAATGGTACATATTTCCAGACACCAGTGTCTGAGGCCATGACGCATTTGTTCTTTTAAACTAAATGCCCATTTTCTCCTTTTACTTCATAGCAATTCCAGCCAATGCAGAGCAATGCTTGTTTCTCTTGAGTACACTCCTAGCTCCCTTGAAGCTATGAAAGCAACACAATGAAGAGGTGTTTAAAAACAGGAACTCCTGGCACAATATGAATATGCAAGTAGTTTGTGAAGCCAACAATTTCATCATGATTGTTGCCAAACATTGTGGGTGGGTGGGGGCAGCCACGGTATGTACATTTTCAGATTTTCCACTGTAGCAGCTACTTGGTACATTTCCTCCAAACACTAAATAATCGGTAAGTAAGTTAACATTTGGCCTTTTGTCTTCACACACAAAAAGCTGTATGTGTCAAATGTGAAAACTTTCAAATGAAATCAAAATAAAATTATTTTTCATCCTAGATGGTGGGAGACAACAAGCTATGCCTTACTTTTCCTTTTTTTTTTTTTCCTCCTCCACCCTTTTTTTTCTGGTCTTCCTTTTTAGTCCTTCATGCTGAAAGTAAGATAAGCATACATTTACAGTGCCAGCGCCATATCTGCTGCATCCTTCAGCATGTTCCAAGGGAAGCATGCACCAGTGTTTTAACTGTGCTGATAGCACATAATTCAGCTTCTTAAATGCTTAGAATGACTAATAACCCACTGCAAAAGGGACTGGCACTGTATTAAGAAGGTGTTTTTTCTTCAGATAACCATTAGAAAGTGTCACTTGTGTCATTTGTTGTACTGGGTTCCAGGAGGAAACAAAATGCATCAACCTGCAATTGTAGCTAGCCTATCCCTAGAGTTTCATAGCTTTCACTCTTAGGTAAGTCCTTGAGAAGCAAATGTATTTTTATTAGGGCTGTCAATTGCAGTTAACTCACGTGATTAATTTAAAAAAATCACTATTAATCACGGTTTAATTGCACTGTTAAATAATAGAATATCAATTGAAATTTATTATTTTTTTATTTTTTTCACATTTTCATATGTTTGTATTCTGTGTGCAATTGAAATCAAAGTGATTATTATTGTTGCTTACAAATATTTGCACTGTAAAATGAATAAAGAAATAGTATTTTTCAATACACCTCATACAGGTACTGTAGTGCAATCTCTTGTTGTGAAAGTGCAGCTTACATATGTAGATTTTTTTTTTGTTACATTAACTGCACTCGAGACAAATAATGTAAAATTGAGAGCCTGCAAGTTCACACAGTGCTGCTACTTTTTCAGCTAATCGCTAAGATAAATAAGTTTGTTTACATTTAAGGGAGATAGTGCTCCCCTTTCTTATTTACAATGTCACCAGAAAATGAGAACAGGTATTTGCATGGCACTTTTGTAGCCGGCATTGTAAGGTATTTACGTGCCAGATATGCTAAACATTTGTATGTCCTTCATGCTTTGGCCACCATTTTAGAGACATGCTTCCATGCTGATGATGCTCATTAAAAATAAGCATTAATTAATTTCTGACTGAACAGCTTGGGGGAGAATGTATGTCCCTGCTTTGTTTTATCCGCCTTCTGCTGTATATTCCTTGTTATAGCAGTCTTGGAGGATAACCCAGCATGATGTTCATTTTAAAGAACACTTTCACTGCAGATTTCACAAAACGCAAGAAAGTACCGAATGTGAGTTTCTAAAGATAGCTACAGCACTCACCCACAGTTTAGAAGCTGGAGTGCCTTCCAAAATCTGAGAGGGTCAAGGTGTGGAGCTTGCTTTCAGGAAGTCTTAAAAAGAGCAACACTCTGATGTGGAAACTACAGAACCTGAACCACCAAAAAGAAAATCAAACTTCTGCTGGTTGCATCTGACTCAGATAATAAAATGAACAGGCATTGGTCCACACAGCTTTGGATTATCATCAAGCAGAACCCATCATCAGCATGACAATGTCTTTCTAGAATGGTGGTTGAAGCATGAACGGACATATGAATCTTTAGCGCATGGCACATAAATATTCTTGCGATGTTGGCTGCAGCAGTGGCATGAGAAACACTTGTTCTCACTTCTAGGTGGACATTGTAAACAAGAAGCGGTAGCATATCTCCTGTAAATTTGAACAAACTTGTTTGTCTGAGTGATTGGCTGAACAAGAAGTAGGACTGAGTGGACTTGCAGGCTCTAAAATTTTACATTGTTTTATTTTTGAGTGCAAGTTTTTTTGTACATAGTTCTACATTTGTAATTTCAACTTTCATGATAGAGATTGCACTACAGTACTTGTATTAGGTGAACTGAAAAATACTATTTCTTTTTTTTACAGTGCAAATACCTTTAATCAAAAATAAATATTAAATGATTTGTATTCTGTGTTGTAATTCAAATCAGCATGTTTGAAAATGTGGAAAACATTCAAAATATTTAAATAAATGGTATTCTATTATTGTTTAATGGTGCACTTAACTCAATTGATTTTTTTAGTCGCTTGACAGCCCTAATTTTTATACTGGAGCAAGAAGACATCTTCAGCTTTGTTGGAGTTACTTGCTACCTGTCCCTTGGAAGACAGTAAGAGAGACTTCCCCTCTGGTGCACTGTATTCCTTAGTTAGAAAATTCCTGAGTCAGTGCATAGATCGTGATGTATCAACAATTTGTCTGTAGTTTGATTACCGTTGGTCATTGCTGTCCCATTTAATTTAACGTAACTGCTCTGAGGTTTAGTTTGTGAGGCTGGTACAGTGCTTGTGGTTACGATGCTCTGTGTTACAGGAACTGTGGGATGCTAGATGCTGTTGGACATAAGACCTGTGATTGTGTGTTAGTGTCACTGTTGTATACTCCCAGGGGGATGGCATTATGCTAGATTTCCTTTTTCTTTGTGAGTTTAGTGGGGGGGGGAGCAATACAGGATTTTTTTCCCCCAACAATTGTAACCTCTTATATAAATCTGTTTTCCCTTGACTAGTTATTTTCCTCTGTACACAAGGATGCTCTCAATGGTTAGTCATATGAAGATACTAATTTACCTCTTGGTACCTGAATAACAGTTCTTTGTTACCATCCTTACTCTGGACAACACTGCGAGGGTTGTCCATTCCCTATAACTGTCCTGTGTTGAAAGAGTGCATGGCCTTGGTACATGATTTGACCTGCGTCACCCATAAATAGATCAAGCAAAAGTAAATAAAGTCTGAAACCATTTGAACCATTAGGTATACAGAAGTTAATGGAGAATGACTGTTAGTTCACATTAAGGGATGTAAAATTTTCAGAAGAAATTACTGTTTGTTTTCACACAAGAGATTTTCAAAATCGTCTAATGGATTTAGGAGCATAGATACTATTTAGGAACATGAGTGCCACTGAAACACCTTAGGCCCTTTTGAAAATCTCCCCCTGAATATTGTACATGCAGTCCTTGGGAGTACTTCTGATACACAAACTCCTATTCAGCTGATATTTCAAGAAGATGGAGTCCCTTCTATAGCATATAATATCTATGAACTGAGGTCTGGAAAAACCTGCCTTACAGCAGGAACCTAAAGAAGCTCAATCTGTTTAAAATGGTTAAGAGGTTACATAGGAAGATGCCTGATAGGAGACAGCTTGTTATTGTGGCAAAACAAGGCATAACAGGATCCAGTAGCAGGGAGCTGAAGCTAGACTAATTCAGACTAGATAAAAGGTGATTTTTTTTTAAATAGAGTAATTAATTAATTAGGATGTGACAGATTCTCCATAACTAGAAATCTTTAAAGGAATATTAGATGTTTTTCTAAAAGAAATGATGTCACTCAACCAGAAGTTATGGAATTGATGCTAGAATCACTTAGTGAAATTTTGTGGCCTATGTTACGCAGCTCAGACCAGATTATCATAATGGTCCCTTCTGACCTCAAAACGTATGACTCAACATCTAAGTGGCAAGGTGGCCTCGAGAACAGATCACTGTTACAGTGTCACTAGAAGAGATATGGAGCTGGGGCATGTGTTAAGATAAAAAAAATCTTTAGAGCATAAGAAATAATGCTACAATCATGCTTATGCGTTGGTGGGGAAGAGGAGCAGAACTGGAAAGAAATTTTGTAGCAAAGTCTGCAGCTCTCCATCCTGGACTAAATTAATATATAATGTGTAAAGCTTTACTGTTTATCAAGATGTTGAAGACCAAAGGTAAATATGATCATCCCAACAGTTTTCTGTTAAACTAGAATCTGTGACAAAAGCTCTGTTGTCTTTAGAGGAGACAGTAGAAAAGAATCCTTCCATTGCCTGCAATCCTTTCTGCCAAAGATGTATCATATACCATAATGGAAAAAGTTCAATGAAAAATTTGACATCTCAAACAGCAGTTGCTACAGAATATAAACCCAGGCAAGCAGAACAGAGGAGGTGGAGGAATGTATGGTACACAGAAAAGGAACTGAGAACATAAAATAATGAAATACAACATCTGTCCTTGCAGATAGGTCTCACAAAAGAGAATAAATATGAGGCATTAGATGTTAACACGAAAGCTTCACTACAAGTCAGAGTGACTGAAGAGGGGGGAGAACACCTGGATATTTTTCTAAACATTTAGGTGACTACAGTATTAAATTTAATGGCTAATGCTGAGCATGTCCAAAAACCTCCATGCAGACATACACTTGTTGAGCTACTCTTGAAGAAGTTGACTGTGCAAACAGCTTCATTGAGAATTGTTTTAGAACAGGTGTATTTTTTGCAACTAGGACTTGCCTGTATATAATACAGTGAATCTAATATCCTTGTGGTGCAACAGGCTGCACTTAGGTGAAAGCCTGCTGTTTTTTACAGTCATTGCACAAGCACCATCACTGCAAATTCTTACACAGCGCTGCCATTCCAAGCCAGAATCATAGACTAAAATATCCAAAAGTGCAAAGAGCTGTTCCTCTGTAGCACACTGTGGTTATGACCGACAGAACAGAAATTTCTCTTGGAGTTTTTTGTCATTCTCAAATTTTATGTATGACAGCATCTGAGCAACACCTAAGACAGCCATTGTTTTATCAAATAGAACATGAAGCAAAAGGACTTCACTTGATTTTGGCAATCACTTGTTCAGTCATGTCATTTGCCATATTGTGAATACGCCTGGCAATATTGTCGTTAGATGGGGAATCGAATCAAGTTGAGTCATTGCACCTTGCCCCAACATAATCAAAACCATTTTCTTGGCATGTGGCAGAAAAAACTTTCTCCAATAGTGTGCGGTTTCCTAGTTTTAGTCATCCAATATGACACATCAAAAGATTCCTCAAGGGTTTTCTCATTTGCTGTAGCTGCTGTTCTCAGTACTGTTTTCTGGCCCTGTAGCACTCTCAGCTTTTCCTGAAAAATATCAAGTAGTTTTGTTTGAAGAGAACTGTGCCGTGTCTGTAAGTGCCGCAACATTTTTGAGGGTTTTAAGCTATACTTTGCCGGAACTTCACTACGCACCAAACGCTGTGGCCATGAGTCCTCCTCAAAATCAGTCCATGTAAATCCACATTCCAAGTGTTTCGGATCATACTTGTGGCTTCTTGGATTTTTACTGCTCTTAGGATCGTTGCTGTCAACTCTTCTTTTGCTGCAAGTGGCAATCAACTCCCCTTCATCACCCCACTTTCCTCCAATTTTCTTGAGAAAACGGTCCATTGCTAAAATTATTTCTACAGCAACTTTTCAAACTGGCTTCAACCACAACATGCTCAGTCAGTTGCTCGGTAACTATTTCAGACAGTTCTGATAGACCTGTGTCTGCAAAAAGAAGTGGCGCACAGAGCCAGCGTTTGCCCAGGTCCCCACACCACAGGGGGCCCCGCAAAGCTAAATTGCTCAAGCTTTGGATTCAGCACACATAAGTGAGGCTGAGTTCAGGCTTCAGCTTTCTGTCCTGGGCCTCACTGAGTCTAATGCCAGCCCTGGCAACCCCATTAAAATGAACTCATGACCCACTGTTTGAGAACTGCTGATGTAAACCATTCTAAAAAACCTCCAAAGACTGAGATTCCACAATTTCCCTAGGCAATTTGTTCCAGTGCTTCACTTCTCTGACAGGAAGTTTTTCCTAATGTCCAACCTAAACCTCCCTTGCTGCAATTTAAGCCCATTGCTTCTCGTCCTATCCTCAGAAGTTAAGAACAATTTTTCGTCCTTCTCCTTGTAACAATCTTTTATGTGCTTGAAAATTGTTATCATGTCTCCCCTCAGTCTTCTCCTCTCCAGACTAAACAAACCCATTTTTTAATTTTTTTCCTCTAGGTCATGTTTTCTAGAAATTTAATCTTTTTTTGTTGCTGTCCTGTGGACTTTTTCCAATTTGTCCACATTTTTCCTGAAGTGTGGCACCTGACCTGGAAACAGTAGAATCATAGAATATCAGGGTTGGAAGTGACCTCAGGAGGTCATCTAGTCCAACTCCCTGCTCAAAGCAGGACCAATCCCCAGATAGATTTTTGCCCCAGATCCCAGGAGTAAGCTCAATACCCTGGGTTTAGCAGGCCAATGCTCAAACCACTGAGCTATCCCTCTCCACAGTACTCCAGTTGAGGCCTTATCAGTGTGGAGTAGAGAGGAACAATTACTTCTCGTGTCTCGCTTACTACATTACTGCTAATACATCTCAGAATTGTGTTTTTTTTGTTTTGTTTTTTTGCAACTGTTTCTCGATGTTGAATCATATTTAGCTTGTGATTCACTATACCCCACTGGGTCCCTTTCCGCAGTACTCCTTCGTAGGCAGTCATTTCCCATTTTATATGTGTGCAATTGTTCCTTCCTAAGTGGAGTACTTTGCATTTGTCCTTAGTGAATTTCATCCTATTTACTTCAGACCATTTCACCAGCTTGTCCAGATCATTTTAAATTTTAATCCTATTCTCCAAAGCACTTTCAACCCCTCCAACCTTGATACTGTCTGCAAACTTTATAAATGTACTCTCTATACCATTATCTAAATCATTTGTTAAGATATTGAACTCAACTTGACCCAGACTGGTCCCTGCAGGACCCCACTCGTTATGCCCTTCCAGCTTGACTGTGAACCATTGATAACTATTCTCTGGGAACAATTTTCCAACCAGTTATGCACTCACCTTATATTAGTTCCCTGCATGTAGAGTATATTTCCCTAATTTGTTTATGAGAAGGTCATGCAAGACCATATAAAACAACTTACTAAAGTCAAGATATACCACATTTATCGCTTCTTGGTTTGTAATTTTGATATGTTAACTCTGGCTATATGCAGTGAGTGTAAATTTATGGATTGTGGTGCAATTGGCTACTCCTATTCCAAGATTGTACTGTTGGTGCCAACATTTTGCCTTTGTTAGTTTGAATGGTTTTCCTTTATTTGTTAAGTTACAGTTTGAAAGGAGGTGACACTCCCTTCTCTAAGATTAAGATAACATACTTTTCTTGTTCGAGAGATTTGCGTGAACTGCTATCTGCTACTGAAAAGGACAATCATCTAGTATTGTCTAACCACCTCTGCCTGCCTCCAGTTAATGAAGGGTGTGACGATTTGGACCGCTGAACAGCTGTGTCCCCTTAATCTCTAGCCTGGGGTACCGTTTACACAGCTTTGCTGTCAGAACATCTACTTCTGGCCTGCTCACACAGCCTTCACCATGCAGATTCGCTCCCAGCTAAATTACATGAGCGCTCTGATCAGTCACTCATGAACTACATCCAGAGAGACACCCACAAATTCTAAGTCCCAGCCTTATCTCCACAGAAATGTGCATCTTGTACTGCTCAATACCCTTTTCAGCAGAATAAGCTCATATGAAGTCTGTCATTTCATCAAAGGAAAATGATAATGCACCAGCCTTGTTATCCCAAATGGAGTTTCTTACACACCCTAATCCAAATACATTGGTTAAGATAAAACAATAAGTGTATTAACTACAGAAAGATAGATTTTAAGTGATTACAAGTGATGATGCATAAAAGTCAGGATTGGTTACAAAATTAAATAAAAGGATAAAATGCAAGCTAATACCTAACTTAAAAAGCTGGGTGAACTTAAAATCAAAAGGTTTTGTCTCGCCATACGCTGCAGTAAATTTCACAGGTTGAGTCTCCTTTCAGCCTAGAACCTCTCTCCTTTAGTTCAGTTCTTTGAGATGCATTGATGTCATAAGCAGAGATGAAGGAGGAGAGAGGTAAATTGGAGGCCACTGTTCCTCATTCTTGTTCCACCTTCCCCTTTTGGAGGCTTACCCCCAGCTGAGGTGCTGGTGACAAGTAGCCTCTAGTGGATGTGATGTCTGACCCATCTCTGTGATGGAATGTAAATGTATTGTTTACACCTTTCCCCCTGTTGGAGAATGGCCACTTAAGCTGGTGATAGCTCTTTAACACATGGCTGGGGCCAGGGTGTCTTTGTCTCTGAAAAATTGGTTTGTGGGTGTTACCTGGAATTAGCACATTTCAGTAACAATCATACAGTAGAATCTCAAAACTTCACATATAGTATTGCTATACAAATTCCAACATAGTGATATTCAGCAGATTGACTTTTCAAATGATACCTCACAAGGCATACTTGTTCAAAATTTATCATAGTCTTGTAAAAGTGGTGACTATAACAATATAGACTGTCACAGAGGGTGTAAAGTCTACTATATGGGATAGATCCTAAGCTAATGTAAGTAAGCATTGCTCAATTGAAGTCAATGGGACTCAAGCATGTGCTTAAAATTAAATATAAACATAAATGCTTGGTTGAATCTTGGCCTAAATATGGTGTTGCAGATATTTGGAGGGGATGCTATATATAAACGTGTTCGGTTTGAATACTTTGACTGTTTTGAGGCACTGTATTACATAAGAATTTATTTTACATTTAACTATATCTGTATGAAATACAATTAAAACTATCCTGTAGAATGTTTTTTTTCTCAAATGGGATTTAATTAATTATCCTGTTTAATTTTCACTTTCTTCCTCTCCTAGCTGCCTTTGCTTTCTGAAGAATAAAAATGAAGGCACACATTACTGGTTAAAATGCCAGCAATCACCATCCCAATGCTGCTGCATGTACCAAGTTGGCGTGGAGCAGAGCTCACCTCTATTGCTCCCCTTCTGACCTGATGCATCCCCACAGTGGTGTCAGTCTTCCATTCGCTACAAAATCATTAGTGTCTATTTCAAAAGGATTTAGGGCTCAGGGTATGTCTACACTATCACTTACGTTGGTATAACTTGTGTCACTCAGGCATGCAAATAAGCCACCCCCCAAGTGACGTAAGTTACATTGACCTAAGCGCTGGTGTGGACAGTGCTGTGTCAGTGGAAAACTTCTCCCACCAACATAGCCAGCGCCGCTCACTGGGGATGGATTGCTTAAGTCAACGGGAGAGTTCTTTCCCATTGGCTTAGAGTAGCTATACTGAGAAGTTACAACAGCGTAGCGGCATCACTGCAACTGGCTGCTGTAACCTCTCTAGTGTAGCCATAGCCTCTGTTATACAAGATGCTGAGCCCTTTGGCGTTGATTCAGGAAAACACAAGTATGTGCTTAACATTAAGCACACAGTGAGACTACTCACTGACTTAAATTTCAATGTGTATTTAAGTGTTTTCCTGAATCAGGGTGGGAGTACTCAGCACCTTGCAGGCTTGAGCCCTAACTGCTGTGCTGCATAAGGAACATGTATAAGCAAACTTCTGGAATCAAAATTCTGAATGTTACCATTGGCAAATATTACCCATGAGAAATAACCCAATCATGTGTTATTTTTGTGCATCTTATTCCTGTTAAAACAACATTTAATTTTTGGGTTAACTTCAGAGTTATGGCTGCAAGAGTTTTGTGGGTGGCATTTATTTTGCAGTATGTGGCTCTTGTTTGAAAAAGGTGCATTATTGAAATCTACCCATTGTTTTTCAGAGAGCAGAAAGACAAACACGAATGATGGACTCAGCCCAGTATGCAGAATTTTGTGAAAGTCGTCAATTAAGCTTTTGTAAGTACTATCACATAACTCCTGTATAGTATTTAGATTTGTCGTTACTTTATGTACAATGTAGAATCTAATTGATACATTTTTTGGAAATGTATTTATTTAATGCATGAAAGAGTATATTAGATTCTCTGTCCTCAGAACTGCTAAGTGATGCTAATTTATTACACTGTATTGAGATCAGGCAGACTTTTATTTATTTTTATATTTCTCAGATTTCATATAACACAAATACTCTGATGCTGAGTGCTAGTATAAAATCCATAAATAGATAGATAAAACTTTTAACCGGTTTCTGTGTTAAAACAACCATGTTTGTATGCAGCTTACCTTGATATTGTTATACACAGCTGATTAATGAAGTACACCCTCAAGTTTGTGATTACTTCTGAAGGTATCTAAAATTAACTAATGGTAGTAAGTTTTCCTTTTTATAATCTGCATCCGTAGACCATACAAAGAACTTACTAAAGAGTCTTTTCTATTTTAAGCCATAACCTCCTGCTGTGGAATTTATTCAACATTAGCCAAATTCATCAGTACACGCCATTCCAACACTAATAACATGATGACAGAATTAGGGCTTTACTAGCACTGAAAGCCAGCTTACTAGAAATGCTTGTGGGCCACAACTATAATGGGTTGTAAATTAATGGGTTTGATCATGTAGCAAAACATCATTACAGAAGCGGTTAAGTGATGACTAAAACTTCAGGTTAAAGGTCAAAGAGAAAGTGAGGTGAAAGAGCTAGTGAAAAGCATGACAAAATAGCACATGACCCTACAATACAAAATTGAACACAATGGTGTCTTTAAATGAGAGATGCGTATCTTGTTCTTTATAACAAGGCATTTGAATTGGGTGCATGAGTGATTCATTTATGTATCATAAAGTGCAAATAAATGACACATCCAAAATAGCACTCTGTGTAAATGTCAGCAAATGTAGGAAAACATGTTTTGTAAGCATTTATTCTTTTCCTAATTCAATATGTTTTGAAAGTTCAGTTGTAATTTGGAATCACACATCTGTGAACCATTAGGTAAATGGTACTTCAGATTGGGGTGATTTCAGCTAATGAGAGGTTTGTGATAACGCCATTTTTAAACCTAAAAATTATAATCATAACTCAGCACCAGGGCCGACTTTATGCCGATTCCACCTATTCCCCAGAGTCGGGCCCAGTGCCTAAGGGGGCCCCACTCTGGGGGTCATCGGTGGCATTTCAGCGGTGGGCGGGAGGTCCGCTCTGGGGATCTTTGGCATTTCGGCAGCAGGGGGGTGGGGGGTCCTTCACTGCTGTGAAACCCCCAGAGCGGACCCCCCACTGCCAAAATGCCGCTGAAGCCTCAGACCCCCGCCGAGTATTCCAATTGGGCCCCGCGGGTCATAAAGCCGGCCCTGCTCAGCAGAAATATAAATATTCAGTTTACAAAATAACATTGAATGTTGATGAACTGGAGATTGTGATTATTTTTTTTAAATGATCTGATGGATAATTTTGCTATATTTTTGCATAACCATGGCCTCATTTTCTCCTCACATTTAATATAAATCAAGTTGTTAGTTGATATCAATGGGGTTTTACTGGTGTAAAACCAGTGAGGAGAATCATACTCACAATTTCATTACTTAGCAAAAACAAACCAGATGATACAGTAATATGTTAAATGGCAGATGGCCTTTTATTAAAAATTAAGACAAGACTATTTTCCATGTTTCCCTTAGTTGTAGTAGAAATTGAATTTAAAAACTGCAGTGTGTTTAAAATAATAAACCTTTATTACTGTAAGATAAACCCATGTATTAGCTTCTGAAGAGTCACCCAATGTTACAGTAGGATTATAATTACTTAGTTGTATAACACTGTAAATCTGTATGGCATTTTAAAAACTAGTTGAAGAAAAGCTCCCTGCCCCAAATACCAAACAGTCTAAGATGACGTGTAAATATTCGAGCCAGTGCTTCTGATCCTGCCACCTCTCTTTTACTGATCCTCAAATTCTCCTACTTCGGCTTCTTTTCCTCAACCAACCAGTATATTATTGTTTCCCTGTCCTAAAATATGATGATAACAGCTGCCTTTCCAACCAACACCCAATCTCTCTTCTCCCCTTTACCTCCAGGCTGACTGAAGAGGCTGTTTACAACTCTATATCAAATTACTCACCCCCCAGATTCCCTCCAGTTGATTTCTGCCCTCTTCACAAACAGCTCTCACCAAAAGCACTAAGGACTTCCTCCTTGCCAAGTTTCTTTCATCTTTCTCTAGTCATTAATACCATTGTTCACTCTCTCCTTGACAACATTTTATCCTCTCTTTGGCCTTTCCTGGTTCTCCTCTTAATTCTCCTGCCATTCCATCAGTGTCACTTTGGCCTTCCCACCTCCTCCCTTCTTTGTGCAAGCCCCATGGCTCTCTGTCTCTGCCCATCTCTTCTTTTTTTCTCTGCCTTATTTCTGAGGTCTCCTGAGAGTGTGTGAGATCAAAGCACTATTTCTGTGTTGATGATTTACAGATCTACATGGCTGCACTTTTTATTTCCCTCTGCCTAATACCGCATTTCAGACATACCCAGCAAATCATGCTGGATAGCTTGTCATCCTCCAAGACCCTAACATAGTTAAAACTGAGCTCCTTAATTTTCCTTCTAAATAACTTCCACCTTTCATCATTGCTGTTTATAACATCCCTATCCTCCTCACTCAGGTTTGCAGCCTCAGAGCCATCTTGGATTCCTCCTATCTTTATCACCATTTATCCAAGGGGTGACACAAGCCTGTTTTTTCTTCTACCATAATATATTGTAACTCCAACCCTTCCTGTCTGTCCCCACAGTTAAATGTTTGTCCATACTGTAATCTCCTGCCTTGATTACTGCATCTTTTTTTCCTTCTTTCCTTCATGATGGTCATAGCCTTCCCTTATAGGCTACTCAAAATGCTGCCTGTGAAATTAGCATCTTTACCCATTAATCTCACTGTCTCATTCTAACCCCCTCTTTGAACCCTCCTTCTTGCCCTTCCCATCAAGTTCAGTTCTACTGTTTGACTTTTACCCTGTCAGATGTAGAATTAAGCAAATAAGAGTGTAGATCTATTGTTAACATTAACTTCTGTTCACTTTGTTTTGAACTGACAGCCAAGAAAGCTTCCAAGTTTCGTGATTGGCTGGACTGCAGCAGCATGGAAATAAAACCAAATGCAGTTGCTATGGAGATTTTGGCATATTTAGCATATGAGACTGTGGCACAGGTAAGGGAGTGTGCTATACTTATTATGATACAGCAGAACAAATGTAACTAGTAATCTTAAACATCTTTCAACTAATCTCAGCAGACACTTCAGGCTGTGTGTTAACATTTCTTCAAAGTGTATTTGACCTTTTAAGGGACTATCTATGTATTCCTTTCTAACTTTCATGTAATCTGCTGTATTTGAGCTTTTGTACTGTAGCGTGTTCATTGCTCTGGTGTGTAAGTGGCACTTTTGGCTAACGGTTATAGCAAAAGATTGGCACCTAGGAAGCCACTGAAACCACTCACTTTTCTATGTGAGTTCTGGCAATTCACTTGGGTTCAGTCATCCCAACTGTAAATAAAAGGTAGGGGCCAAGCCGCTTTAGGGTAGACAAATTACTCAGTAAATTTATACAAAGTGATGAGAGAGGTGATTCTTTGAGTGCTGATTCCGATGTGTATTCCACACGTGCCCGAGTCCAGAGGTTCATGAAAAGCAGTGTCTGTTGGCCCACATATGTGCAATTGCTCTTCAAGCATGAACTTGGGAGCAGAGCCTAAAGCTGCTAAACCCAAGGACTCATCATTCAGGGCTTCTATAAGAGTAAGAGGCACTCTCATGGATGCAAGGACAGATCCCCATTCAGGTTTGTTCCTGAGAGAAGAGATCCCTCCCTAACCCAGCTTCACACACACCTCCTAATGGCTCAGAACTGCTGAAGGCCCCAGGCAGGCTGTTAAAACACAGAAGAAAAAGGATCCATAGATTCTCTTGGTGGCTCTGACTCCTAAACATAAAGACTGGCATCCATTGGCTCATCTAAGCGTGCAGGACCTGACTCTATGGCAGTCCCAGCCCATTCTTCTAAGGATCAGCCACCTGCACCCTCTTGGGATGCGTCAGAATCATCAGTCCTGACCGCCCGTACACCCTGAACCCTGGGACATGTGGACACTCAGGTCTCATCCCCTCTCCTCTCAAACCCGTCCCCTGAGAGATACTGCCACACCGGAGGACAAATCTACTTCAGTAACTCAAGAATCCTCCCTGATCCAGCCCTAACTCAGGAGTGTTCACCTTCCATACTGACGACCCCATCAGTAGAGCCAGATCAGGTCTCTGACTTGGATGAGTCACATGCTCTGGCCAGCCATTCATCTCCTTGCAGAGAGATGAGTCCTGACAGGGAGTTGAGAAGAACTGGATGCCTTCCTCCCAGTTTTGACTTTTTGAAGAACTGCTGCTACCCAATGCCATAAGGTTCCTCTCAACTGATTAACCCCTCCTTTTCGCCTTCCTAGGGTTCATGGGACCCATATACAGGCATCCAGAATCTGTGCATGAATCCTATGCACCTCTCCCATACAGCATCTCCCGGAGACTGAAATTGAGCCACATCTGCAGGTACTGACAGGAATCTCAACCTCGTTTCTGCACAAAGCAATTATTCTGTCTTCACCATCTCTGCCAGACAACCATAAGCAGTACCAGGAATGACTGTAGAGGAAAGCAAATGATCTTCAGATCCCTATGGAGGAGATCCAGGATTCCCAGCACTGGCTCCTTGACAATCTGCAAGCAAAGTGGCACTCCTGGTAAAAGAGACCATCATGGAGCCAGCCATAGGGTCCCTTCTGCACCCCCAGAAGTAAAAGAGCTGAGAGGTGCACCTGACTCATGGATTCTGTGACTTCCACAACCTCTGTAACATAATCATAGCCTTAACTATCAGGCTTTGTTAGTGAAATATGATTTTAACAACTCCTCTACACTGGCAGACTTTAAGGACAAATTTCCCCATGAGGACAGAGCCCAAAATCAAGCCGCCTTTGAGGAAGGCAGACTAGTGGGAAAAACATTCCTACATGGCATCTAGAGGGCTAGCCACTATTCTGTTTATGAGGTGTGAGTTTTGGCTTCACTCTTCGTGGTTCTATGCAGAGGTGCGGAACATCGTAGAGGACTTACCATTTGACAAGAAAACTGATGAGTCTCTACACTCATTTAAAGATTCTAGATTGACCCTCTGCTCCCTGGGAATTTGCATTTTGGCCCTGAAGAGAAAACATGCCAAGCAAGTGTATAGGCCAAGACCACGCCCTCCACAAACATTCTACCATCAGCATTCAGCTGAGCCTCCATGCAAGCAATAGAGAGTTTAGAGACCTTGATTTTCAGCTCCCTCTACATCCACAATCTCCACCTATTGCCTGCCACCTATCCACTCAGGGCTACTTTTGATGCCTCAGTTGAGAATTACCTATCTTTATGGATGCCAACCACTTCTATTCTGTCCCTTCCCCCCGCCCCCCAAATCTTGGGGGCCTTCTCTTACTTTTTGCTCACAATTTGGACTCTCTCATGACACACAAGTGGGTTCTAGAAATCATCCACTATGATTACTCCATCAAATTTATCTCCCTTTCCTCCCACAAACCCCATTCCTGGTTCTTCTTCAAGGACCATTCTCACGAGGAGATTCTTTGCCAGGAGGCAGATTCTCTTCTCCAACAGTGGCCAATAGAACAAGTGCAATCTCAGTACGAAGGGAGAGGGTTCTCTTCCCCATATTTGTTAGTCCCCAAAAGAGATGAAGGGTAGAGACCCATTCCAGATCTTTGACAACTGAACATCTTTATTCAAAAGTCAGAATTCAGGATGGCTATACTAGCATCAGTAATCCCCTTTGTACAAGAGGGAATGTGGTTCATGGCTCTCGATATAGAGGACACCTAGTTTCATATAGTGTCCTTCCCTTGTACTAGCAACAGCACCCAGAGTATTCACAAAGGTTTTTTTGTGGTGGCACCCCAAATTAGATGCAATGCTGCATAGCCTTCCCATTCTTGGCTGACTGGCACCTAACAGATCACTCCTACCAGGAGGTCAGGTTAGAAACTTTGTTCCTGCTTCATGTTCTAGCAATACTGGTGTTTCTGCATGAACAAAGAAAAGTCCATTTTGACCCTCACAAGGACAATAAACATCGGAGTGACACTGGACTCTAATTTCAGAAGGCTCTTTACTCCATTCAGAAAGATTTTAATCAGTTGAGCAATCTGATAGCACGTTACTTGCAAACAAAAAAACTACAGTCAACGTATGCCTTTCCCTACTAGGCCATGTGGTCTCATGTGCTTATGTGATACCATTCACCAGATTTTTTCTGCGCTACCTATAGGCCTGTCTCTGGTCTCTCTACTTACCAGACAAGGACCACGTGAACACCAGTGTGACTGTTCTCACCAAGGTCATTGCCTCTCTCTCATGAACCTGGAACAAGTGCAAGTGGGAGTCCCCTCCAACGCTGCCAGCCCTAGTGGCACCATCATAACAGATACATCCTTTCTGGGATGGGACTCTCACCTGAATGACCACACTGTACACGGCATTTACACCAAACTGCAGATCAGCCTGCTGGAACTGAGACTGGTTCATCATGTATTCACTCCATATCCAAATAATGTTGGATAGTATCATTGTGGGGTTGAGGAAGACCCCTGCCCCTCTTCCTGGAAGCAGTCAGGCATTGGAATGTTCAGAAACTGCATCACTATCCAAGCCATGGACCTACCAGGTATTTCTCTGCAGACCATGAATGGGAAATATACAGCTCTGAGAGATTCATTCAGGTGGAACACCTCAATGGGATCTCTTCATGTCCCAGATGAACAGGAAACTTCCCTTGTATCTCAGGTATGGGCCATGATGCCCAGGACAAGGCTTTCCTGTTGTCATGGTCAGACCAACTCAGATATGCCTTTCTGCCTGTTTCTCTGCTTCCACAAGTCTTGAGAAAGATCTGTCATGACAGGGCCAGAGTCATTCTCGTAACATCCAACTAGTCCAGACACTTGGTTCCCTGAACTTCTGAGAATGTCAACCTGTCCTCTGATCAGGATCTTGCCAGATCTTTTAACTCAGGAAGACTGAAAAATCAGACACTCCCACACAGACCCACTTCACCTCACAGACTGGTTTGTGGATGGGCTTCAGAACATGCTCCTGTTCAGAAGCTGCCAAGCCATTCTTACTCAGAGTATTAAAGATTCAGCTAGGAACTACTGTCTATCTAAATGGAGATGTTTCTACACCTGGGCACAGCGCAATCAATTTTCCTCAGACTCTGTGGCTATCCCGTCATTTTAGATTATCTACTGTCATTGAAGAACTTGGGTCTTTTCCTTAGCTCATTGTTGGGTCCATCTTGCAGTGATCAGTGCAGTCCTTCCTCCAGTAGATGAACATTCCATTTTTACTCACCCAAGAGATTCCTGAAGGACCTAGTCAGGACTTTTGTACCTGTACCCCTTTGAGAAAGATGCAGGAAGCTTGATAACTGCAAAGGTAAGATTTATTCCATTCACTCTTTCAAAGAGCTCACATTCTTTCTTTCCACTTTCTTGTCTCTCTCCGCCTACTGTGCATCCTGGAATTGTAGTTTCTGGACTCAAAGTTACAGGAACACCTCAGAACAAACTTGCAAACACAAATTGGGGTAGCTATCTGCAACTAGCTAGATACAACCAGGACATTTCCACCAGTTGTCAAGCCTACACCTCAGTGGGATCTCAGTCTCGTCCTGTCAGTACTCACCAGCTCACTATTTTAACTTTTGGTCAGATGCTTTATGTCCCACCTTTCCATGAAGGTCACATTTTTAGTTGCTATTACTTCATCCAGAAGAATGAGCACAATGGGAACACTTGTGACTGATCCACCATATGCCTTTTCCACGAGGAGAAGGTCTTTCTTCATCTTCATCCTAAATTGCTCCCTAAAGTAATTTCTGAAATCCATATCAACCAACCTATCCACTTTTCCATTTCCTTCACAAACCCAATGATTCCATTGACAAGAAAAGATTTTGTTCCCTGGATGTCAGATGTGCCCTGGAATTCTACCTGTCAAGGACCAAACCAATCAGAAAATCACCAAGACTATTACTCACTACAGCAGAAAGTTCACGAGGACAAGAAATGTCTCCTCAGAAGATCAATAAATTGATTTTGGTTGCATCATCGCATAGTACCAATTAGCGCATTTCCCTCCTTCCGATGGGGTAAGGACACTCCATGAGAGCTACCCAGAGTCCCAGTCACATGTTCACAACACATCACACATTATTAGTTCAGTCCTTTGCTGCAGATGCAGCTGTGGGGACTATAGTTCTTCAAGCATCTTTACTGTTGGCATCCTTCCATCAACCTCTGATCTGAACACTGCTTGTCAGTCAGCCACGTATGGAATACGTATAGGGACCAGCACATGAAGAAATGGAGTTTACTTACTTATAACTATACGTTCTTTGAGATGTACCTATCGGTATTCCACTATCCACTCTCCATACACTCTGCTTCAGATCCTGCTGGATCCATGGTGAGAGAGGCAGCAGCCAGCACTGACTCTTATGCCTTTGGTCTGGAGCATGAGAAGAGCAACTGTGTTTGTGCAGGCCAAGGGACAGCTCTTGTTCATAATCTGTGGACTCAGTTGCATGGCGCACATGTGTATCCATGTGTCTGTAAGCTGGGGAATGGTCCGGCTATTGTGGGGAACTTTCCTGGCTTCTGCACTACCTCAGTGAAGTGGGCTATAGAAAGGATCTGAGTCGTCACTCCCAATTCCTTTACCCAGAGGCCTCCCTGCCCTTGAGGACTCCCCTTGCACTCTCCTGTCTGGCAGAGTCCTTGTAACCCCAACAAGGCTGGGCCCAGGATTCCTGGGGGGCTCAATTAATTTGAAAAAAGAATAAGGAAAAATGGGAAATGTTAAAGGAAAACACATCACCCCGCTCTGTGGCAGGGAATATCACAAACAATGTCTCTGGACATCAGGGCAGTTCACAGTCTGTTCCTTGTAGGTCCCAAGCCTCCTTCTCAGGCCCTGGCTGTGCTGCAGGGACGCTGTGGGTTGGACATTTGCTCTGGTGGTAGCCACACTCTCTCAGGCTCTAGGTGGCAGGACCCTTCTTCCCAGTGTTGCCCCAACCCTGTCAGGGTTACGATCCCCCCCCAAGTATGGCCTGCAGAGCCTCTTGTTTGAGGCATCTCCCTGTGCTGGGCCCACTGCCCAGGGTCCCCATCACTCTTCCCAGGTGCTCACCACACCCGGCTCCGGACTGCTCCAGCCCCAGCTCCAGTTCCACACTGCCTCAGCGCTGCTGCTGCTCTGCCTTCAGCTCCATGGGCTGCTTCTCTGGCCCCTCTGGCTCTGGTTGCTACAGCTCTGCTCCCAGCACAGGTCTGCTCTGCAGGCTGCTTCTGTGATTCTGCTCCCAGCTCTGACCTGCTTCCTGGGCTGCTTGTCTGGCCCCTCTGACTCTGGTTGCTGCAGCTCTGCTTCCAGCAGCTCAACTTGGGCCTCTGCTCTCTCCTTAGCTTGGCCTCACTCTGTCTGACTCCAGCAATTCCAGCTCACACGGAGGACGGGACCCCCCTGGCCTCCTGACTCCCTGATTAGCCTGCCCACCCTGTCAATCAGGCTAATCTGGATCATTGGCCTCTCCCCATTGTTCCTGGGGACTGTCAGTCTCAGGCTCCTGATTTCCCATCGACCCTTCCCCTTTTAGTGCTGGGAGCTAGCCAACGAAAACACCCCCACTGAATGTTAGTAAGGGGGCAACAGTCCCCTTACATGTGGAATACAGATAGGGACCACACATCTCAAAGAGCTTCCTGTTACAGATAGGTCACTTCCAGTTCTTTAAGTTAAAGTAACTCATTGCAGTTCAAACTCTATTAAAGGGGCATTTATAGTTTCACAGAGTTTCAGGCAAGAAGGGGCCATTAGATCATCTAGTCTGGCCTCCTGTATAACACAGACCATTACATTTTATCCAGTTACCCCTATATTGAGCCCAATAACTTGGGATAGACCAAAGCATTTCACTTTTCAGAAGGCTAAACTATATTGTGTACTACATGCAGAGAACAGGAGAGTTGAGGCCCCTGCAATGTCAAGAAATTGATCTGGAGTGATATGCCTAATGATCCTAGTGGTGATCCATGCTTCATATTGCAGAGGGAGGTGAAAAAAAACCTCACGATCCCTGTCAATCTGACCTGAAGTAAAATTCCTTTCTAACTTCAGATCTGGTGATCAGCATGACCCTGAGCATGTGAACAAGACACTCCAGCCAGGCATCTGAGAGAGAGGATTCTCTCTGCTACCTCAGAGCACTGGTCCACCCCATCTGGTGTCTCATCTCTAGCTCTGCTTCAGAGGAAGGTGGAGGGGAAAAAACACAGAATACATCTGTCCAATTGTACTTAAAGGGGAAAAAATCCCTCCTGACTGCTGCAGATGGAGGTGCAAGCAGAGTTGGGTAAACATCCGGGTAATTTTGAGCATATGGGGAGAAATACAGAATTTCCTGTTTTTTCCATAGCCCATGAAGGAACGAAATAAATAGGGAGATTCATACATTCACAGACTCCAAGGCCAGAAGGGACTGACACCTCACGCACACGGACTTCAGAATATCTCCTACAGGCTGATTAAAGCTTATGTTTTAGAAAGATATCTAATCTCTCTTTAGAGACTTCAATCAGTGATGAATCCCTCTTGTTCCAGCATTTAATTACTGCTTGGAAATTGCATCTTATTTCAAGGCTGAATTTGTCTAGTTAGGATTAGAATTAGGATCATTTGTGTCTACACATATAGTGTCTTCCTTCACTTTTGAGATACAGTTCATAAAAAAACAACGAGGAGTACTTATGGCACCTTAGAGACTAAGAAATTTATTTGGGTATAAGCTTTTGTGGGCTAAAATCCACTTCAGCAGATGCATGGACTGATGAAGTGGATTTTAGCCCATGAAAGCTTATACCAAATGAAATTGTTAGTCTCTAAGGTGCCACAAGTACTCTTCGTCGTTTTTGCTGATACAAACTAACACAACTACCACTCTGAAACTTGTCACCAGTTCATAACAAGTTCATTCCATCTCAGTGAACCTGATCTTTAATTGTTGCTTTTGTTGCTCTTCTAGTTGGTGGACTTGGCTCTTTTGGTCAAACAGGATATGGCACCCAAAGCAGGTGATCCATTCAGTCATGCAATATCTGCTACTTTTATACAGTATCCCAGTTCTGCTGAGGTAAATACTTGTTTTTATTTAATATTGTCAGTATAGCCATCATTTCATAAGAGTAGAAATAAATATCATAGGTAGGGTGGTACTTATTTTATTAGTGCATGCATTTTTTTGGAATCATTGAGTTCCTTGTAGTCCATATTTGTATCTGACAGCTGTTGATGTGCTGATTCTGGGATGGGCAAAATCACTGTATGTTTATAACTATTAAAAAAAAACTTTTAAACCTACATATTAAAGACTATTGAAAATTATTGACGACAGCTTTACATTTAAAAATGAAATTTTTTTCTGCTTGTATAGAAATTCCCACCACCAGCCCTGAACTACTTCTTGTATGTGGACTTTTACTCCAGCATTAGAAATTAATATGCATACATATCAGCAATAGCAGATTACAATAGTTGCTGTAATTACCTGGATCAGCAATCACAGTGACTTCTCAAATGGTGTATTAAACTTCCTGTTACAGTAAGTCCAGGAAACCAATGAAACTGTTCTTAAAAATTTCATTTTACAATAACTGCTTGACTTTTTGTTTTGATAGCCACATCTCTTAGGCCAGACCACAAATATGAAGAGTAATCTTGACTCCCCCGAAAACACACCACCTCCTACGCCCACTCCACCAGCATCAGCAGGACCACAACACCTTGGGAAAACGCTGTCCGGAGCCCTGGGGAATGGGGGAATTGGACAAGACTCCACCAAAGTCAAACAAAGAAAAAGAAAAAAGGTTGGTGTGGATGAGGCTGTCGTAGACAGGCACTCAATATATCTGCTGAAGATCTTGATCTTTTTCTTGCGCTTGAAATCTTGGTTTGGAAAACTGAATTGTAAAATATGGTACACAGTTTAAAGATCAGAATTGCTGAAAAGGCTTAAGACCTTCACTATCCTTATTTTTATCTCAGTAAGTTCAGCTTACATGCTTTGAATGAAATATGGGTATCTTTTATCTCACATTCAAGATATCCAATGTCGGTATTACCGTTCCTAGTTTTCACTGTAATCCCAGGTGTTCTAAGTGGGAGGGATGATCATATCAAAACCGAAGTGGGGGAAAACTGAATAAACAAAGAGGTTATATCATTGCTGTATTTTTCAGATATTTTGGGAAATCTTGGGAAAAAATGTTACTATAACTCAAGGTCAACAGTATGAATTGAAGGACTAGTGCTGCTTTCATGTACGTTATTTTCTTGCCAACAAACATGCACATTCCACTAGTAATTGTTACATTGACATTATCAAACAATAAACATGGTATGTATATACTTCTCATAGAATCATAAGAGGGATAGATACTCCCAATATAGCTCAACTTTCCCTCACTAATAAATTAACTGTCAGCATTGGCTTTTTTACATACCATACCAGTGAGGAACTTATTGATGATCTGTAAAAATATTTGGCTTAGGAGTTCTGAATGTTACTTTTCCCCATTCCTTTTTACATTGGGTTGGTGGGGTTCATGTGAGTGATTTGCACTGCAGTTCACAGGCACAAAATATTAACTAAGTATGCAATTTTACATACAATTTTGTTTAATATAAGCTCATAACCTTACTTCGTCATTTTAAAAAATGTGATATTTATAAACTACTGTACAATTTACTGAAACGACATATCCAGTTTTGACAGGAGTCTACTAGGCATAGCTAAGGTGTTGTGATAGACCAGCTGTTTAGCGAAGAATGCTATTCATACTACATCAGGGCCCAGACCAACACAAAGCTGTGGGTTTCACATTCCCTTTATGAATGTCATTTAGAGAGGACCCACCAACACATTATGTAGCATGTGGTTTCCATTCATTGATACCAACTGGGATCTGTTGGTGGTCAGCACTTCTGAAAATCAGTCACTTTATTTACATACTTAGCTTTAGACATCCACGTCTGAAAATTTTGGCCCATGGTATATGTTCATAGTATTTTTGTGTATATCTTGTATATGCGGTGTCCATTGTATGTTGGTCATGCTTAATGGATTCACTAGTGGCATTCCCCTGACCTTATGACGTGGCAGTCACCTGGATGAAATCTGTGAGTTTTTGCAGGCAACTGTCTTGGGCAGCCAGAGAGGCCTACACCAACATTACATTTTGCCTACTAAAATTACAGTACAGCTTCTGTTCCTGCATAGCCAAGAAGATCTTTGTAGCATCCATGGACCAGCATGCATGAATCTGCTATTTCTTGCACAGGATCCTTAGTTCAAAAATCTATTTAAAATCTGAAAATTTTCCAGTTTGAATCTATTAAGATATTTCTTTATCTTTGTGACTTTATAATTATGTTACAGGTTTCATTTTCAAATTTAAATTTGACATCAGACGATTGTGATCTTGGTGTCTGCTTTGAAATACTTAGAAATACTTACCAGAATTTTTTTACTGCCCCTTAATATTATAAGGAAAGCTTGAAATGTTTCAGAAATAGCTTTCTGTGGTTATTGCAGCATGACTTACATGATCCTTTCATTTTAATTTGAGCATTTGCTACTTTTTTCCATTGCTGCATACATCAGCACCGGGTAAAAGATTTAAAAGGACAAATATATTGTTCTCTGAGTCTGTTAAAACAGAGGTCATGTAAAAGTCCTCTTTGATTTGTTAATAGATTTTTAAGATGTAGTGTGTGGCAACAATAATGTGTATCCTCAGGAAAAAAAAAATCAGTCCATTTTATAAAGGTTTATTTTCATATTTTATGCACTGCAGGTCTGTTGTGTGTTTTTGATTTAGCAACAATTTATGTGTTTTTCTGTTGCAGAGCACTGCAGCTTGTGGTATAGAGGCTCAAAGCGATGCCATCCAGCCCTGCCACATCAGAGAGGCCATTCGGCGCTACAGCCACAAGATTGGCCCCCTTTCCCCATTCACAGTACGTAATAACAGAGTTATAAAAAGTTATATTTATAATCTTAAAGAACTTTGATTTTCAAGTGGTCAAATGAAGAAGCCTTGAAATTGTTGAGAGCAATTTGTGGTGACTGTAATTTTCTTTACAAAAGTGGCATAATTCTCTTGGGAAATAAAACTTAGTAATTTCTGTCTCTTTTTGGAAGGACAAAAAAGTTTTTTTATTTTAAATATTATTTTCTTTCAATTATAAATTATGCTTTTTGTTAGCACTCAAATTTTCTGTTTTTGCAAAATTTAGGTTTACTGTTATTTGAAATTATAGGTATTGCAATATGTTGAGGAGCATTTTGTATTCTAAAATTAGTTACATGTCAGATACTGCTCCTATTGGAAGTTCAAATCTCAAGTGATACATTTAGGGTTGGAGAAAGAACAGATTGGTTTCTTTAAACAATTTTGAGCCTCCACTGAAATGTAATAGAATTGAGCTTCCAGTAAAATGCTGATAGATTGTGAGGTTTTCCCATCAGATTTGTACACAAATTGAAAATCCATTATTCAAAGCAGCCCCAAACAAATTATTTATTTAAATTTTCAGCTGATGTAAACTTCAAAGCTGCCAGGTGTGTCTGATATCATAAATTAGGGGCATCTCCTTACAACTGGCTACTGTGTGTGGCCTATATCCCTGCCTGCTTCATAATGTCTCACAATTTAGATGCGAGTGCACCTCACATAAACGTCTGAGTCAGTACAACTCAGAAGTAATGCTGTGTTCAGATCTGAATACCTGATATCCAGAAAGAAGTTGATGACTTCAAGGGATTTGAGAAAAGAATATTCAAAATGATAATGGGGTTAGAGGAAATCGCTTATAAGGAAAAATTAAAACAAATAGAAAGGATGACCACATGCAATATGCTTCTACATAAGAAAGCCATCTACAAGTATCTGAAAATTGCCAGCATCAAGGAAGGAGATTTGTTTTGGGGATCCCAAGAAATTATAATTGGGAGCAATGGGATAAAATTAAGAAAAGTAAGCTAAAATATTATTTTCATAATGCCATAGGTGTGTCTGGTGCTTTTATATGTAGGCCTATATGGTATTACATATATATTTTATTCATGATAGCTGTAGATACATTTTTAATGAATCTCTGTATATAATCTCAACTGTATCATTTGCCACCCACAACTATTAGTTTAATATTATGTAACAATTTAGCACAGAAGTTACATTCCAGAGTGGTGCACTTTAATAATAGGTTAGGTGATATTCAGCTAAAACCCTGCAGATAGCCACTGGCAGCAGAGAATGTAATGAAATACATTGTAAAGAAGGAAAAGGCAGCTTGCACCCAATTATAGTGAAGCAACTTTGTTTTTTCCAAAAAGCAACTAATTTATAGGTAGAGGTTTGAAATTCAGGAGTAGACTATCTGTGTCACCAGACAGGATGTTATTCTATACCCACAGGGCAGAGTGGGCATGCAGAATACTATTTGAAGAATGTGATTTTTTTTAAAGAGCCTAATATCTCATGAATAACCAAAGCTGTACATCACTGGCCATCATATATTCTTGGCATTAGCATCTATGGCTGGTGCTTGATGAGATAAAAGGCCACTGGTCCCTCCAAACAGGCCAAGAAACAGGGAATCTTAGGCCATCTACTAGACAGATTAGGTTGCTGTAGAGCAGATCCTACATTTATCCTTATAATGATAAAGATGAGGAAGATCTTGTGTCAAAGGTATTAGAGTACATGTATTTAAACTAATCTATCTTTATTCTGCTTCAAGAATTTTCCCCTCTTGGGATATGTGTACGTATTTGGACCACTCACCCTTCTCCAGTCACACACAGTTCCAACGGTATAAAAGAGGGAGTTTCCCAAACTGCCCTTCATTTCCTTTATGCTGCAAAAGTACAGTGATCACAAAAGGCATGTGATGTTTCCCTTATCATTCCTGTTCTTTTTCTCCCCTATATAAATATTTGTATATAGTCAGTTAGCCATGTTGTCATTTTAAAAACGTTGTGCCTGAGCCATTGTTGCCACTGTCTGTGACACAGCTCTCTGGGGTGATTCCTTGCTCCCTAGCTGGAAATAAAAGAGTAAGGAGAGGAAGCCCATCCAAGTCAACATACACACCAAGACTACCTTCCATGAACAGCTCCTCAGGGTTGAGAGAGTTTGGCTCTGGTGATGCCTTGGTGTTGGTCTCTCATTTTTTCCCTGTCTCATTCATCACAGAAATTGGAAAGTGTGTAGAAAATGTGGCAGGAGGCTGCAGTAAGAGTGATCATGACTTCATGGATAAGGCAATGCACGGGGAATCAAGAGAATGAGTTTTTATCCAAGACTCTGTCACAGATTTCCTGTGTCGCATTAACCAAGTCACTTAGATCAAAATGATGTGAGTACGGCACTAATTGTGCCCAAAAATGAGGAAAGCACCCAAGTTTTGAGCATCCCAACTTTGATTTTCAAAAGTGCTACGTTAACATTGGCAGATGTTGTCAGTAGATGCTGCAGGTGTTCAGTGCCTCTGAAAAATTAGGCCTTAGTTGTCCCAAGTTGAGCACCCAACATTGGAAATTTTGGCCTGTATCTTTTGTCTCAGTTCATCATGTCTCCTGTGGGCTGTAATACTTTGGTCTAATTTTGGTTGTTAGGTCTAGTGTAGCGATGCTGGGTGTGTTGGTGGCCTGTGATATATAGGAGACTAGATGATCTGGTGGTTCCTTCTGGCCTTAAACTCTGACTCTATGGCCTGGTCTACACTGGGGGGTGGGGGGTGTCAATCTAAGTTACACAACTTCAGCTACATGAATAACGTAGCTGAAGTCGACATACTTAGATCTACTCACCACGGTGTCTTCACTGTGGTGAGTCGACGGCTGACGCTCCCCCTATCGAGTCTGCCTGCGCCTCTCACTCCGGTGGAGTACCGGAATCGACGGAAGGGCACTCGGAGGTCAATTTATCGCATCTAGACTAGATGCGATAAATTGACCCCCACTGGATCAGTTGCTGCCTGTTGATCCTGTGGGTAATGTAGACAAGCTCTATGACGTATCTGCTTATGGGGATAAATATAGTCCTCTGCGTCACAGAGGTGTTGAGAATATAAATCCATTAGTGTCTGTGAGAGGCTCAGATACCGTGCTGATGAACCCAACAGAAAATCCCTTGAGAAAATTAAAACCAATTCTGTAATTGGTCCAGCATTTGCATGGTGTGCAGTAAATAAGACTTGGGGCTGTACATTGAATGATGTGGATAAAAAGAAATATCGGACAGCTGCCTCAGTCTAGGCCAGATTGTGGGATCTTACTCCTTGAGCAGTGCCACTGATTTCAATGAGACTGCTTGAGGAGCGGTTTACTACTAAGCATGAGAAATGGTATCACAATCTAGCCCTCACTGAGCGCCATCTATCTGGTACCCTGCATGACCAGCAAGCCTGTGGAAAAGACAGAAAGTAATGTAATTAAATATTGTATTGTAATGCACATACTCTAGGGGGCAAATTAAGGTTGCATAGGCAATCTTAATTCTGGTGATGCCTAACTTTTGAGTGCTGGGCTTTGCAACTTTAACGATATTCTTTTAACAACTTTAAAAAAAAAACAAAAAATAAATACTGATATAGAATAAATTAATTAAATAACAGGATTAAATTAAAACCATTTTTTTAGCAACCTGGAATTCTGCGTTGTTGTTGTTGTTTTGTATTAGTGCAGCATGCAGAGGCACTATCAGGACCTCATTATGCTCAGTGTTGTACAAATGCATTTGAAGACTTGGGGTGAAATCCTGGCCCCTCCTGAAGGCCATTGATGTCATGAAGGCAGGATTTTACCCATGGTCTCTCTCCACAAAAAGTTAGCCTTAAATACAAGTGATGTACAAAGAGCTGGGTTAGACAAACACAATAAAGTTATAAATAAGTTTATCAATACATTTGTTTACCGGCAGCTCAACTCCTCTTCAAGCTGCTTCCCACTCTTCCACATGAGTATTTTGTTTTGTAATTAATAGGCCCTCTCACATAGTTTGCTGTGAGCAGGAAGGGAAAAGATTTTCTCTGCATCCTGCCATTTCCCACCAGTTTCCCTGGTGGCAACTTGCCATTCATGCTACCAGATCTGCAGTAAATCAAAGAAAAGAGCCAGCATTGGGCAGTGGAAGAATTGCTGATCTTCTTACCAGTTATATACCAGCTCAGTTCAGTCAAGTAGAAGGGTTAGAATGTAGTATATTTAGAAACATAATGCTCCACTCTGATACACCAGCCAAAAACGATGTAAAACCATTGAAGCCAACATACTGTTGGACTTTGTTCGTAAACAGAGGCAGGGTGATTAAGATAATAAAAGGCTTATCATTAAATTAAGAATTGTTAATGATCCTGAAAACAGTCCCAAGCACTCTAGTTAAAAGATAGGAAACAAAGAGAACAAATAAATGGTCCATTCTCAGAATGGAGTGAAGTAAATAATGGTGTCCCCCAAGTGCTTTTACTGGGACCAGTGCTATTCAACCTATTCATAAATGATCTGCAAAAAGGGATAAACAGTGAGGTTGCAAAGTTACAAAAGTACTCAAGATAGTTAAATCCAAAACAGATTGTGAAGAGTTACAAAGGGATCTCACAAAACTGGGAGACTTGGCAATAAAATGGCAGATGAAATTCAATGTTAAATGCAAAGTAATGCATATGGCAAAATATAATCCCAACTATACATACAAAATGATGGTGCCTAAATTAGCTGTTACCCATCAAGAAAGATCTTGGTCATTTGCAGTACTCTGGAAGCACTACATTTCCAGAGTACTGCAAATTTATAAGAATCCTTCTCTTTGTGCCTGTATCATCCTGAATTAATTCTCCAGCTTCAGAAAACTTAAAAAATTATCTCCAGTTATCAATGGGACAGACACAACTGAATAATGTAGCTGTCCTTAACATGCATCAAAACAATACCAGGGAACTAAAAGTAAATAAGATTGCTAACAGTTTCATCCAGAAAACTACAGTGAAGCATGATGTCTTTAAACTGGGACATCAGTGAAGTTTACTATGCAGCAAGGGAGATTTAGATTAGATATTAAGAAAAACCTTCTAACTATAAGAATAGCTGATCCCTGGAATATGCTTTCAAGCGGTATTGTGGAAACCCCATCACTGGAGTTTTTTTGAGAACAGGCTAGACAAACAGGGATGATCTAGATATATTTTGTCCTGCTCAGCACAGGGGGCTGGACTAGATGACCTCTTGACATCTCTTTCAGCTCTATCTTGCTATGAGTGTGCGGTGGCCAAGATCTCTCTCCAGTGCTCTTGATGGAAAAGACTCTTCTTCCAAAGTGATGGCATCTGCCAAGAATGAGGAGAGCATCCTGGTTGCAAAACTCAGTTATAGCTGCGGACAGTTTTCAAACTATTAAAGATCTTCCTTTTGATGGTCGATCTCTGCTTTCTGAAAAAGTGGGTAAAGCCTTACGCTCGTTTAAGGAATCTCAGCCTACTCTTGGCTCCTTACAAGTGTATACCACAGCTCCCAGGAGACACTAATATAGGCTTCAACAACAGCAATGGCAGTATTATAGGCAGCTGTTTTACCCATCAAGCTGGACAGTTTGCAAAGCAGAGAAATAGGTCTCAGTGTACGAGATCATCTAATTCCAGTGCTATGCCAACAGCTCCACCTCAGTCAGCTACGGACAAGCAGATACACTGATTCACAAATTCTAATGTGTAAGGGACAATAGTGATTATCTAGTCTAGCTTCCTGTCTAACACAGACCCATAGAGCTTCCCAACAATACTTCCTAAAGCATATCTTTTAGAAAAACATCCAATCTTAATTTAAGATGGAGAATCCACCATGCCTCTTGGTAAATTGTTCCAATGATTAATAACTCTCACTATTAAAAGTGTCCTCATTTCCAGTCTGAATTTGTCTAGCTTCAGCTTCCAGCCTTTGGCTCATGTTATACCTTTCTCTGCTAGATTGAACAGCCCATTATTAAATATATTTGTTCCATGTAGATGTTTATAAACCATAATCAGTGACCCCTTAACCTCTCTATTTCTAGTGAAGTTTTTCCTGTTTATGCATCCCAGGATTGCATTAGGCCTTTTGGCCACAGCATCACACTAGGAGCTCATGTTCAGCTGATATTTGCCAAAACTCCCAAATCTTTTGCAGAGTCATTGCTTCCCAGTATAGAGTATTCTATCCTGTAAGCATGGCCCACATTCTTTGTTCCAGGCTCTATATGTTTACATTTAGCCGTATTAAAAAGCATATTGTTTATTTGCACCTGCTTTACTAAACAATCCAGATTGCTTTGAATCAGTGACTAGGACCAGGGAACTCTCTAGTTCACCGAGCTATAGGAGGCGGGGAAGCTTAAGTACTCTGAGGCCTGGTCTACACTACACGTTTAAATCGATTTAACGCTGTACCCGTCCACACTACAACGCCCTTTATATCGATATAAAGGGCTCTTTAAATCGATTTCTGTACTCCGCCCCGAGAGCGTAGCGCTAAATTCGATATTAACATATCGGATTACGGTTAGTGTGGACGGAATTGACGTTATTGGCCTCGCGGCGGTATGCCCACAGTGAACCACTGGACCGATCTGGACAGCAGTCTGAACATCGGATGCAGGGGCAGGTAACAGGAAAACGCCCGCGCGAACTTTTGAATTAGCATTTCCTGTAAAATGCCCAAGCGTGAAGTCTGATCAGCACGGTGGCGATGCAGTCCCCAAATTCAAAAAGAGCTCCAGCATGGACCGTACGGAGAATACTGGATTTGATCGCTTTATGGGGAGACAAATCTGTTGTATCGAGCTCGTTACAGATGACGAAAAATGCCAAAGCGTTTGAAAAAAATCTCCAGGCATACACAGCGCTGCATGACAAGTGTAACGGAAAGCCAACGAATCAAATGGAAGCTCATGGAGGGAGGGAGGGGGTACTGAGGACTCCAAGCCATATCCCACAGTCACAGCAGTGCTCTGAAAAGTATTTGCATTTCTTGGCTGAGCCCCAATCTGTAGGTACAAACACAGTGTTCTGGCGTGATGGGGAATAGCTCTCAGTTTTCCCCCCCCCCCCCACCACGTGAAAGAAAAGGGAAAGAAATCATTTCTTGACTTCTTTCAATGTCACCCTATGTGTAGCTGAATGCTGCTGGTAGACGCGATGCTGCAGCAGTGAAGAGCAGTATCCGCTCCTCTCCCCTCCCCATCCGGTATGGTGTGCAGTAGGACTGTAACTGTCCTCATCAACCCCTGAGTGCTCCAATGGCTTTTTAACATGAATAGGCTGGCACTCTGGGTAAGAACAGGAATTGATCCTTCACTCCAGTAGATAGGACAGAACGGCTAAGTAACGTCTTCATCATAGCAACTGGGGCTGAGCTTCAATCAGCCCCCTCCCTTTCCTGTGCTAAAGAAAAGATTCTGTACTGCTGGACTGTCATAGCAGCAGCAGATGCTGGGCCCTCTCCCCAAACACCGCTTAATGTCCCGCCCTGACTATCATCGCGCCGGGAGGCTGCCTCCCCCTCATTTATCTCACTAATCAAGTGTTCTTATTCTTAGCATCTTTATACTTCATGACACAAATAGTGCAGACACGCCACGGTAGCCCAGGAAGGTTGGGGGAGAAGGAAGCAACGGGTGGGATGTTGCAGGGGCACCCCCTGTGAATACTGACACGAGCAGCTGTGCTCTGAGACTCTCTATACACTGCCCCTATTCTAGGCAGGACTGACTCTATTTTAGAAACATAAGGAGGGATTGACTCGGGGAGTCAACCCATTTTGCTTTGCGTTGCGCCCCGGCCGATTTCAGCCAGGGCACTCATATAGCAGCAGTACAGAGGGGGAAAGATACCGTCATATGCATTGCCCAGTTACTCCGGCAGTAGCACGGTACAGAACGACTGGTAACATCTCTGCTATCATGCAAAAAGCAAGTGAATCTGCTGTGTAGCGCTGGAATATCGCCTTCTCTGTCCGCGGCATCCAGTACACATACGGAATGCCGGAAAAAAAAAAGCTGATGAACGGGGCTCCATGGTTTGCCGTGCTATGGCATCTCCAGGCAATCAGAAAAAAAAATGGCGCGAAAAGGATTGTCAGCTGATGTTTTCTGAGGAGGATAGGACTGACGAACCTTTACCCAGAACACCCGCGACAATTAAATGATCAACTCAACAGAAATCTCGAAGGGTGGGGAGACTGCGGAAGAATGGATAGCTACGGAAGAGCTACCCACAATGCAACGCTTCAGAAATCGACGTTAGCCTCGGACCATGGACGCACAACGCCGAATTACTGTGCCTAGTGTGGCCGCATGAAATCAAATTTATAATATCAGCTTTATAAAACCGATTTTAGCTAATTCGATATTATCCCGTAGTGTAGACGTGGCCTGACTCTGTGCCTCTCTGTCCTCTGGCTAATGGTGAAGTGGGAGGCAGAGCTTTTGTCAATTTCACTAGACAAAAGTGAAATTGACTAGAGTTCTCCAGCAGTGGGGCACAGCTAGGGTGATACTGGTTTTATGAAAAGGGCATCTTTTGTTATAAAATCATTCTGACCAGCTCTAGTCCTTACTACTAGTCCCTTGCATTAGCTAGTATGTAACTTTGAATCACAAAAGCTGACTGTGATATTTGATTCTACTTCTGTTTAAAAGAAAACTGAGCAAACATAGGAAACATAACTTATTTTGTCAAGCAATGTAAATTCCAGTGGGAATATGCTTTCCAGCGTGGCTATTATTTGTTAAGCATTAACAATGTACTTGGCACTGTACATGAGATTTAAAATATGGAAATATTCTCTGTCACCTGATCTTTCTCCTTTTTTTATTTCACCATTTTTCCCATCTCCTTTATCTGATGATTGTGATGTGTGCTGTTAATAAGGCAGTTTTGGAGAAAGAGTTGACTTGTGTAATTTGTTCTCTAGCAGTATTTGATAGATGTTGGTTTGGACCTAAAGAGGACTTTAAAAGTTTCATAATCGTATGGTAACAGAGTGCTAACATTAAAGAAGTGAAAATGATCCGTTTGCATTTATTCTAACCTTAATAGTTATGTCAAAATGACTAACATAATTAGAGCATTTAGGTTTTTGCCTCAGAGCATAAGCCATAATGGAAAGCCAGCAAGTGTATGCTAGATTCTTCTGCACTCTATCATGTCTAAGATAGTCTAGACATATATTTTATCCATGTATTCTGTATTGACAGCTTATGGTTGGTGCCCTCTATTACCTAGTTTAAAGCATGATCCCGACTCTCAACCAGCAGTGATGTAAATGACTGATTTAAAACACAATGCCATATAATTTTGCAAGACAGGAATGGGAAGTATGTAACTCTTCATCATGTGGAATGATGTAATTCCATATGTTGTAATTGAATCCGTTTTTTCTGTGCCACATGCATATTAGCTAAAACAGTAAGACATTTCTTCATTATTTCATTTTGGGGCTAAATCTTACTTCCTTATTCAGGCAAAAATCAATGGGAGTTTTGCCAGAGTAGGATTAACAGAATTTCTTACACTGAGATGTGAATTTATATTTGAGCAGAAAATTAAAGTAATGCTTTTATGAACTATTAAATGAAATGACACTTTTTCCACATTTTTTACTGAACATGTTAAAGGGCTGGAAAGAGGAGAAAAAGCTTGAATCCCCACTTCTTAAACTCCTGTTCAGTCCAACTCAGGGCTCGAATTAGAACGAGTTTGGTGGTTACAGGCCACCACTCACATAATTAGGTCACTTCATCATTCATTTGATGAGAAACTCTAAATCATAGCTACAGTGAAGAGTGAGTACCCTAATAATAATAATGTCTTACCTTTTGGGTTAAATTGGAAGTCACTGGAAGGTCTTTTTGAAAGAGAGCAAACTGCATTAGTTGGTAGTCTGTTCAGTGTATGCTTCACCGTAAGGCCTGATTATAGACTAGCTTATATTTTACACCAGGGTAATGCCATTGATTTCAGTGTCATTTTTCCTGATTTATTTGAGTGAAAGTGAGATCAGCTTTAGTCCAGTGTCTTCATAGATATGAAAATGAATCCAGAAACTGTAGTAAATATGGTGTTTGTGTTAATTTGAAGAATCTGCAGGCATTTCGCAAACACTAATTAATTAAGCCTTATAACATCCATATAAAATCTTCATTATTGTAAGGTACAAAACTGTCAACAATTGGTTAATATAGAGTCTTCAGCTTTGGTGTCCATTGTAATGAGCCCTTGACATATAATTTGTTTTTCAAAGGAGCTGCATTCAAAGAATATTGCAAAACGAGAGTTGATAATTTATAGACTAGAATATCCAAATAAGACCATAAATAGTGCATTCAAATGATAACTATTTGAAACCAGAAACTGTCTAGGGCATTTTGTGCATTACTTAAGTTTAGCATTTCAATTTAGAGTGCAGATCCCAATGGTGAACCATTCTAATATAATCTGATATGGCCATTAATTTAGCCAGTATTAAATGTTTCCAATGTGACCTTAAAAACTGGCCAAAGTTTCCCTTTATCTCCCTCCTTCCTGCAATCTGTCATACAGAATGTGCTGCAGCACTGTGCTGCTGTGCCGCTACTCCAGCACTGACAGCACTTGAGTGATTCTGCATGCGTGTTGTTCATGAAGCACTTTGGGAAAGTTTGGGATGACAGAACCCTAGGTTCTGTTTATTGCACTTGCATGTGTCTCATTTTAATTAGATGTTTAGAATGTCGGAGAGCTCTATTTGTACTTCATGTAATGTGGTGGGGCCCTGATGTTGATTGGAGCCTTTACGTGCTACCTTAATAAACAGAATGGGTTAGTAAATGTTCATTGTTTAATGATGCCCATGGAATAGCAGAGTCATGTCTAAGGCTAAGATTTTGTTACCGTTATTTTTAGTGAAAGTCAGGGACAGGTCATGGGCAATAACCAAAAATTCACAGAAGCCTGTGATCTGTTCCTGACTTTAACTCACTGGGAAGGGAGGGAGGGACCAGCACCCAGGGCTGCTGGGGCTCTGGGGTCTCCCCTGCCGCCACTGCCAGCTGGGAGCTCCAGATTCCCCACTGTGCCCATGGTGGCTCAGAGTTCCAGGGTCGCCCCTGCGCCCATAGCGGCTCGGAGCTGCAGGGAGCTCCCGTCACCTGCGGCAGCTTGGAGCTGTGGGGCTCCCTGCCACCTGTGGCAGCTGAGAGCTGTGGGGGTGCCCCCATGCCACTCGTGGTGGCTGGGAGCTGCAAGGTCTCCCTACCACATGCAGCAGCTAGGAGCTGTGGAGGAGTCACCACCCGCAGCAGCTGGGAGCTGTGGAGTCCCTAAACTGCCCAGCAACTGAGAGCTGCTGGGTCCCCACCAGCTGATACCCCCAGCCACGCTGCCCGGGAGCTGAAGCGGAAAATGTAATGGAGGTCTGTGGAAGTCACAGTTTCTGTGACCTCAGTGACAAAATCTTAGCCTTAGTTATGTCCAGTCCTGAAGTGCAGTCTGATTGGAACTGAAATACAGCAAGTGTTTAATAGTATACAATGACACTAATAAAAGATAGTTTAGGACACGAAGTGAAGGATACTGTATGTAACTGAAATTACTTTGGGCCAGGAGTATTGCCCTGAAAACACACACACACACACACACACCACTCTTATCTACCTTATACAAGACTCTGTTTCTATGCTGTTTACTAATGCACACCTTCTCTCCAAGTGTCTGAACAGTAATACATCTTATTTTATGAACTCAATTTCTCCTCCACTAGACAGAGCTTAGCTTTTCTTTGATCTGTAATAATTCAGTCCAGAATTAGCATGTATTGGAGGGGTCTGGAAATCTGTTTTGGAAACGTTTTCATATTCCTTCAGCCTATGCCCTTATATGTTTATAATAGACTTCTTAAAAATCATGCTGCTGAGTTTTAGAATTTCCTGATTGGAGAAATATCAGTATGCTGACAATCCTCTTGCTTTGGTTGTTCTGCACACCACTCCATACTCTTGGGTAGTACTTGCATGCCTATATTATTTATTACTGTCTGCATTAGTCAGATTTGTACTGAAATAAGTGAGTGTGACATATCATACTAGGAGTTTCAGAAAGACTTCGTTTCAGACAATCACAGCTTATAGGCCCCAGTGTAAATATGTCTATAAAAGGATTTATGCTGTGGCTCAAAGTGTTTAAAACTAAAAACCAGTAAAAGATCATTCAAAGAGCTTAGTACAATTTCTTTGCAGTTAAAGACATTTTTGTTGATCAATATTTCTAGTTATAAATATCTTTTTTTAACTAACAGAACTGAATACTAATTAATCCCTTCATAGAGAGTGCCACAAAACATTTGGGACAGGGACTGATTTTATTTGTGCCTTATACTGTGCTGATCATGTTTTATGTTGATAACAAATAGTAAATTGAATCACTCCAAGTAGTTTTTAATGGTACCTACTGTGCATGCAAGCAAGTGTGGAAGTGTGTGTGTATGCATGTGAAATATATAGTACAATCAAATAGTAATGTTTTTAAAGAACTTCCATTTCATTTTGAATGAAAGATGCTACAAAAATATAAGATCATCACCATAAATGGCACCAATTCAGCAAACCACTTAAGGAGATGCTTAAATCCATCCCATTCCACAAAGCACTGAAGCACATAGCCACATCTTTTTAAAACTTTGATAAAGCTGGTTTCCAGTGATCGCTGATGAAAAAGAAAACAACATTTATGAAACATGACTGGCATGCCAATGCTTAGCTGTTGGTTGACACTAAAACACTAGAATAGTTAATAAATAGTAGATTTATTTTTTGGTGGCAAAGAAAGATTAAACTTTTTAAAATACTAAGGGATATTTAGTATACATTGTTGGGATCATTTACATTTACATCAGGTACATTTAGTATACATTTAGTACACATTGTTGGGATCATGAATAAATTAATATGATTCAGCAGTGTCCCCATAAAGGAAAGGTAAACTGGTGCACACTCTATAAGCGATCAGTAAGATAAATTGTAGAGGAAATATAGAAAAGCAAGGGTGCTTCAGGCACCCCATATCAAACGTGTAAAGATTTTTCTTTACATTTGCTCTGCAAACCATCTTCCTTAATTGGGAAGGCACCTGGTAGTTCAGTCTTGGTTATTGTCAACATTTTCTGTATGCTGCAGCCCAAAACAGTAGATGAGTCTACATTAGTAAGCAGTTTGGGAGTAAATGCTACAAAATTTGTTTCCAGATGCATAATTTGCATACATTACAGGTAAAAATTTCAAAAGCACCTCAGTGACTTAGAAGTCCAAGTGCCTTTTTTAAAGAGATTAGATACTAGAGAGACAAAGACTCATTGAAAATGTGAATGAAATCCTGGACCTAGAGAAATAAATGTGATTTTGTCATTGAATTCATTTTGGTCAGGATTTCACCCTTAGTGCAGAAGTTACTTTTCAAAATTAAATTTAGGCTCCTAAGTCTTTTAGGTGCTTGTGAAAATGTTACCCAAGGTGTTTATCATCAGTTACATACGATTTAATGTATGTTTTAATTACACAGAAAAAAACCTAATTAAACAATTTTGGTTTTGATTCTTTTTCACTTTTAAAATATGAATATTACTCTTTTGTGTTAAACAGTTATAGTTACTTTCCTTCCAATGTATTTCAGGGTATTGTCTAATACTTGTTATTCTATAATATAAACACGTTGTATTTGGAAAATATGAATTATTATTCTATAAAAACACTAGGAAGTCAGATCTCAGTTTGAAAATCTTGTTCCCTTCCCCTCACCCCAAAGTTCCTCCTTTCAGATTTATGAAAGAAAACATTTCTTTCTGTAAAAGGTTTTTGTATGCCAGCATCTGGAAGTGTTTATTTCAGTGGCGTGTAATCTATCTGTGGATTTAGTTAGCACCAGACCCCCTTTTGTGTACTCCTGACTTAAAATTTTTATAAATGATCTTGTTGAATTTCTGCCAGCGTGCACATGGTTTGGCTGATTGCTGCATATATCCTTTACCTGCCAGTCACCTTTGATTTATATTCCTTCCCCTCTGCTTTTGCCTTCCAAAAATGGTGCCACTGAACTGTCCTCTAAATCATCTTATTGGATAAATTACTCCAAGATTAGATGGTACATTTTTGGGTGCTTTATGGACAGAATACAGTTTTATAATCCATCCTTACCCACTTTCTGTAGAACCATTTAGGAAGGAGTATTGGACAAGGGAAACTCCAGCTATCACTACTTGTTTATTACAAACCATTCTTTAAAATACTGTGCAAAATACTACAGGTTTGTGCAGTATTTTATTGGGATAAATAAACAGTGGAGATGCCTTGTCCAGGAGTCCTCTCTGAATGGGACGACTCCTGAGAATAAGATCCATGTGATTGGCCCCTAGCTTTAATATTCAGAAGAACTGTATACACAGGATTTAAAACTATCTTAAAGCATTTAATTTGAGAAGCATTTACAGGTCTATTTACTATACTTGACAGTGTTTTTGATTTTTGGAAGCTCCATTGCCCTCTTTAAGTTCAACAGCTAAACATTTTCAGGATGACAAAGGTTTCGTAAGCTTTACTTAATGACATTACTAATTTGGAGGGTTTTGTGAAGTTTCCTGGAGAAAAGCAGGTGGCTTGGCAGTAATTTAAAAGTTTCACTATTTGTGGTAGCGGTTTCAAGGGGTTTCATATTTCTAAAGAGAGAGACCAAACAGCATATTGCTTAAGAGTATCTGACACAATGATGTATCATTCTGGACTAAGTTTCCAGGAGTTCAGTGGCCATTAAACATGTTGTTTGCCGCACACAGTGCTGATGAAACAGTAAGTTGCCTAGATAATTTTATTAAACAGGAACATAGATTTTTAGATAACACAAAAATGTCTTTTAACTACATATGAAAAGAACTGGCTCATTTTCTCTGGAGCACTGGGAAAGTATTTACAAATGATCTGGATAGCATTTGATATCCTGTGGGGACATTTAAAATTCTTGGATTGCACATACATCAGTGTCTTAACACACAACACAGTACTTGAATTGTTGCAAGCAGCATACAAGACTTTTAGGCTGTATAGACATGGTCCTGTTTGGCCAGGAGATGTTGGCATAAAGTGACTCTGCACATGAAGTTTTCACTCCAGGACTGCAAAAGACAACTACTGTAATAGCTTTTCACACACTTAGTGCTGGCAGTGCAAGTGCTTGTTTAGTTACACGTGTGCAGCTTGCTCTTTCACATGAATGTATTTGATTGTTTATTTCTTTAGAGTCACACTTCACAATAAAAGAACTTCTGGTTTGGCCACTTGAGAAATTTTACTAAATCGGTTAGGAAAAAAGAAGCACAGACAAGATAGCTAAAAAGTGCACATTAGCTGTAACACTCCTAGGAAACAATGCAGCTCTGAATGTGGTAAACCATTTATAACCTTTAAATGTTCAGCATGGCTTTGTTTAAATATGTATAAATATATATAGCCAGATTTTCATTATCACCAAAAGCTCCTTCTGGTAGTGTAGAAGGACCTTAATGTGGGAGTAAGTTACACTTACTCTATCTTTAAGTTCCTTAACGCTGCCAGAGTGATGTAAAGAGAGTAGTATACATGAGAATCTGGCCTCAAGGTTTCTGTGGTACTAGCCCAGAATACACTGCAGCAACACAGATGCACACTTTATGGCTATTGTAGACTAGTATAGTAATAATGCAAATACAGTCAGATGTCTAAATGATAGAGTAACTTGGTTATATCTGTTAGAAATTCAGGAAGTTATATCAAAGTTAGGTACAGAAACATGCACATGCTTTGTGTAGATTGTAACTTACACCGACACAATGTGTACGTTCTGGATATGCACTATCAGGACAATAAATAAATATTAGTGAATAACTGCTAAGCAATTTGAGAGAGATTCTTATGAAGAATGAAAATCATTCCTTTTTTGCCATTAGTTAGGAAAATAGTCTAGATTCCCTGATATTTTTGTGTTTTGGTGGGTCTTTTAATGCCTGGTAGTCTTAGGATAAGAACATTATGTATTTGGACATCAGTGGCTCTTAGCCAAAGTGACAGGGACACAGCCCCATACTTTGGGTATTCCTAAACCTCTGACTGCCAGAATATAGGACTGGATGACGAGGGATGGATCACTAGATAATTGCCCTCTTCTGTTCATTGCCTTTAAAGCATCTGGCACCAGCTACTATTGGAAGACGGGATGTTGGGCTAGACAGATCATTGATCTGACACAGTATGGCCATTCTTATGTTTTTACGGACAATTATGCAATATAATGTAGATTGATATAGTCGCAAGTCTGTAAACTTCCCTCAGCTTCTCCTTGATATAACCATCATTCATTTATATATTTGTCTTTCTTCTTGAAAGATCCCAAAGCACTTTACAAATTTAAGTTACACACAGCAGTCAATTCATCCATCGCTGAGACTGAGCCAGGTCTAAGGTGAAATGTCGCAGCTGTGCAATGGTACACAGAAATGCCACAGAGCTGTTTAGGACAGGAAGTGAACAATCTAGTTGAAACAGCCAGGGAATTACAGAAACCTAGAATATAATTGCCTGTGTTGGAATTAATGTCCCTGTTCTAAGAAAATTCCTATGGAACCTTTAGTTTCTACAAGTAGTTAGGAATTTGGTTTTAGGTCTTCTAGGACTAGAAAGACAGGTTGGACTTTTGTGTTGAGCTTGAATACCTAAGTTTGGGCACAAATCAGATATTAGGAATGTCAATATACAAAAACCTACAGAAGAACACTTCAGTCTCCCTGGACACACAATAGCAGATCTAAAGGTAGCCATCCTGCAGCAAAAAAAAAACTTCAAGACCAAACTTCAACGAGGAAACTGCTGAGCTTCAGTTCATCGCTGCATAAATATTGTACACCATCAAGCTCAGGATTGAAACACAGAACTGTGAATGGCTAGCCAACTAAAAAGGCACTCTCTCCTCCCTTGCGTGTTGCACACCTAAGCTGAAAGAGGGCCCTCATCCTCCGCTGACCTGAACTCAACTCGTTATCTCCAGCCCTGCATTCTTGCCCTTGCCATTAATATACCTGCCCTCTGACAATCTTCACTACATGCATCCAACAAAGTGGGTATTCACTCCAGAAGCTCATGCACCATATACAATCTTGTTAGTCTATAAGGTGCCACAGGACTCTTTGCTGCTTTCATGGGAAGCCAGTGATTTGGTCTACCTTTGTGAAGTTAAATTGAAGAGCCTGATGGGCTTTTTACTTAGTTAGGTCTCAATTCAACAAATCTGTTAAGAACAAACTTAGCTTTAAGCCTGTGGCTATGCCTAATTTTCATGGGACTTAGGCACGTGCTGGAGCCTTAGAGATGATTAAAGTTAGAATATTTTGAAAAAACAACAGAGAGTCTGATGGCACCTTAAAGACTATCAGATTATTTGGGCATAAGCTTTCATGGTTAAAAAACCCACTTCTTCAGATGCATGAATATTTTGAAAGAATCTCAAAGTTTTTTTGAAAATTATTTTTTTAAATTTCACTGCCCCACTAGGAAGTAGTTATACAGTGTGCCCTTCAATTATTTACTCCAAGGTCCATGCTCTAATGTGTTAATATTTTCTGCCTATATCCCCAAGATATATCGACATGAAATATATTTGGCCTTTATGTGATTATAGACTCTTTGGCATTGGTATTTGACATGAATTTAGCATTACAACATCGGGAGGTTGATTTCTTGGTTTTCTGCAACAAAGGTGTCATTGCAGTTAAGATACTGTGCCTCCTGGTTTGTTTGTTTTTTAAAGCCAATATAAGATATTTGCAGCACTTTTCTCTGTTTTATATTTCTCTCATACATACAGTTGCGAAAATACTTGCTTTAGGCAACTATTATATAGCTGAATATGAATAGTTTACATAACTGTCTGACTAGTGTGTCATGCAGAAAACTAAAATGACAATTTTGTTTATGGACTAATAAAGTGAAATTAACATTTAAAAAACAACAAAAACCGGGAAGAGTAAACTTAAAATAAATCAACATTATAATTCCATCCACTGTTTCAACCTTGATCATCAATAGTGTCAGAATCAATAAAAGCTAGACTTACAGCTAGATCTCTGCGAATGAGTGGAAATAGCGGTGGGCCAGACTCTGCCCTGGCTACATGGTGGAACTCCTTTTGATGTCAGTAGAAGTTTAATGCATGAATCAAGTATAGTAAAAGGGCCTTGTTTATATAAAGTAGATTTAGAATTCCCTTATGGCCCCATTTTTTTTTTAAGTTTAACATTGAAATTATGAACACACAAGAAGTCAAAAGAGTTAAAAATTAATATTTTGATATGCAGTGACCCTTGCTGGCATCTTGATTTCTGTTTGTGATATGCGGAAACAGAAAGTGAATTTTCTGAGCCATTAAGAAAATGGTTATGGATGTAACACCTCTTATATTTAGTTAACAGTAGATCTTTCAGCTTAGAAGGATTTCTGTTCTCCTTATGTAATTAATGAAAGCATTAAAGGCACAGTAGTAGGTTGGGTTGGAGCAGAAAGTACTAACATTCATACTGTAGGAGAAAAGGAAAACTTTTCAGAAATATGTTTAAGGGGGACAAGCATAAGCGTAAAGAAGGAGTGAGTGGGGATGCCAGTAAGACAGCTCAATTGGGTTCAAGAATTTTTCCATCTCGCTTTCCTCCATTTCAAATAGTAAAAGTATTAAAAAACCAAATTATGCATCACATAACTTGGTTGTGACATAAGATTGTCTGCAAGTACGTTAAAGGTGTAAGAACATAAGAGTGAAAGGAACTATTTAAGGTGACATTCAGAGTTGAAATGAGGAATTTAAAATGGGATGAAATCAAGAAAGGCACATTTCCTGACTTTGCAGTCTATAAGACATTGAAATAGTTTTCCAAAGAGACATTTTGGAAATCCTTCTGGCTGCTTTAGAAGCTTAGACATTTAAAGCTAGATAGGACAGAGCACTTGATCATGTATTGTGGGGAACAATAGTGCATTGCCAGGGGGCTTAGACAATGTTGGTCATTATCTGAAATGGAGGCAGAGCCCCTGCCAGGAATAACAGAATGCAGAAACTAAAGTTATCAGATTACCTACTCCATCTCATTGCTGGTGCTGCATTGTTCCATATTATATATTTACTAATGTTACGTCCAGTCTAGTGTTAAAAGTCTAAAATGAAGGAGTTTCCAGTACATTCCTTAGAGACTGTTCCACACCCCAGTATATTTCACTGTCAGGAAAATACAAAAAATAAAGTTTCCCTTCATTAATTTCATCCCATTACTCCTAGTTATACTTTCAGATTCACAGTGTAATAATTTCTCTCCTTCCTTAGTGTTTACACTCTTCAGATATTTATTGACCTCAATGGGACCCTCCCTTATTTAGTTGCCACTTAATCACACAAGAGAGACTGTTTGTTTATTTTTCAGTTTGTGAGATGCAAATATTTACATCAGTTAACAACCACAAATTAAAACATAACTTACTGTTCACTCAGAAGGACTCTGAGAAACTCTTCAAAGCATAGAAGAAATTTCACACACACACAACCTGCTTTAGGCAGAATCCTGAATTAATAGATTCTACCCAACTTAGAATGGTCCATAAACACCCAGCCTCCCCAGCACTAAATTCACAAATAGGACTAAATTTTCAAAAGTGACCAGTGATTTTGTATGTGTCTGGTTTTGGTTGCCCAGCTTAAGACTCTTGAAAGTGGTCTTGGTAATTAGAAAACTTGTGTTCTCTTGTACCAATAGAAAACGGCTTCCATAGTTAAGGGCCTCTCCTTGAGAACTTCCTGCCTCCAACTTCAGAATTTAAGTTTTGGTGCCACAGAAATGGATGGATCAGTAAGGGGAGGTGATGTGTTGAATTTAACTTTTGGCACAGTTCAGACACAAAAGAAATTATTGCACATTATAAGTCTATATACAACTGCTTGTACCAGCTTATTAATACCTCTACAGCTAAAAGAGGAAGATATCTGTAACTTGCTGGAAGAAGCCATATTGTAGCAAAATATAATCTATATAAAGTAGAGTGCTGACACAGGCCTGGTAGTGTGCTGAACGTGGTGACGTCTTGACAGAATTGCCATTATAGATAATAATGGATTTGGACAACAGAATAATAAAAGCCTCTGGGGATCTATATGTGTGTGTTATATAGGAGAATGTGATAAAACTGCCAGAAGCAAGCAATATCCATGTGGAATTATTACAGTATGAGAGCCTGGAAATGAATTGGGTAGAACTTGCTAGCGTTTTATTTTGCCCCAGTAGAAAGAACCCCATTCTAAATACTTTGGGTGCAAGAAAAATATTTAACACTAACTAGTCCTTAGGAATGTTTCATAAATTGGCACAAGGCGCCAATTTATGAAACATGAAGGCTATGGAAGTAGAGTACGAGCTTTTGAGAAAACGTATGTAGTTATAAATTCAATACTCTATTCTCAAAGTGGCTGTGTTGGTAAGGAAGTTTGAATACTCTTGCTGTTGGACATATAGCAAAATATAAAAGTTGTGGAAAGATAATCCTTGCTGCCACTTTAAGAAGTTTCCCACTTGGAAGTTTACTAGATTATTGAGGAAAAGATCCACCTGTGCATAGGCATTTGTACAGGTCTTACCACCGTAGTATTTAGGTGTTTACAAGTATTAACACAATAAGCTCTTTCTAGGAAGTAATTTCTCTGTCCAACTACAAGTGACTAGATCTGCTGCAATGATCACTTTGGGAACAGAACAGAGAAACTGGATGTCATAACAGATTGGTAATGAACTATGAATCCCTGTACTTGTAGTCCACTTGTCCAAATCCTCCCACTTTGGAAGTGAATGCTAAATTTTCTACAGCGACACAAAGCTTAATTTTACTGGGACTTTCAATTGTCGGGCCACACCAGAAGAAAGACAGGAGGCAATGGATGTGATTTAATTAGGCCCCAACTTTATTCACTTAAAAGATCTGGAAGTATCCTGCAGTACCTCGTGCAGTGCATCATCATTTCCTTAATCATTTCCACATAATCTCCAACCTGATCCCAACTATCCTATTGGTAGGCCTCTGCCACCCTCCCCTCATAAGAGAGTTAACATGGCTAAAGAAGGAGGGGGGTTGGCTCCCTGCTATACCAGGCATAGGATCCTCTAACCTCTCTTCCTCAGCTCCCTTAAAGGACACTTTCCTTTAAACCCTTTCCCACATAATCCCCAGCCTGCTCACAGCCATCCTGTATGAGGGTTAAGGGGGCTAGAAAAGGAGGGGGTTGGCTCCTCGCTGTACAAGACATACAAGCCCTGAACACCCATAGCTCAGGTCCTGTAAGGAATGTTTTCCTTTAAAACCTTTTCCAGTTCATTGTATCCTATAACCATATAACTTCCATAACGAGCACCTGCAGTGGACATCTGTCACAAGGAGGTGCAAGCAATTTAGATTGTCTGCGTCCTCCCCACCACCTATCACATTCCCAGATATTCCTTCCTTAATATCAGACAAAAATATATCTGCTCCCCAGTCAGATAGGTGAACCCCATCCTCCCTGAATAACTTGAGTCCCAGTAAGATATGTCCAGTGGAATAATTACAAATCCTCTTGGTCACCTATGAATTTGGCCACCTCCCTCTTCATATACCCCGAGCCTTATCCACCTGAAGAGACTTCATTACTCCCCGCCATACCCTCTATTGCAAACTCTGTTTAGCCTAAATAATTTATCACCACTAGTAAAAATCCTAGATCTGCACCAAACCCTCTTAGCCTTGGTCATCAAGTCAACTCGTACATCATTTTTGCCTACATTGTTTTTGCCAATGTGAAAAAGAATCATAGCCAGTGCCTGCTCCTGGGCTGCCAAAGAGTGTACAAGTGGCATCAGCTGGTCTCAGAGTGTCCCTCTCCTTGAACCAGTCGCTTTTTCCCTTTAGAGCGCTCCTCCAACCATGCCAACTCAGAGCTGCCTCACTGCTGAGCCCACCTGTGAACCTGAGGGCCAAATGCACAGTTCTGTGCCCATACATCCAGTCACCAATTCTGTGCTCGTTCATGTGATCCTGAGAGAAGGAATTAAATGCAAAGAGTTCAGCACATAAGCCACTGGATTATCCTCCTTAACAGGATAATTCATGCATCCGACGAAGTGGGTATTCACCCATGAAAGCTCATGCTCCAATACGTCTGTTAGTCTATAAAGTACCACAGGACTCTTTGCTGCCTCCTTAACAGGGAGCTCCAAAATTGTGTGTGTTGAATGCCACCACTGATCTTCTTGATTTATTGGGCTCTCATTCGTTGTGCAGTGGGTGTAACAATGCATTTCTGAATTGAGTCACCAGGGGAATCTCAACAATACATATTCTTTGGCATTGCCATGAACTGAAATTTCCTTCTCCAAGGTAACTCCTTTCCCCATGAGGAAAAAGTGGCACCTGCATGAAGCAAGTCTGTGCTGCTTTGACTGGGCAAATCACAGCCTCCCCAAAGGTCTTGCCATCTGTTTCCAGCTCTTCCCCTCTCCTCCATCTTCCTCTACCTCTGCTACTAGCTGTAAGGGTGGCGGGAGCCCTTAAAGGGGCAACAAACTCTTTTCTTCTAGCCAGCCAGACCTGGACCCACCCCATACAGTTGTGGTGCACTTATTCTACACCTTTCACCAGCACTAAATTCCCACACAGGCCTAAATTATCAAAAAATGACTAGTGATTTTGAATGTGTCCAATTTTGAGTACCCAGCTTGAACCACCTGAAAGAGGCCTGCTTTTCAGAGGATGGGTTCTCAGAACTTTCTGAAAATAAGGCAAGTTTAAGTATCTCAAGTTGAGCACCCAAAAACAGAGGTTATTCATAGTAGGGTACTCATAGTATAAAAGGTAAATATTCTCTCCTGTTCGTGTTTGTTCAGGCAAGAAACTTTATCAGTTATATTATAGCTTGCAGGCAACATTTATTGCTATGTATGGGAGCAAAGGTTGCAGTATGCAGTATTATTTGATTCCCACAGTTTACTACCCACTCATCTAAATCCTCAGTGCACAATTTCCTTTTGCTGGCTGAACTGAACCTCTATATTTATTATTTCTCATTTAAAAAAATTGTTCCGAATATTATAAACTTTTATTTTAAAAAAATCAAAATTGAGACTTTAAATATATTTTCAAAAAAATATTTTAGCTTCAGAGTAGTGGAGCAGCACACAAACCTCTGTGGTCAGTATTAAACTCTTCCCTTCAGCAGTTTTGAAATGTATACCAAGAATAAAATTGGCTTTTGCAAACTTCTGACTTATATCATCAAAGCTGAGACTCTGTCATTGTAATAGAGATCAAAGCAGTTTCTTGGACACGTGTGTTAGCAAGTTAAAAAGAGACTGAATTTTTTTTTTATTTTTTTGCAAATATACAAGATCACTTTGGCCCATATCTTGCAATGAGCTCTGACGCAGAACTCATTGCAAGGTCAGAGCCTTTACATTTTTATAACTCTTCACCTTTCAAGCTGCACAACCTTACTTTAGTGATAACTTTGTGCCCTCTTAAATATTTTTGTTAAAGAAAGTTAATTAGGGATTGGAAAATAATGAAGAGGACGGGTCGCCAATAAAAAGTGACCTGGACCACTTGGTAGGCAGGGCGCAAGCAAATATATGTTTCAGTACAATCAAATGTAAGGTCCTATATCTTGGAATAAAGAATGTGGGCCATATATACAGGATTGTATCCTGGGAGGCAGTGACTCTAAAAAAAGACTTGGAGGGGTCATGGTTGATAATCAGCTGAACATGAACGTCCAGAACAACACTCTGGCCAAAAGGGCTAATACAATTCATGGATGCATAAACAGGGGAATCTCAAGCAGGAGTAGGGAGATTATATTACCTCTGTGTTTGGCACTGGTCTAGCCACTGCTGGAGTGTAGTATCCAGTTCTGGTGTCCACAATTCAAGAAGGATTTTGATAACTTGGAGAGGGTTCCAAGAAGAGCCATGACAACAATTAAAGGATTGGAACGCATCACTTACAGTGATAGACTCAAGGAGCTACATCTATTTAGCTTAACAAAGAGAAGGTTAAGAGGTGACTTGCTTACAGTCCTTAGGTACCTATATAGGGAACAAAAATTTCATAATATGCTCTTCAAAATAGCAGACAAAGGTATAACAAAATCTAATGGCTGGAATTTGAAGCTAGACAATGTAAATTAGAAATGAGATGCAGCTTTCTAATAGTAAGGGTAAATTAACCATTGGAACAGCCTACTTGGGATAGTGGTAGATTCACAGTCACTGACAATTTGTAAATCGAGATTGGATCCTTTTTAAAGGATATGCTCAAGTTCAACCACAGCTATTGGACATGAACATCCTGTGGTCTCTGTTATGCAAAGAGGTCAGACTAGATGATCATCTAGATTATCCCTTCTGGCCTTAAAATTCATAGGAATCTTTGAGTTATAGTTTATGAAGTAATGCAGTAGAACTTTCACTGCTCTGTGTTCCATAAACGGTCAGTCTGCATGTCCACATACAGAGCAGATGGCTTACCAAATGTGGATTTGAGAGGTCCTGGTGTATGGCTTTCATGTAACATAATTTACAAAATGTGCAATAATACATTTTGGGGAGTTAGTTTGGAAATAATAAGGTTCATTGTTTGTTTATTCATGCTGACTTATGTGGCAGATTCTGATCTTGCTTACTTCTGATCTTGTGTTACTCTCAGAAGATCCACAATTGTCCATGTACAATGACTAAATACTGATAAATTAGATTTTGGGCCAAGTGCACAGTTGGTGTAAATCAGTGTAACTCCTTGAAGTTGATGGAACTATGCCAATTTATACCAGCTGAAGATGTGGTCCATTGTTTCCATATAGTGCAGCGTTCAATATATCTGCTCTGTATACGTCTCACACATTTAGAACAAAACCTGCTAAAACACCACCTTAATTGCAGTAGTGGAAATAATAAGTTATTTCCATTCTTTGGATGTCATTGGCACATTTCCATTTTGTCAACATAATTAAGATGTATTAATATTAATCTGGTAAGTACCATAACTTTACCTAGTGGAAAACTAAAATAAAAAGATATCATGAGAACATTTTTTCAATATCTGTTTTGATTTTAACACTTTATATTGTTGTGAAATGTTATAAAAATGTGTCATTATGTTATTAGCCTGTTAAAAAAACAATCAGCAACATATGCTAGTTACCCTGATTTTTCTCAGTCTATTTATGGGGATGTTTTATCAAAATGGCTCTTTTAAAAGTAATAAAGATGTAATGCTCTACTAAATTAGGTCATAAATGCCTAATTTGGAAAACTAATACATTTTATTATTTTTCAAGTATGGGATTATGTATATTAAAGTATGCAGCTGTTACAAAGTCTGGCTTCAGTATAACAGAAACATATTGCATTATTAAATCTGTTAGTGTCTTTGTGTATATATATAGACTTTATACACACACACACAAAAGATTTCTGCATTTAAATAACTAATGAACACTTGTCCAATATTACTTTGGAATAACATGGCTTAATTTTTAAAAAAATAAATATTTACAAAAGATTGAATATACAGCTAAACATTGTAGCCTGATTTATAAACTGCATGCATCCAATCAGGGCTGGCCCTAGACCACATGACACCCCAGGTGAGGAGTGTCTTTGATGCCTTCCTCACCATTTGTTAAACTTTTGAATGCTTAATTTTTTATTGCATGTGTAGTCCATTTTATTACTTTGATGCATGATTTGCATGCATGGTTTATCCATCTCATAAGACAGTAAATTTGCATGCTAGCATCTCTAAATCTGTATTTATTCATGCCATGTATAAGCAAATAATAAAATTCATTTAATCTAAGTTTTTATAGAAACTTTTTAATTGTAAGAATAACTGAAGTGTACTAACATCAAGAAGTTGAACTGTGTACCAATATTGGGCGGACCAGTATTAAATAGTGTTACAACAGGTGACAGCTTTAGTATGTTAACCCTAATCCTGTAGTCCAAAAGTCCCTTTTCTCACCTTTGCCTTTGTAAACTGAAGCACAGTGTCAGGGAGATCCAGAGACTGGTCAATGGCATTTTCAAGCAGTAAAATAGCAAACAATGTCAGTCTCTTATGGCCATCGTTGATCGAAGACATGTTTTAATGAGCCTGAGCTTTGAAAAGCTGCGCTGATCACTCATGACTGTAACTGTCAGCGTGAGCAGACTCTTCAAAGCTATCCACATCTTAGAAAAAGTACACTTCAGCTCTGTATCTTGAGTGAATTGGAGAACTTGGAGTGGAGAATGCCCATGCTGCAAAACATGATGGATGTTGTCCAATTTGACAGAAAGGTCTTTATAATTAACATCTGAACAGTCCCCATGTGTCAGCATCCAGTGAAGGTCTGTACAGTTGTTCGAGAATGTTTTCCTGTTTGCCAGCAGCTTACTAAAGTCATACTGGGAAAAAAACAGGTTTTTTCCTGGTGCTGCATTTGTCCAGACTTTTCTACGATGGATACTCAAGCAGTGCCAACAACTGAGCAAAAAATCCTCCTTCTTGAATTTTTCTACTGAGTTTCCTCATCACCTCGTCTCTGCCCTCATAACCAAACAGTTTTTTTCTTCTGATGAATACGATTTTCCTTGAGCACAAGCTCAAGTCCTACGTTTTCCGCCATTTCTTTGACAACAGTGATGGGCATCTTCAAATCCATTGTTTCTTATAGGTCACAACAAAATCAAGCCAGTAGTATTCTATTCATCAAAGTAATAGTGGTCATAATGTCTGTCCACTGAGTTTGTAATGCCTTGCTTACAATGTTTACTTGGAACAGCATATCATGCCAAATTGAAGTCAGTGATCTGGTTTGCCAGGCTTTGTGCCTCATGTCAAACTCCAGCTTCAGCTTTACTCAACTGCTCCAGTTCCACCAGGGCATTTTAAACCTCAGACACTTGGTACCTCTCTGGCCTTATGCTGTCAATGCGGCTCTCCCAGTGAGTGTCACTTAGTGGCTTCACAGTCAGATCTGTCACATTGTCCATGAGGATTTTCCACCTGATAGTTGATGCTGAAAACAGGACGTATATCCTTTGCAGTACTCCAAAGAGAGATACTGAATCTAAAGAAGATGACGCTGCGTCTGACACAACCAGGTTGAGGGAATGGCAGCCAGAAGGCCTGAAGAAATATCTTGGATTCAGCGCAAGGATCCTGGATGCCATTGTTTTTTCCCTTCATGTTTGTGCCATTGTCGCTTGGCCACGGCAATCCTGAAACCTTATTTTATTCTCGTTCAGAATGTTCATACGCAGTTTTGTTAGGCCTTTTCCGGTTGAGTCATCCACAGACCAGAAACAGATAAAGTGTTCCTTTACTTGGATAGAGCCATTATCATCATCAACAAAACTTACTGTAAATAACATCTTTTCACTGTGACTAATGTCAGACATGTCATCCATTATTACAGCATAGTCCTTTAAAAATCTGTGACAATCTTCCCAATTTATATATTTAGGTGAAGGACTAAAGATTTTTATTTGTAGTGGGGAAACAGAAGATCAGGCCAACACTGGTAGGAAATCCTATCCATTACAACACATGGAGTTTCCTTGTTTTGTCGAAAATGTTGTAGATATATTCTTTTAAAAATAAAGTAATATGAAGAGTCTATCTTAAACCAACAAAAGCAAGAAAATTCAACGTCAAAATTTTCAGTCCATCACAAGCACATCTTGTCAGGATCAGTATGTAATGAATATGGCCCTGATCCTGGTGGGTGCAGAGAAACCCCTGTTGATTGGTTTGTTTTTTTTTAATTGATTTGTATTGATGCTCCATGTGGGCTCATGGGTACATCTGCCTATATAAGCTTCCAGAATCAGCGCATATATAAAGCAATCTTCGGGATCTTTGCTGTGGTACTTAGTTAATTGATTAGTATGCTGATTATGTTTCTTTCTCCACATAGTCTGACAATATGATCTTAATCTGGCTGCAGAAACTGTCCTGCCTGTGGCAATTTATTGCCCAAAAGTGTATGAGATGCTTTACAGAAACACACAAAAAGATGAGGCTTCTGTCCCAAAGAGTTTACTGTCAACTTGGCTTGTGTCTTTTTTAGGTAGACTGTATATAATTTCATGTGATTTTACTTTTTGTAAATAGCACCTAGAGGTTAACAAGATAGGAACTCAGATAGATAGATACAATTGTAACAGTTCCTCCATATATGCAGTCTCAGTGCATATATCAATAAGCATCCACAATGGCTTATTTGGAGGAAAGATGTAGTTAGCTATGTTTATATAGAGTGTGAATTGTTAAAATATCATGAACAAACTAACAGCATTTGTAATGACATTGGAGCTGATTTGATATCTGTGTTTGTGATGGAAGAGAGAGAGTGATAAAAATGAGGGGAGGAAATTAGTAATTCTTAAAATCTTCCATTGATCTATTAGTGGGCTTCTTATGACATTAATGTAATGTCAGTGATTTCACTTCATATTTCAGGAGATACTTCTATTGATTTCAGATAAATAAATATAGGTTTTGTGGGATTTATCATTTCAAATGTTAAATGCATTCAAGCAGTTTGAGACACTTAAACCCAAAAGTTAACTGGTATGAATGTTCTTTTGAGACAATAAAATACCATGGAAGGTTTCTTTACATCAAAGGGAGCTGTATCCACACACATCCATTTCTCGCCCCAGAGTTTTCTCCACATCCACAGAGTCACCTTCAGTTTAGCCTTTAAGTTATTTATGTTTAGAAATAGATCTGAGTTGCCAAGTTTGGATCCAGTGTTTCACCATGTTTTGATGTGTTTTAGAGTTGGGTTTTCACATCCATAACCAAATTTTCATTGAATTTTGGAGTGCTGAGGTGTTATGTTCCAGTTAAGAAGTTTGCAAAAATGCAGCAGAACCCTGGTCCAGGTATCTCTAAGCTTTTGGGACTGTTTGATGTAAGTCTTGAATTAAATAGCATGGGCCTAAATCTCCATAATGGTCTTTCATTTCAATCTTCATTTGCTTTTGGTATATTCATCGGGAGGATTGGATGGCTTTCTACTCTTCCTACCCTTCTCGTACAATCCTAGCAAGACTGATCCTGTCCACGATATGGTTATGGTCGAAACCATGGTCTAGTGCATTTTTCTTGATCAGTGTGAACAGTTTTTTGTTCTGCTTTTCTCCTGACAAGCATGCTAGAGACTACACATTAAGCTAGTCTAGCATGGTTTAATTAACCTAGTTGGTCATAGCAGCTGTGTTGTCTACCACCTGAGGTAGGTAGGGCTTTTGTCAGGAATCTCAGTCCATCATCATTTGATCTCAGTATCCAGTTAAGATAAAAATATTATAAAAATAACCTATATTGCCTATGAACTTAATCTTTGGTGGATCTGCCATTTAAAGGTCATGCTTTTTCTGGCTGTCACATTATACAAATGCTTAGTAAATTGTGAGTCACTGATAAGTCCAGGGCCTCACTCAAACTAATCAGATTCTATGAAGACAGCATAAAATATGCTGTGAAGTGGCTTCAGCTCCAAAGATCAGCAGTCAGTTGTGAGTGTCAAGCAGTGCTCAATCAGGAATTTGTGTATCTGAAAAGATCAATATTGTGTAAAACCCAGATCAGTTGAAAGCCTCTCCAGTGTTTTTCTGAGGGAGTTTCATAACAAACTATTGCTTTCAGTGGGTGGATGTGCCTGTTGCTTCACTGCAGCCTGATAAGGTATCTTATGGCCCACCCCTTGTTGAGGCTCATTTCTTAATTTAGCTTACCGTTAAAATATCCATAACAAAACGCAGGCAGAGTGAAACTCGGTAAACAGGTTTTTTATGGCTCCAAGGTCATTTTTTCAGATAGCTTCTCATGACTAATTCTTCAAATCCAAATTGCTTGTTATGTTCATTTTGCTTTTCTTTCATCTAAGCATTGACTTTCGGGCATTAACACTTTAGCTGTGGATATTTTTCTAGACCTAAATTTGGCAGATTGACTTTTTCCTCCCTGATGAAGATAGGAGTATTTCCAAATCTGTCAGTGGTCCCATGGCACCCTTTGCTATGGGCAACCGCTGCAGCAAAAAAGAGCTAGTTATGGCTCCTTCTAGCACCTAGGACTGACACTCCTGGGACTGCCAGAGGAGAATGCTTAAGAGAAAATTGAGGCAGTCCCTGGTGCCCGGGTCCGAATATATTGCTGCCGGGCAGCAGTAGACCAGACCTTTAATCAGCAGCGTTCTCAGTATACTGCAAAGTCTTTTGTCACTCTACAAAGTGCATAACTGTTCTTAAACATTTTTTTTTTTAACAATGTGTTTTCCAGTTTGTATGGTGTATAAGAGCATTTGGGTTATAGTTCAGGAACTTACTTTCTCCTATTGTTTTCAGAGATTTATCATCCCCTTATTCAATAATGTGAACTCTTGTCTTTTAAGTACAGTATTGTGGGGAGGGGTTGTATGACAAGGTTATTCTATTTACAAAGGTATATTCCACATTTGAAATTGTTTAAAAAAACATTTTAGGGCAGTTATTCTAATAATAATTATTTTTAATAATTGGAGATATACCTATCTCCTAGAACTGGAAGGGACCTTGAAAGGTCATCGAGTCCAGCCACCTGCCTTCACTAGCGGGACCAAGTACTGATTTTTGCCCCAGATCCCTAAGTGGCCCCCTCAAGGATTGAACTCACAACCCTGGGTTTAGCAGGCCAATGCTCAAACCACTGACCTATCCCTCCCCCACAGGCTGACTTGTTTGACAACTGGATTGATAATCAAGGGAGGTCAGTAATCAGTCTGGAGGGGATTTAGGTAATTAACCACAGTTTTTCAGAAAGTACCAGTTAGTGCATTTACACGAGAAGGTATTATGATACAGTCGATAAAATAAAGAAGTGACCAAACAACAGTATCTGAGGGTTTATTTTCTAACCTAAGAATAGGATGATATATATTATATCACCGTGATGACATAGCCCTGGCTCCAGTATGTGAGGTATTGTATATATCTTTTCATATTTAATGACAATACTAATAATGCGTGTAATCAGCATCATCGGCATGTTGTGTTCAGATTCTTGTACTGTGGCATCTGAGTGCCTGTTAAAGAGACACCATCACTTTGAAATCTAGCAGGTTTAAAAAAATGTAGTAACGTGCCACTGAGTCCCTTTGTCAGTTTTGCAGTCCTATTTTCCAGAAATGTTTCTTTTCCCTTTTGTGTATGAAAGAGCTGCACAAAGCACAAAGAGGAAACTCACTGTGCAGGGGAAAAAGTGAACTTTACTGTATAAAAAATTCTGTCAAATGACAAAGTATGCAATTGGGGGGGAGGGGAGATAAATATTTTTCCTCTAACTTTAAACTGCAGTTATTTTAGGTGGCCACTTATAACAATAGGCGGCAAAAGGTTTTTAATCTAGAAGCCTAATTTTTAAATTGATTTTTGTCCTTGTCATATACATAAATATTTTGAAAATTGTGGATAGAATGCATATTATATTTTTCTGAACAAATAATATGCATTTTTAAATGGATTTTAAACTATTTAACTGCTAAAAACTGCATACCATTAGTGCACTAAAATACATATGTAACAGGGTTAAAAATGATTTGTGATAAAAACAAAGGGCCTAAATACAAATTTACACAAGCCTCAATATGTATTTACTTGAGAAACATGCACGCAATTATAGATTTATATAGAGAAGAATAGCAGTGTGGTCTGCCACGTGAATAATGGGCACCAGGAAATGGCTTCAGAACTCTGGGCACAACTGAAGATTTCTGATTTTATTTTTATAATTTCTATTGTAAAAGTGTCCAAAGGTCCCAGTCAGGACTAGAACTCCATTAAGCTAGGACAGGGTTTCCTAAACTTGGGATGCCGCTTGTGTAGGGAAAGTCTCTGGCCAGCCGGGATGGTTTGTTTACCAGCCCCGTCCACAGATCCAGCTGATCATGGCTCCCACTGGCTGCAGTTTGCTGCTCCAGGCCAATGGGAGCTGTGGGAAGCAGTGCGGGCCGAGGGACATACTGCCCGCCTCTTCCAGCAGCTCCCATTGGCCTGGGAGCTGCAATGGGCCGGACCTGTGGACGTGGCAGGTAAACAAACTGGCTCAACCCGCCAGGGGCTTTCCCTAAACAAGCGGCGTCCCAAGTTTGGGAAATGCTGAGCTAGGCAATGTATCAACACACAGGGCCTCTTCCAAAGCCTTTCTTCAGTGGGCCTTGGCTCAAGCCGATAATGAGAAGATCCTTACCTTGAAGAGTTTATGGTATAATTTAATATATGGTGTAACAAAAAAGAGGAAAGGAAAGGAAAAGACAAGTGGAAAATTAGAATAGGTGGTAAGATCATGCAGTGACACAGGCTAGCTTCATGTGTAACTTTATGATTCCAAATAGTTATATGAATTTTCACTGCCCTGATACCTATCCATTCACAGCTGGCAGTTTCCTAGTGGTAGAAGAGGGTATTGAAGAAATATTTGAGGGCCAAATAGTGCCTTCACGGACTAATTGGGAGTGTGAGGGATAAGATGGAGGCAGATACAAAGTGATCAAATGAAATGAAAGGGGTCAGGGGAGAAATACACTCAGACGCAGGGGTAGATAAGTAGGGAGTGACAGAGTCATGGAGGGCCATAATCGATGAGGGCAAGAAGCTTGGATTTGATGCGCTGGGGAAAAGGGAGACCATTGAGAATCCCAAAGGATGGGGAGACATTGTGACAGGGCCAGAATGACAGGCAAAGGAAACAATCCCAACAGCTCCATTTTTTGAAATGGATTAGGTGGAGGGTGGGATGCTCATGCTGGAGATGTTGGGTTAGGGTTTCAGCAGTATGGACAGAGAAAAGACTGGATTTTAGAATTTTTTTAGGGGAAGGTCTGGCAATATTTGGACAGGGCAGAAGAGAGGAAGGAGTCAAAGATGCCGTGTGATATGCAAGCCTGGTAACAGTCTGGATGGTAGTCTTGTCAGTAGTAACACTACTCTCTGGTTGGGTTTGAGAGGAAAGTTTGGGAGCTGTTTTAGCCAGATTAAGCTTATTGTGAAAGAAGTGGTATGTCTGTTTAAAAAAAAAACAAAATCCCTAAATATGAAACTGTTCACTATATACTCACAGAAGCCTAAGGGAGAATTTACCTGGCTGCCCAGCTTAGCTCTAGGGAGAGATCTTTGGGATCTCTCAAATACTGAAATGTAATGCATTTAATTGTTAATGGAATTTGTATTTATGAAAAGACACTTGGCATGTTTAAAAAATAGTTTCAACCTTTAAAGTTCTTCGAGTGCTTGCTCATGTCAGTTCCACTCTAGGTGTGCATGAGCCCAAATGCGCGGCCATCAGAAGTTTTTGTCTTAGCGGTATCCATAGGGTCAGCTGTAGCACCCTCTTGAGTGCCACACCCATTCATCGGTATAATAGGCACCACCAGCCTTACACCCTCTCAGTTCCCTCTTAACACCCATGGTGGTTAGTCAGAGCACCTTTCCCTTGCCTTGCAAGGACTAGCAGTTTTTCTATGTCCATCTTGTGCCTTAAGGCTTTGTAAATAGTTCGTTTGCAGAAGGTAGTTAATAAGTAGTATAGCTAGTATAGTCCCCAGCGGGGACTTCGCCCCATGCAAGGCATGCCCCAGTCTCTGAGTTTTAAGCCCTGCTCTGACTGTAACAGATCTGTACTTGTTAGTGACCCCCATAGTAGCTGCCTCACATGCTTGGGGGAATCAGGTGTGAAGAAGTGTCGCATCTGTAAGAACTTTCATCCCAGAACTCAGAAAAAGCGAGACATCCATTTGAGGGCCTTTCTTATGGAGGCTGCTCTCCACCCAGCATCTCAGGCTTCCTGGCCAGACTCTGCCCCAAGCACCACAGCCTCAGTGCACAGCACAGACCCGGCACCGGGCTCTGCACAGCACTGCTCCCCATCATCAGTGTCTAAGAAGAGGTCGAAGAAGAGTGACTCCCTGGCACCAAGCAAAAAGGGCAAAGGACTCCAGTCCACACAGGAGCCACATGGGGAACACCCCCCCGATGGTGCTCCCTAGCCTCCTGAAAGATCCACCCCCCTACTCCAGAGAGTGCTAGGAGGCCCAGACTGATGACAATGCCGATACTTTCCCAGGCTCTCCCGATGCCCAGAGAGCAGAGGCCTCTACCAGTGCAGCGCATGTGCCACAAGTCACAGCAAAGGCTCCCAGTGAGGGCAAGCCATCTGTAAAGACCCTCCAGCGGGTGGCAAATGATGCTGGTCTCCGGAGATAACACAGCGATCTCCGTCTCCACGCCACAGGTCTCTGCGGGACATCCTACATCGCTGGCACCATGCTCACGGTCTCTGCATTCTTGACACAGGTCTCCTAGAGGAAGATACTGTTCACCATACCACCGGCACCAATCATCTTTCCGCTGGCTGTCTCCTCGGCACAGATCCCCATGGTAGGAGTGGTCTCTGTCACGGTACCGATCCCCCTGGCACCAATCCTCCTACTCGAGGCACCAGTCTCCTGTGGCAACGGTTAGCCATGAAACACAAGCTTTGACGGTCCCTCCATGGTCACTGGAAGGTATTTTCCTCCGGTTCGGAAAGGGAATTCAACCCTTCACTAGCGCAAATGGGCATCTGAGGTTGTGTCAATCTCAGCAATGCTGTCATGGCAGTAAGGCCAGTGGCTGGCACATTGCCCTACTGGAGTGTGTGGGGCATGCCTGTGATGCCGATGCCTCAGTCAGTCCATTCCTTGGCTGCCGCCTCAGAGCAGCAACCAGTGGCTCCGCTGGCACCAAGCTCAGTGCGCCTGGCACACTCGGAGGCTGGGATAGAGGACCAAACGCCCACCCCGAAACCCTCTTTCCCCATGGGGAATGATCATTCGGGGCCTCCCCTGGTGACCTAGTTTTCATCCTCGTCCCCAGATGAGGTGGTGGTGGGCCCCTCCTGCACCATTCTGACGGATGATTTCAAAGAACATGGGGCCCTGATTCAGAGGGTGGCTGCAAACTTGGGCTTGAAAGCGGAGGAGATGGCTGAACAGGCAAACACTCTGTTCAGTGTGCTCTTGGCCTCTACCCCTACCCATGTTGCACTACCAGTACACAATGAGGTCCTAAAAATAACAAAATCCCCTTGGCAAACTCCTTCTTTCATCCCTCCTGCAAGCAAGAGGGCCGAAAAAAAGTATTTCATCCTGATCAAAGGGTTCAAATATCTGTATACTCACCCTCCTCTGAGCTTGCTGGTTGTCTTGTTGGCCAATGAGAAGTACAGACAAGGGCAAACCAGTTTGACCCCCAAGGATAATAAGGCCATGAGGCTGGACCTTTTGGGGAGAAAGATTTATTTGACGGAGAGCCTTTAGTTCTAGGTGGCAAACCGCCATGCTTTCTTGGGGAGGTACAACTTCAACTTCTGGTACTCCCTCCATAAGTTCAAGGACTCAGTGTCCCAGGACTTGGCCCTGGAATTCAGGGCACTGGTGGAGGTGGGTCTGACAGCTGTAAAGTCCTCCTTCCAGATGCCATAGGTTGTGGCCAATTTAGCAGCTAGGGTGGTCACGTTGGTGATGGGCATGAGGTGCAGCTCCTGGCTTCAGACCACTGGCCTGTTCCAAGAGGTGCAGGCCTCGATCCAGGATCTTCCCTTTGATGGGAATGGTCTCTTTGCAGAACATATTGACGTGAGGCTGCACGGACTGAAGGGCAGTTGGGCCACCCTTTGCTTGTTGGTTCTGCATACGCTGCAGTTGGTGAGGAAGCAGTTCTGGCCTCCCTTGCTGCCAAGCCTTGGCGGCCTTGATGGTGGCATGCAAGAAAAAGGGATGGAGACACGAGTTTTGGTTGTTGCCGCCCTTCCTCCTCGCACTCCCCTGCACAATCTGCCCTGCCGAAGCCTCATAGGGGCCCAAAGCGCTTGCTTTGAGGGTGTGCTCAAGAGTGACATCCCAGTCAATTCCCCAGATTCGCCTCATTCTTTCCTCAACCATCCCTACTTTTCAGACTGGTTACAGGTCACCTCGGAATATTGGGTGCTAGAGATTATATCTCAGAGCTACACCCTGCAATTCTCAGTTGCCTCCCCTCTACCCTCACCTTCCCTGTCCCTCTTCAGGGACCCTTCTCACAAGCAACTTCTTATTCAAGAGGTCGAGAACCTCATGCAGCTGGGGGCAGTGAATGATGTCCCCTGGGACATGAGGGGAACAGGGTTCTAGTCTCATTATTCCCTATCCCAAAAGGGAAAGGGGGTCTAAGACCCATTCTGGACCTGTGGTGCTTCAACAAATCTCTCAAAAAGTTGAAGTTCCACATGGTCTCCTGGTCTCAATCATCCTTTCTCCGGATCCGGGTAATTGGTACAATGCCCTTGATCTGAAGGACACTTATTCCCATATCTCCATCTTCCAAGCTCAGAGACAATTCCTCCATTTTGTGGTGGGCAGTACCATTTCCAGTTCATGGCACTCCCCTTGAGTCTCTTGTCTGCCCCGAGGGAGTTTACAAACTGTTTGGCACCAGTGGCTGCTTACCTCAGGCGTCGAGGGGTTCAGGTCTAACCATATCTTGATGCTTGGCTCATCAAGGGCAGATCTTGGGATCAGGTGCATAGGAGGCTCAATCTGGTTCATTCCTCCTGCTTCGACCTGGGCCTGTTGATAAATGAAAAGAAATCAACCTTAAGGTTGGTGCAACAAATAGAGTTCATTGGGGCTGTTCTCAACTCCACATGAGCCAGAGCCTTCCTTTCGGAGACGCGTTTCCAGGCCATGTCGGACCTGATCTCCCATGTGAAAAACTATCCACTCACCACTGCTCACATCTGCTTGCAGTTGTTAGGCCACATGGTCACATGAATGTATGTGGTCCAGCATGCCTGGAATCATGTCCAGCCACTGCAAGTGTGGTTGGTGTCAGTCTACATCCCCAACAGACACAATCTAGACCGGATATCAGGGTGCTGGTTCACATCCGATCATCCCTGGATTGGTGGCTGAGCCCCAAATTGGTGTTGGAGGGAGTTCCCTTTGCAGCCATGGCCCCGTCGCTGATCCTGGTTTCTGATGCCTCAGACCAGAGCTGGGGAGCCCACCTGATCAAGCTCAGCACGCAAGGTCGTTGGTCATGGGACAATCTGTCCCTCCATAAAAACATCAGGGAGTTCAAGCGGTTCGTCTGGCCTGCTAGGCTTTCCTGCCTCACATGAAGAGCAGAGCGGTGCAGGTCCTGAAAGACAATGCCGCAGTGATGTATTACATCAACAGACAAAGCGGGGTCAGGTCATTGGCCCTTTGCCAAGAAGCTCTCCACCTTTGGGGTTTCTGTGTGGCATGCCGTCCATCTGGTTGCCACGAATCTGCCCGGGGCCAAGAACATGGTAGCAGATTGCCTCATCAGGACCTTCTTGTCTTGCTATGAGTGGTCGCTCCACCCAGAGGTGGTCAGTGTGATCTTCCAGAGGTGGGGGACTCCACAAGTGGACCTGTTCACATTCCGTCAAATGAGGAAATGCCACATGTTCTGCTAGTTCTGGAAATTAGACAGGGACTCCCTGTCAGACGCCTTCTGCACCAGTGGTTGGGGGCTCTGATATACACCTTCCCACCATTGCCACTAATCCGTAAGTCCTTATGAAGATCAAACAAGACAAGGCAAATGTAATCCTGATAGCTCCTGCGTGGCCTCAACAGCACTGGTTTGGCATGCTGATGGAACTTTTGGTAGCCGCCCTGTCTGGCTGGACCTGCTGTCCAAGAACCACAGCAGTCTTCTGCATCCCAACCTGGTAGCACTGCACTTGACAGCATGGCTTCTGTATGGTTAAATATGGAAGAACGGGAATGCTCGGCCCAGGTCTAGCAGTTCTTGTTGGGAAGTAGAAAGCCCTACACCAGAGCAACCTATCTGGCCAAGTGGAAGACGTTCATGGGCTGGGTCTCGGACTGTGGTATCTGGGCTGAGCAGACATTGCTGCAGGCTATCCTTGACTATCTTCTGCACGTCAAGTTCCGGGGTTGTCCTTGTCATCGATCAAAGTCCACTTGGCTGCTGTTTCAGCCTTCTCAAAGACCTTGCAGGCAAGACATGATGGGTGGGTGAAACAAACTAAGTGAGGGTGGAGGGCTATGGGGCAACAAAATAATAGGATGTTCCCATATTTGATTCAGTTGCAGGTTGTCATATACTAATTGCATGGTCTTATTATTATTACCTGGTCATTCTTCTCCTTTCCCCCTCATTTTTGGCTGTTTATGTCCCTTGTTGGTTCAGTCACATCTGACTTTACACACTGAGTTATTTGGGATAGGGAGCAGATTACTTGTTTCTTTGAAGTGCCTCATGCACTTTTGAGAATTCAGAGATAATAAATAATTAGAATAGTGAATGGAGCATGATGAGCAAGGTCACTCTTTGACCAGAGGGAAGTGAGGAGGGAGGAGAAATGATGAAACAAAATCCAGCACATTAGCTGCCATGGCCAAATATTTGTCAATTAAATCCTTCAAGAAAAAAAAAAAGTAGCCTGTATATTGAAACTAAAGATAGTCTCATTAGCCATATAAATGGCTAATATTTTTGAATCTTGTTAAGCTTTTGGCCTCAATAATCTCTAGTAGCAATGAGTTCCCCAGGCTAATTATGGGTTAAATTAAAAAGTCTCCTTTTACCAGTTTAAATGTGTTGCCGTTCAATTCATTGACTGTCCTTTTGCTTCCTATTATTCATCTCTTCTCCACACCGAACAGTCCTGACCTTTTCTCTCTCCACGGGGAAGTCACCCAATGCCTCTCTCTTCCTTTCCTTAACACCTTCTATTTCTGCTATATTATTTTTGATAGTGATCTAACTGAACAAAGTATTCCAGGCATGAAATGGTTATTTAGTCAAGTGACGGACACATGGGTGTATGTGTTATTAAATCTTTCCACCTGCTTGTTTTCATCAGTTTGATTCATAAACAAAAAACAAATTAGAACAGTTCCAGATATTAAATTCAATATTATGTCTGCATCCCTGTAGGCAATTTGGCTCAAAATAGCAGTCGGGCCATTCTGATACACAAGGACGGGAGGCAGAGTTTAATGTTTCATTGCTTTTCTAAGGGTTTGCGTCAGAGAAAATAGTTAAGTTTTCAGGAATTGAAGGCCTTTTCTCCTCTTTAGTGGAGCAAGACCTTATCAGCACATAAACACAGCCTTACCAGCATCACATGGATACCTGGTTTGCCTCTTATCCCACTCCACCAATAAAGAAAAAGTTCACATGTGGACAGAATGATAATTGACTGCCTTGGCAAATAGTGTACACATTTTGACTGCAGTTATTTTCCAAATTAAACAAGCCATTCAAGTAGGAAACTCTTTTTCCAGTTATTTGGGCTGAGATTTTTCAAAGGAGCTGTAATGATGCATAGACTCACCCAGCGGCACCTCCTGCTGGTCTCTTCTGGGAATTAGCTCTGCCAGCCTTGGAGCTCCTCTGCAGGCCGGTATCCCACTGCCACTAGTCGCCCATGTCCCTCCCTGGACTCTGGTGCCCCGTTATCTGGGGTGCTTCCCCCAGCAGTACACCACTCAGTCTCAGGGTCTCCCCTCCCCAGGGAACCCCCACCCACTATCCCCACCTTGCCACAGTCATAGGTTACTGCCAGTGACCAACTAGTCCCTGCGCGCTGGGACAGACTGCAGTGTCAGCCACTCCTCGTAGGCAAGGTTGGGTCTGGACCTGCTGCCTCGCTCTGCAACCTAGTGCCTCGGACAAGGACCTGCAGCCTGGGGAGTTGCCAGTCTGGAGCTCCCGAGCCCCTCTGGCCTTTCCCCAGCCCTGCCTCACTCTAGGCACCCTGAGCTTCCCAGCAGCCAGGCCCCTGCCTTCAGAGAGAGACTGTCTGTGCTTCTGGCCCCCTGCCCTCTTATAAGGGCCTGCTAGGCCCAGATTGAGCCAACTTCGGCCTGATTGGGGCATGGCCCCCAGCTGAGGTTGCTTTCCCCAATCAGCCTAGGCTTGCTGCTTTCCTAGCAGCAGCCCTCTCCCAGGGCTGATTTCAAGCCCTTCAGGGCAGGAGCAGGTGACCACCCTGCTACAGGAGCCTATAGGGTTTGGACACCTAATTCTATTTGAATCCTTTGAAAATCAGACTCCAAGACTGGGATTTTCAGAGCTGTCGAGCACCTGCAGCTCCCCTTGTGTTCATATGGAGTTATAGAATATCTGGCTTAGAAGGGACCTCAGGAGGTCATCTAGTCCAACCCCCTGCTCAAAGCAAGACCAATCCCCAGACAGATTTTTGCCCCAGATCCCTAAGTGGCCCTCTCAAGGATTGAACTCACAACCCTGGGTTTAGCAGGCGAATGCTCAAACCACTGAGCTTCTGACAGTCAGGTACCTTAATGTTTAACTGAGTTGTGTTACAATATGATACTACATTGAAGCCTGCATGGAAAGGAAATGCTTTTCTGTGACAAGAAGGATTCTTTTCTGTTCTATATAGGTTCTTATACTGCGCTTCTCCCCATGGTATCTGAGCGCCTTCCATTAGTTCACTGAGCAACGCGACTACACATTTGTCATATCGTGTTCTCTCCTTCTTCTCCCCAAGATAGAAGAGTGTGCAGTGGAGTGGTTTGTTTTGGTAGGTTTTTCTATATATATATATATATATATATATATATATATATAATGTAGTTCGTAATGTATTTCTGTTAGAGAAGGCAAAGTCAAAGAAATGCTCCTTTGCACTTGGAGTGGAAGGTGATGAAGTTTGTGATGGACCTTAGGTTCCTGGGAGATACCATTCCATAGTCTCATACTGGCCGCAAAGGAAACTCTGTCTCCTTCACAGATGAGTTTTACTCTTATTGTGAAGAGTTCCATTGTGTCAGAGGAGTGTAGTTTTCAACCACAGTCTTTGTCTCAGAGCTTTTATGATCTTCTGCTTATCTTGGGCCCTGCCCTTAGAATACCTTGAAGATAAGGACTGAATCCCTGAACTTGATTCAAAATCTTTTGGGAAGCCAGAGTAGGAAGTGAGGGACAGACCTGATGTGTTCATTGTAGCCCATGTTGCTAAGGAGACATGCAGCAGCGTTCTGCACTAGTTGGATAAGAGCTGAGGGCTTCATGCCAGTTATATCACACTACTGTAGTCCAGCTGAGAAGTGATTAAGGTGTGAATAACAGGCCAGACCATCATCTGCCACCTTTTTCTGAAAACAGATGAAGCTGTATGGGTACGTTATTACTTTAAATGATCTTAGAGCTCACTCGTCTCCCACTCTCATCTTTATGCCTTCTTCCGTGTTAACGCTGCACTTGGAATTCCATCTGCGTGCTGAAATTTATCTTTAAAATACACGACTGCACAGACTTTCACTGAGAGCCCTCCAAGTGGTAATAGCACTTAGCATGTTGATGTGTGTAGCACTTTGTCGCTTCGAACATTAACCAGTTATTCCAAATGTGGAAGGCAATGACAAGAATTATTATCCTGTTTTACAGATACGCCTATTTTTACACTACTAGCTAACACCTCTTTGCCATATTGAAATAGTAAAGTGAGTCTGAGGGGGTTGTATGATGTTCACTTCCATTAGTGTCTAGAGCAGATTGCTAGTTTACTTATTTAAACAGCCTTACTTGGCATTAAAATCAGTAAAGCTCTAAAACATGAGGAGTTGGCACAATTTTAAATGCAAAACCTTTGACAACTTCTTTGAGTAGTGTCCCTTTGGATGCTCCATTGTAAGTGCGCTTGCATTCCTGCACAGCTGATCAGAGATCTTTGGTAGCAATGTCTGCTCTGCCCACACATGTGCTGTCCCCCTTCATGCTCTGCCATGAGGCTAACCAGCACACAGGGGTGAACCTTCCCCCCCTAGTTCCTTCTCAACTGCCTCTGGCTAAAGAGGGAGCTATTAGCAATCCGTTCATCAGATCATTATCTCTCTCTTAGCATTTCAATAGCCTGAACTCCTGACCTTCTCCTGCACCCCAAGCCCCTGCCCTAGCCCTGATCCCCCTTCCTGCCTTCCTGACCCCTCAGTCCCAGCCTGGAGCACTCTCCTGCACCCCAAAGCCTGTACCTCCAGCCAGAGCCCACACCCCAACCCCCAAATTTCATGAGCATTCATGGCCCACCATACAATTTCCATATGCAGATGTGGCCCTCAGGCCAAAAAGTTTTCCCACCCCTGCTCTAGAACCATCCAAATAACATTTAATAATTGCCATAAAGCACTCTCATTGTGAAGGTTGTGTCTCACTAATTCATAAATAGTGACTTTGAGAACATTAGACCTTCAGCTGTGCGTTTAATACCACAGTAGGTCTGAATTAATTTCACTCAGTTTCCCCATTGCCATGTCGTATTTCTTGCTGCAGTTTTTTCTAGTGGTTAGGATGGCCCATCAGTCAGAACTTCTGGTTTCTCCACTACTACTGGCTTGTCGTATGACCTTGTCCAAGTTACATCCCTTTTTCATCCGGCTGTACGAGATTATTATTTATCTTCTTCAAAGGACATTGGAAGGATTGATGTTTAAAATTTCCTTTGAGATCCTCTAATGAAAAGGATGCGGCTCACCAGGGTAAGTGCCTTGGCGGGCTGGGCCAGTTTGTGTACTTTCTGCGTCCGCAGGTTCGGCCGATCCCAGGCCAATGAGATCCGCAGGAAGCGTCGTGGACCAAGGGATGTGCGAGCCGCCGCCCCCCGCAACCCCTCTTGGCTTGGGACAGTGAACCATGACCAGTGAGAGCTACGATTGGCCGAACCTGCAGATGTGGCAAGTAAACAAACCGTCCCAGTCCACCAGGGGGGCTTATCCTGGTGGGCCGCAGGGCTAAAGGTTGCCGATCCCTGCTTTAGTGTGATCTGTTTCCTTGCTCATCATAATTAAGACATTATCCAAAACTTGTATTTGACTATTAGAGGTATATTTTATAGGATCAATAACATTTTCACGTAATTCATTTTGTATTTTGCTACTGTATACATCAAATGAAGTCATAGCACTTGGTTTGTGACATCAAAGTCTGTTGCTATGAGAATGTGTGTGAGCAAACAATGATTTAGAGGAAAAAGAAGAGGTAAGTTTTAATGCAGAACATTTTTATTTACATTTATGTTTTAATAACCAGCTTAATTTTGGAAGAAGTCAGGAAAATAGTGAAAAGATAAATGTACTTATGTTTCAGTATTATGATTTTTCACCAAGTACAATTACGTATTAAGGAAAAACAACCTTGAATTTCAAACAAGGCTCTAAGGGAGCTATTGGCATTTCCAACCAACACATTTGTCAGAATTCTTTCTTCTTCTTCTTCGAGTGATTGCTCATATCCATTCCAGCTAGGTGTGTGCGCGCCGCGTGCACAGCCGTCGGAGAAACTTTTACCCTAGCAACACTCGGCGGGTCGGCTGGGTGCCCCCTGGAGTGGCGCCACCATGGCGCCGCATAAATACCCCAGCCGACCTGGCCACCCTTCAGTTCCTTCTTACCGCCCGTGTCGGTCGTTGGAACAGTGGAGTGCAGTTTACCTGACCTCCGCATTTTCCCTAGCTAATTGCTCGTTTTCGTTCTTTATTACTTAATCGTTCTTGTTTTACATAGTTAATTAGTTTAGTGACAGTTTAAAGTTATGGTTGTTAGTGTATTTGTTAGTAATAGTTTTCGCGGGGTCTGGGGCTCTTCCCCTACCCCGCGCCCGGTACCGTAGCCATGCCTGGCTCGCCGGGCTTTAAGCAATGTTCGGCCTGCAATAGGCCAGTGCTGACAGGGGATCCCCACGACTCCTGTCTTAAGTGTCTCGGGGAGTCGCACTTATCTTCTAAGTGCCCCATTTGCAAGGCATTTAAGCCGTGCACGAAAAAGGAGCGGGACGCTAGACTCAGGCAGCTCCTCATGGAAGCGGCGTTAGCACCCTCGCCGGCACTGGGTACAAGCCAGCAAGTGAGTGAGGCCACCCGCCCGGCATCGAGCACGGTCAGTACTGCTAAGGCTCCTCGGCACCGGCCTCAGACGACGCCGAAGGCAACTCCGCGCCGCTCCCTCTCTCCGAGGTCGCAGTCGGCTAAGCCGCGGAAGGGCTCCTCTACGCCCACACCGCAGGTAGAAACTGCAACTAAGGCAGACCGCCCGGCACCAACTTCGGCTGCGGCGCCACCGAAAACGGCCCCGTTGACTCCAGCCCCACGTGGGCCATCGAGTCCGGCGCCTGGAAGCTCCCCGGCACCGGCCGCGGTCGAGCTAACCTTGCCGTCAACACCAGAGACATTTTCAGCGGCAAGGGATTTGATTGCCATGACGGACCTGGCACCGCCCGTGCCCCCGGCACCGTCAGTCCGTGTGGGTCTCTCCACAGGCAAGCCGCTCTTACCTCGGCTGCCCTCTGTCACTGCTCCGGACAGCCGCCGCTCCAGGTCCCGCTCTCGTCGCCGCTCCATGTCACGGCGTCGCTCCCGCTCCCACCACAGCTCAGCTTCGTGGCACCGCTCCCCTTGGCACCGCTCCCCTCGGCACCGCTCTCCATTGCGGCACCGCTCTCCATTGCGGCACCGCTCCCCACGACGCCGGTCCGTCTCTCGCTCCCCGTCCCGCTATTCACGGCACCGGTCGAGCTCGCGGCACCGCTACAAGGACCGTTGTCCCCGGAGCAGATCTCGCCATCGGGGCTCGAGGTCCCAGTCGACCTCCCGGTGCCGAGCCGGTCGCAGGTCCCGGTCAGGCTCGCGGTACCGATATCCGTACCGGCACCAGTCCCCACGACCCAAAGCTGCAAGGTCTATTGGCACTTCGGTGCCTACGTTTGCTGCTCCTCCGTGGCCATCTGGTCAGGAGTCGGCCTCCTCACAGGCAGATAGTTACTATGGCCGGGACCGAGATAGTGACATGCCCACGGGACTCTTTCAAGACACCCGTCCCCAGGAGGCAGGACAACAGCAATGGTCCTTCTGGACACCCTGGGCATACCATCAAGCCAAGGGTGCTCCCCTGGTCCCGGCCCCTACACTTCTTTCGGATCGCAGGGCGCCAGAAGCCACCGTATCCCGCCCTCCTCCGGAAGAGTCAGAGGAGCATGTCATCCATGGTTTATGAGACCTAAAACATGTTGGAGATTGGAGATTGCAAATAAAAATAAACACATCTTGAAAATGTTTCGTCTAGAAAACAAGTCTATTCCCCCTTGTGAGCATTTTGTGTAAACGATTCATTGTAGGTAAAGGCATTTCTGTCAGGATACCCTTTATAATAGAGACACAGTATACCCTCTTTCTGGAGTTGGAAACAACTAAAATGTACTGAGTCCATGCTGGGTACTTTGAGAACAGACTGTCTTGGTTGTTGAATTATGTGGATATTTTGTGTCTCTTACTAGTACATTTTTAGCTGAGCAGTTAAAGTTATAGCTGTGCAAACTTTGGGCCAAATCAAATTAAGCTTGGCAAGCTTCCCAGAATAGGTTGGAGCTTGGCAAATTTAAATAATTTTCAACTCAGAGCTATTTTTTCTGCGTTTATGTCATCATATGAGTTAAACCACCGGAAACCTGTTTCTAAATTTAACTTCTTTTGTCCTGTCTTGGTCAGTATCCTTCTTGTTTTGTGCTGTTATCTAAACAAGTACTGTGGGATTCCTATGAATTGTACTAGATTAGTATATATGGAAGGTACTTTTGCCCATTTATAAATACAACTTGTAAATACTTTGTTGGGATATACAGAATGCAATGTCATATGTACTGACGTCACTCAGTAATAAAAAAAAAATACGTTGCTGAAACATGCTAGAACTGATTTTATGAGCTTTATGCCATTTTTGGTTTTCCAATTGAGCTATTTGTACATAGGCCTCCAAAACAAATTGTAGTACAAATAACTTAAATACTCAAAATATTCAGTGCTGTATTGTATGTGATCATGACACACCATAATCGTTACTACACTAAAAAGTCTTTAATCACCTGTCCATCTATATTAATGAGTTTGCATGGAGAAATAGTCTTACTGTTATGTATGTTGTACAGCACAAAATTACACTGTTAGACTCCCAACCAGAACAACCTATAGTACATTACAAGATGCCTCGCAGAAGATTCTTCAGTAATCCTTTGGTTAACATTCTATTGAGCCACCTCAGACTTCTATAGTAGCAGTCAAAGCAATACAAAGCTATCAAATTCGATGTAAATATCATAGGATAGCAGATTGAGAAGCCACCAACATGTCTTTTACCGGCAGGTGGTATGACACCACCGGAAAGTGAAAAAGGGTGAACCTGAGAAGAAAATTCCCGGGTCACATAAGAGAGAAGAGCCAATCAATTCAACATGATAGCTCAAACCGAACACATCAAACGTATGTAATCCAAGACGATATATGAGTCTGAAGTTTTAGAGCTGGTTGTCTGGCTGTCCTTACTATTGCTATCCCTGACGGGGTGAGGTATGAGATGAGAGAGGTACTCTGCAGGATCGGACAGCACTATGTGTGAGGAGCTTCCGGGGGATAAGGGTTATACAGATGGAACTTCCC